>NC_053492.1:111934479-112254896 GCF_905171775.1 Rana temporaria | reverse complement strand
TTAAAAAAACACAACTTTAATATCACTTCAAGTTTACAGTTAGGGTTGTGGGGTTCAGTGCTACGGAATAGGTCAAACATTTAGAACTATGTCATTTTAGAGATTTTGATGCTAGCATCAATGCGCCAGCAAGGGAATAGTTAGGTAAAGATCTGCCTGCTCCTACATCACCAAGACCTGCAGGCCAAATCCAGACCACCAGGCCATTTCATGTGGCCCTTGCACCTTTCCTGCAGCACCCCTAGTCTCTGCCCCACACCAGTCTCAGTAGTTGGTAGCGGAGAAAAAAAAAGAAGAAAGAAATCCTCCGCCAGATCCTGCAAAAATTTTCGTGCAGCCGCAGAGAGGCTTCTCTCTACCCACCACCAGCCAGTCGGCAGCAGAGAGGACAGAACTCCTTCTACAGATCATGCATCTCTCTGTGCAGCTGCAGAACCCCCTCGCCTTCACCTTCCCTGGCCTCAGCATTCAAAAGACTCCGGAAGCTGACTCCAGCCCTCCTCTGGTCCTCCTGCAGACCCTGCACTTTCTGCTTTGCAGCAGCACAAGGGCAAGGGGGGGTGCGCTATGACGTAAGAGGGTGGGGGACACTTGACTTCTGATGCAAGGGGGGTGGGGTGCTCTAAAAATCTAGTTTTACAGATAAAACTGGTCCTTTGAGGGCAATCATAATGCTGATGCATCCTGTGATCAAATGGAGTTTGACACCCCTGTCCTACAGTGTTGTTTTTTTCCTTTAGGGGAGATGTCAATTCTTGTTATTTAGACTGGGATCTCAGTGACATTTAATTTAATTCACAACTGGATTTCCAGTGCTGTGAAAACAAGATACGTATTGCATCACCTATGGACCCAATACAAATGCAAAGTGCGTTGAATGGCACCACATTGCAACCCTGGTCATGCAGAGATGCATAGCAAGACATGCCTTACTGCAATGCACAGATGTGAGGACCACCTTAGGCCTCATGTACACAGACACTGAGACGCAAGATCCTCACTGCTTTTTGGTGCTTGGGGAGCTGCATGTGCTACTTACATCCAATACAAGTGAATGGCTCTACTCGGGTATACACAGATGGCACATTAGGGGAGAAGCATGTACGCACATGTGTGGGTGGATGTAGAAGCTATCAGTGTTTACCTGAGCGCGACATTCACTTGTATTGGTAACTGTACCCAAGCGTTCATGTGCATGAGGCCTTGCATTGGTGGATTCCATTGCTAATCTTTCTGAAAATGCTAGTTGCCTGGCTTTTACGCCGACTCCCTGACCTGCAAGTACACTATGCAGATCAATAAAATCCTGCTAATTATACTGTGAACACCAACACTGACTGCTTTTCATACCATTGTGTGCCTGCAGATCAGTCTGCTTAGGAGTACTTTTATATCCATTTAACATTCTATCTCACCCAGCCCTGATGAAGGGGGATTGTGTGGCCCCCCGACACACCTTGAATGCTTGCTGTAACTAAGATGGACAATGAAGACTTTGGACTCCCAATGATTTGAAATTTGGCGCTCTTTTTGACTTATTACACATAAAGGGAATGGCAGCTTCTGTATTTTTCTGTACATACAGTACATTTCTCTATTTTGCAAGCCGCCGGTGTTTCCGCCCGATTTCATAATCCTAAAAGGCCTTTCCAAAATCTAGATGAAAGGCCAAGTATCTCAGTACATTTCCTATGATGTCATTATAAACATTGCAGCACAGAAAAATGTCCTGCATGGACAACAAATGACTCTAGAGGGCGATCATGAACATATTATTCAAAAGACTCAACAACCACATAAATAACAGGACTAAAGAAAATGAAATATGACCCGTAGCAAAAATACCGACTAGAAAACAAAAGAAAAAATTTGGAATTGAATTTAGGAAAATTCTCCTCCTAAAAATGTATGGATTTTAGGTGCTACAAGATATTATGGATTACGTACAGTGCCTTGAAAAAGTATTCATACCCCTTGACATTTTCCACATTTTGTCATGTTACAACCAAAAACGTAAATGTATTTTTTGGGGGTTTTATGTGATGGACCAACACAAAGTGGCACATAATTGTGAAGTGGAAGGAAAATGATAAATGGTTTTCAAAATTATTAAATGGTTTAAAAATGTGGCGTGCATTTGTATTCAGCCCCCTTTACTAACAATAGGTTTTTCTAGAAGTGAAATTTAAAGTGTAGTTCTACTTAAAGCAGAACTTTACCCATAACAGCTTGATAAAAAATAATATTCTTTAGCAAGGAACATCTATTCCACATTAATATCTATTCTACCAAAATTAGTGTGTGCTACAAATTGCCTCCAGCATTGCCAGAGTGTCTTCTTGCTGGAGGCTGCCATTTTGCTGAAGCCCAGAGCCCCTTAGCAGTAGTCAATGATATAATGGAACTAAACATATTGATTTACCAGTTTAAAAAAAAAAAAAAAAACAGATACATTTCTAGAATGCCAGGATTGCCAACTGTCACATTTGCTTGTGTCCCCAACCAAACTTTCAAACCATCAAATGACTGGTGTCATGACTGATCACATGTGAAACACCATGGCAGCTGCAGATCAAACAGAAGCAGCTTCCTTGGCTGTAAAGGCTTTAATTCTGTCAGCAGATCGGCCTCTACAAACTCAGCAGTGCCTAAAAATGGAGAGCAACTGAGCATGTGCAGAGAAGGGTGAGACAGTGTATTACTGGATTTAAAACAGTATAGACACTTATTTTTAATGTGTTACATAGCTATACCTGCAAAAAAGGCCAGACTGAAGTCATCTAGCAGGACTTAAAGAGGAGTTCCACCCAAAAATGGAACTTCCTCTTAACCCACTCCTCTCCCCCTTACATGCCACATTTGGCATGTAATTTTTTTTGGGGGGGGGAGTGGGGGCCTCAGGAGAAGGGGACTTCCTGTCCCACTTCCTCCTTCCGCCGAGGGGCTGCAAAGGCGATTAGCTTAATCGCCTTTTCACAGCCCCTCCCTGTAGGCGATCGCCTAGGACACGTCAGGTCCTAGGCGATTGCCTGTCCAACCAAACAGCGCAGCGCCGGGCCGCGCGCGCATGCGCAGTGGGTGCCTGGCCGTGAAGCCGAAAGCTGTCACGGCCGGGTGCCCACAGTGACGATGAAGACGCCGGCCGGGGAGGGGGGGGGAGAGGAGCGGACCCCCGGCCGGCACGTCGCTGGAACGCTGGAACAGGTAAGTGTCAGTTTATTAAAAGCCAGCAGCTACACTTTTTGTAGCTGCTGACTTTTAATAAACTTAAAAAATGGGTGGAAAACCCCCTTTAAATTTTCAGCTTCATATAAATACATCCCTGAATAGCCACAAAAAGGATAGAAATTCAATTTGTGTGTACCAAATGCATTTTCAAACCCAGTTAGTACCTTGTAAAAATAGTAGCGACACCATCCCTGTGCTGTACATATCCTGTGTGGAGAGCAGAGCTGTGGGAGGGACACAGCAGACTCCACCCACTACAAGCTTCTTGAAAAAAACTACAGGAGGGGGCGGAGACAAGACCAGGTACACAGCACAAGGAGAGAGAGCAGGGACCGGTCTGTATTACAGGAAGCTCTTACACAGCGGTAAAGTTTCACACTGGAATACTGCACAGATCTGAAAAGGGGATACACCAAGCACACCAAGATTCAAGGGAGAATAAACATGGCTTCTCCATTTAGACTATAATTACTTACCCAAAAGTTCAGCTTTAAAGTCGTACTAAAGGATACATTTTTGCATTCACAGTATTAAGGTAAAAATGACCCAGTAAAATTACAACCGCTCCACCTCTTTCCCATCCACAGACACCTACTAGCTATCTCTGTCACCACAGCCTCCATGATCCATGCCTTTCCTTCAGGACTTCCTGGTTGTTGAACGATTGGCTCCTGCAACTGTCAGGAGCTGGAAGGAGGGAGCAAGGGTGTGGCTTGCCGAGCGCTGCATGTTTCAAAGGATGCACACAGCCCTTCCCCAGCTGGGAATGAGCACACATTTTCCTGTAGGGCAGATACTGAATAGCAGGATGAATTAATGAACCATGAGGGCACTCACCAGTGGCCTCGCAGGCCATTAAGAGCTACAAGTTATCTGCTGCGTTGATGGACCAGACTTGCAGTTCATTCATTCACAGAACCCAGTGAATGAATGACACCACAGTTTGGGCAGAGCACCGCATAGCCATGCCGTTTTGTCCACCGCCTGCTGTTAGGGGGGTGGGGGCACACGGCATCACTGCAAGGGCTGATGCAGTTTAGTGTCCCGCGAGTAGGCAGCCCCATTGAAAGTAATGAGAGGCTGCTGGCTCTCATAGTCAATTGCGCTCACTCGCATTTAAAACGGTCAGGCTGCAATCACATGCAAAGATTCAGCACAAGTGTGAATGCACCCTAAAAGCCTCCTTAGTGTAGACATCCAAAAGCCTTAAAGATTGCTTCTGCGTACCACCATTTTGGATATGATGTCAGTAGCCCAAGCAGAATCAGAACTCTGTCAAGTAACACCCTGTAGTATTTCCACCCAAGAGCCCGTTCACAGCAGGGGATCCATGAGCAGATCTCCTGCTGAATCAGAGCCAAACGGGAGGGCTGTCAGTTTTTTATTTTTACATCCGTGTCCATTTAGCTTTTGTCCAGTGGACAGGAGCAGACCCGTGATAGCTCTATGGGTGATTGTATGTAAATGGGCTCTTGTGTTGGTTTACATCAGGCTACCTCCGATCTGTCAGGTTTAGGCTAGCGGTGCACCAAATGGTGCCGAAACCAAAACTACAGGATGCACTTGGCCAAAAACCACAGTTTAAAAAAAAAAAATATATATATATATATATATATATATATATATATATATATATATATATATATATATATATATATATATATATATATATATATATATATATATATATATATATATATATATATATATATATATATATATATATATATATATATATATATATATATATATATAGTTGTATTATATTCAACTTTTTATTAATATCATGAATCTCAATGAGTATGAATATTATTGTCGTCCATTATTGGCACCTAAAGCTCAAGAAAAATGTATCCTTTAAAAATTCTATGTATGTCTTCATACTGGTCTATTGAGCTTCCATTGTGGTTTTTAAAATCTTGCTTGCTGCATTTTTGGTCAGTTAAAAAAAAAAAAAAAAAAAAAAAAAAACGCACCTCCCAGTTGAAATGCACTGAAAACGCAGCAAGAAACGCATCAATAACACACAAGTGTTACTTTTTTTTATGCCATCTGAGTAAAATGACCTATGAAAAAGAAACCATAAGCATAGTAAAATTGTGATAAAGTCGTGGCAAAATCACAAGCGTTTTCAGCTCCATTATCAAAAAAATTACAATAACACCATTTTTAGCCCATATGTTTTGGCCGCCGAAATTTCGGGGCCTGGAAAAGTGGAAAAGCATACAGCCCTTTTACGTTCTTTTTCCTGGACAGACTCAGGAGGTAGGTAAAGCCTCACACACGATCGGACTTTCATATGACTTTTCCGTGGATTTTGGTCTGAAGGGGCGTTGGCCGTGAACTTGGTATGCATACACACAGCAGAACATTTTCAGCCAACTTTCACCGAATCAAGTGGCTTTTCAGCTCTTTACCGCCACCCTTTGGGGAACTTCTGCTATTGTTGTCTGATCTTTAGCATTGGTTCTGAGCATGCGTGTTTGTACTTTGGACTGTAGTCCGATGGACTTGTGTACGCACGATAGGATTATCCTCCATCGGACATTTGTTGCTGGAAAGTTTGAGGGCATGCACAGCGAACATTTGTCCGTTGAAAAACCGAAAACAATTGTCCGATGGAGCATACAAACGGCCAGATTGTCCGATAAAACACGTCCGTCGGACCATTGTTGTCAAAAAGTCAGATCTTGTGTATGGGTCTTTACTGTGAACCATGGGTGCTCAACCTGTGTCCCTCCAGCTGTTGTGAAACTAAAGTCCCACGAGGAATTGCAAGGCTGACCGTTAAAAGCATGGCTCCCAAATGCAGAGGCATGATGGAACTTGTAGTTTAGCAACAGCTGGAGTGCCACAGGTTGAGCACTCATGGTTTAAATCAATGATCCTCAAAGTACGGCCCTCCAGCTGTTGCGGAACTACACATACCATGAGGCATTGTAAAACTCTGACATTCACAGACATGACTAGGCATGATGGGAATTGTAGTTCCTGAACTGGAGGGCCATAGTTTGAAGACCCCTGGTGTAAATGGACACAAAGTCTGTTTACATCTGACCACCCATAGAGCTGCATAGAGCTTCTTTTTTCACATGGGCTTTCTGGTCAGTTTATCAGGTGGACGTAGACCTGATCAGAAAGCCCATGAGAAAGGGAAAAAGTTGTCCTAAGGAAATGGTTTTCCTAAAGTTGACAAATTTACCAACAACTTCAAAGGCACATTGCATGTGAAAGTCCTATGGAAAAAAAAAATGCTGAAAGTAAGCATTTCAAATACTTGCTCTTTCAAAAATTGGTAAATTGGTGACAAGGACTCTGTAAGAATCCCTCTTGGTGTCAGGGCTTCCCTACAGATTTCTGCTGGCCAACATATTCCATGGAAATTACTCAGGGCAAGATTGCAGAAGGAAATGCCTTGATGTTGGATTTATAAAGCTATAAAATTCTTCAATAAAACATACCGCAGGAATGTGGGAAGATCATTTTATAACCTCCATGTTATCTAGAACATTTATAGCGAGTCACAATTTATAGGGCTTCAGTTAAGATTGTCGCTCCAGTGACAACACACATGAAAAAGAAAAAGCAGTCGTTACAAGTTCCTGTCATCTCACACACCTGCTATGAACAGCTGTCATAAACAGACATCCTCTGTATTGTAACTGACAAGTGCAGCAGCCGGCACTGTGTAACCATTTCTCCTTCTCACACATACAATGGCTGATAACATCCTGCTTTCTTTCTGCCGAGGAGCCCAACACACATAACCAAGTACTCAGCAACAGAATACATACAGCCAGGAAGGTTAACATATCTAAAGCCTAAACCTTTGTTACATTTGTGTCTAGAGTAGGATTTTTTAAATTTTTGCAGTTTGTCCCCCATTGGGGGGAATTCCCTTCACCTTCTGGCCCTTAGAACAGGAAGTGAAAAGAAAGCTCTCCAAAATGAAAAAAAAATCTCCTCTTAGTCCTCACTGGAAGAAGTGTCCCTATTCAAAGATTTACCTTCTATTCCTATTCTGGTGACATCAAAAATGTTTAACTTATTTTTAGCCCTAGTTAGAGTTTGTAAAATTAAACTATGAAATTAATTGAAAGAAGGGGATTGGTTGGGACTTTATATGAAGCACAACTAAGGAAAATAGGAATGCAAAGATGTATTTAATGATTGCTAATGGATATACACAGAATCCATGGTAAAAATATGTTGACAGTAAAAGGCACTTTGACAGTTTATGTAAACAATATCAACGTAATTCACAATATATAGTAATAAACACATTAGCAAATAGTCCATTGTTCTAATACATGGTAAACATAGATTGTCTTGGAAATAACAAAACCAATGATAAAAATACATAATACTGAGGAATCTCAAAACACATAATTGCAATGGTGTGGCATTTGACTGGAGCTCTACGCGTTTCTTGGCTGTTACCACTCATCAGGAGCAAATACCAAATTCCCATAGTGCCTTCAGTTGTCAACACCATTTATTAAAAACGTTATTTATCCTTTAGAGTGTTTGGGAATATTTTTTGTCCCCCCTCTTCCTTCTTTCCCCCTCTGTGCCAACCACCTACAGTAATCATTTTGCATTTTATTCATATTTGCTCCTGATGAGTAGTAACAGCCACGAAACACGTAGAGCTCCAGTCATATGCTACACCATTGCAATCATGTGTTTGAGATTCTTCAGTATTATGTATTTTTATCATTAAATTGTATTATCATTTCCAAGACAATCTATGTTTACCATGTATTAGAACAATGGACTATTTACCAACGTGTTATTACTATATAATGTGAATCATGTTGATATTGTTTACATAAACTGCCAAGGTGCCTTTTACCATCAACAGTGCTACATATTTTTACCATGGATTCTATTGTATATCCATTAGGAGTCATTAAGGCTGCATTCACACCCACGTTTTCAGCTCATAAATCGCTCGAAAAAAACGCCTGAAATACGCCCAACAAGCAAAATCCCATTCATTTTAATGGCATCTGTTCACATCGGAGCATTTTTTCACCTGAAGCAAAATGCCTGAATAAATGCTCTAAGCGGAAAAAAGAACATGAGCTTCTTTGGGGCAGATTACAGGCATTTTTCTGCTTTTTACAATGGTGACCTGAACAAAATCACAGCAAAAAAAAAAAAAAACGCTGAAAAAACGCAAGACTTTGAAACGCTCAGGTGTGAATGCAGCCTCAACATATCTTTGCATACCCATTTCCTTAGTTGTGCTTCATATAAAGTCTCAACCAATCCCCTTCTTTTAATACATATATTAGGGTTGGAGGCATATGAACTTACCCACACATTGCCTCATATAAAGTCCCAATTTCTCCTCCCTTCCCTTTTGCAACTATAAAATGAATATGCCGTCATCACAGCAAGTCTTTAAATTGTAGGACTTCCCCTCTAATCTTTTTCAGGTAATAACTTAAAATTTTTGGAGTTTCCCTTACTTTCCATTCAGGTCAGCAAGACGATCGTAGAGGGTGAATAAGCCTAGCAGCACACAGACAGCAATAAAAACGTAGGAGATATTAGCAATATATATTACAGGTATGCAGATTGCAGGGTTCAGTAATGTTGTTTATATTGCTACAAAAGCTTAAACCTCCTATTTCACATAATGTCAAGCAAAATAATTGTACTTGGAGTAAAAGCCCTGGCACCAAAATATTATTTAGGGCCCATTTCAAATGTTAGCTTGCAATTTCTCAAATAATTGCTTCTACAGCGGAAAGGAGCATTATCAAGTAAAAAAAAAAAAAAAAAAGTCCCTCTGCATGGTAGGCTTAGAGCTGCAATAAAATTTTACAGTCGAAAGATGTAAATGACTTTAGGTCCAATTAGGGTTTCATGCACTATTTAGCAAATAAAAATAGCATCAGCAGCAGAAAAGTGTGAACAAACCTTAAATTCGAATGGTGCAAAAAAACAAAAAGTGTTCCGTCTATACAATATTGCTTAGCCAGGAGTTTGTAAACTGCAGGGCTCAGATAGCTTCTATCTGCTGTAGAAAAGCAGTAGGGAGTACACCGACCTCCAGCCAACTGGAGGTTATCTGTAAGCTGTTCAAGTCTGGGCAAACTGCAGTCTTTCTGCCTTTTACTTTTGCAAACCTCTATTACTCCTTAAAGATCTTCCCTACTTCTCCTCCAGCCCTCTGAACTCCTCAAAGAGCCTTCTATGTCTCCTCCAAAGCTTTATCATTCCGCTAAGATCCCCCTACTTCTCCAACTCAAAGATCCCCCTACTTCTCCAAACCTCTGCCCCACCTCAAAAGATCCCCCTACTTCTCCTCCAAACTTCTGCCCCACCTAAAAGATCCTCCCACTTCTCCAAACCTCTGCCCCACCTCAAAGATCCACCTACTTCTACAAACCTCTGTCCCACCTCAAAGATCCCCCTACTTCTCCTCCAAACTTCTGCCCCACCTCAAAGATCCACCTACTTCTCCTCCAAACTTCTGCCCCACCTCAAAGATCCCCCTACTTCTCCTCCAAACTTCTGCCCCACCTCAAAGATCCCCCTACTTCTCCTGCAAACTTCTGCCCCACCTCAAAGATCCCCCTTCTTCTCCTCCAAACTTCTGCCCCACCTCAAAGATCCCCCTACTTCTCCAACTCTCTGCCACTCCTCAAAGATCCCCCTACTTCTCATCCAAACCTCTGCCCCACCTCAAAGATTCCCTACTTCTTCTCCAACTCTCTGCCACTCCTCAAAGATCCCCCTACTTCTCATCCAAACCTCTGCCCCACCTCAAAGATTCCCTACTTCTTCTCCAACTCTCTGCCACTCCTCAAAGATCCCCTACTTCTTCTCCAACTCTCTGCCACTCCTCAAAGATCCCCTACTTCTCCTCCAAACTTCTGTCCCACCTTTAAAGATCCCCCTACTTCTCTTACAACCCACTGAACTCCTCAAAAGATTCTCCTACTTCTCCTCCGAAGTGGTATCATTCCTCTAAGATCCACCTATGTCTTCTCCAAAACGCTGTCACTCCTCAAAGGTCATCGTGATCTCTCCTCCAAATCTCTGCTACTCCTCAAATATCCCCCCTCAATGATTATTTTACTTCTCCTCCAAAGCTCTATCATTCCTCTAAAATCCCTCTACTTCTCCAAAACGCTGTCACTCCTCAAAGCTCCTCCCTACCTTTCTTACAGCCCTCTGTCCCCTCCTCAAAGATCACCCCTACTTCTCCTCCAAGCCTATGAACTCCTCAAAGATCTTTCTACTTCTCCTCCAAACCTATATTGTTCCTAAAAGATCCCCCTACTTCTATTATAAAGCTGGTCATACACCATACAATTTTCTTATTTGATTTTCTTTAGATTTACCTTCATCTATGTAGTGCAATGGTCTGCCTGATTGCATACAAATTGAAAATGTTTAGGTTTGACCTCATATTATATGGTTTTGGTAAATCTAAATGAAAGTTGTACAATAAATTGTATAATGTATGGCCAGCCCTAATCTCTGCCATCTCTCTTCAATGAGCTAAGTCCCATAGCTCTCTCCTGACCTGTTCTCCTGTTATCAGCCGGATAACTCCTGAGAAAGTCTCAGACTTTTTAGACAAAAGCAGCAACTTTTGTGTGGGGAGGTTGCTAAAATAGATTAGCAGAGAGCAGGTCCTATTACAAAACACCTCCGAGGGTCTCTGCCTATGATGAGAGGGGGTGTGTGCCTTTCCTTCAATCAGCAATGCTAACTATCTTGGCTGTATGCCCAGACATCACACTCTGTGTTAACCAGGAAGAGAAAATCTCCTAACATGATCTGAACTTTCTAAACAGTATATAAAATATGGAGACAGGAGATATACATGTAAAACCTATGTAGGGAGATTTGGTTCATCTCTGTGTATCATCTGAGGCTGTTCACTTCACTGGGTGTTTGGAGGGTTTACATCCACTTTAAAGATTCTTCCTACTTCTCCTCCAAACCTATATCGTTCCTCAAAGATTCCCCCTACTTCTCCAAACCTCTGTCGCTAGTCAGACAACCTACTTCCAAACCTTTACAATCCTTTTAATTCTAACCCCAAATGTTTATATTTTCAGAAGCACTGCTTTGGTGCTGGAATATTGATTGTAGTGAATATAAAAACTATCTCTTCCCACCCCAATAATAGGATTCTTTTTTGCTTGCATGCATATTGCTCCTACGGTCGGTCAGGATAGTCACATCTATCCTCGACAGGGACATGTACCCAAATCCCTTTCTCTTCTAGGTCACCTGTGCCTTGATTTTTTGCTCTCTTTTCTGAGAATGCCTTAATTTTTTTATTATTATGATGATGATTATTAAAACATTGGCTAGTGTGCCCTACTCTGAGGCAGGTCCAGCCCCAAAAAGCATTATCACAGGCAAAAACATTTTCTCTATTGTCTCACAAGTACATGGTCAACGTTGGCAGTCTGATAAACCCAGGCCCTGGAAATAGAGGGTACAAAATCGCCAGCCTCATTATCAGAGACGTAAAGAAAAACTGCACATATATGAAAGTATTCAGGAACATAGCAACAAAGAGGAACACACATTTAATACATCAGCATATAGTTAAAGGGGTTATAAAGGTAAAAGTTTTTTTCCTTAATGCATCAAGGTTAAAAAAACATCTGACAGCAAAGCCCCCCCCCCCCCCCCCGAGACCCCATTTTACTTACCTCACCGTTCGAAAGTCCCAGGCGTGTGCTTGTCATCCTGTTCGGTTCCCAGCCTGGCCGTTGATTGGCTAGGCTGGGCGGATTGATAGCAGCACAGCCATTGGCTGGCGCTGCTGTCAATCAGAGTGGATGACGCGGCGCGCCGGAAGGGGGGGGCGGGGCCGAGTGATACAGTCGGCGGCTATGGCCGCCGCTGTATCACGGGAGCGCGCTTGCAAAAGCTTTCCACCATGCGAGCTCGCATGAAGGTAGAAAGCTTTTGCGAGGAGGAGCCGAGACAGCCGCCTCGGGACCCTAGAAGACAGGATTCGGGGACACTCTGTGCAAAACGAGCTGCACAGTGGAGGTAAGTATAACATGTTTGTTATTACAAAATAAAATAAAAAATTCTGCCTTTAGTGTTCCTTTAAGCAACTATAAAACAGAATATTTTTTTTGGAAGGATAGAGATGATACACGAGTGACTGAGGCATTCAGAAAGAGAAAGATAAGTGAGGAGTATACAAGCGTTGCCCTACTTACAAATGGAGGGAAACAGGAAGTGAGAGGAAATCTACCCCTAGGAAGGGAAATTCTCTCCTGTAAGAGTTAATATGGGAAAAAGGTGTCTCCTCTCCGCTAAAGCTTTATTATCAATCCTTGTTTCCCTAATAACCCCAATTTTTCAAAATACAATTGTCATTGGGACAGAATGTGAGGTGAAATCTTCTGAAAAGATGCACACAGACAGCAAAACAAATGTTATAAGAGGGATAACCCTTCCCTAGGTTTTCCAAAAAGCTTAAAAATAGTTTTTTTGGCTGGAGCTACGAAAAAAATAAAAAAAATAAAATAAAAAGTACCTATCCTGACTTACAGATTCAACTGAAGAATAAACCTACAGTCCCCATCTTGTTTGTAACCCAGGGACTGCCTGTAGTACAATGGAATGATAGTAAAAGGACATTAGATGTTTAGCTAAAAAAAACAACTGACTAAGGTTTGAAGGAGGAATGAGAAGAACAACGTGTGTGGAGACATGTTTAGTGTTCATATCCTATTCACAGTTTCTGAAACTACAACTGCAAGACTACCAGAGCTAAAACAAAGTTCATACTTAAAAGGAAGAGCAGGAAAAAGCAGATAATGTGCAGCAAAGTGCACAAAGATACTTACACCTAGGAATGGAGTGGGAATGATAGGGGACAGGTGGCACTTGTTCTGAGGTGTAATGCCTGACAAAGAATAACGATGGTAACAGGTGTGGGATAATTACTCAGTTACAACACACCCATTATAATGGTAAATTCCCCACCCCCACCTTCATGCACATAACCATCCCCTTCATCTGCTGTAGGGAAGCACATCATTCGAGCCAGAGGCCACACAATGATGAGGGACTTTATTTTTATAAATTAAAGTGCATGGTAAAATATTGTAGGTACCATTACCTGCCAGAACAGAAGTGAGGAGATACTCCCACATAGGTCAATGCATATAATTGCCAGCAGACCAGGGGCCTTCAAATTCCAATTCAAAAGGTTTTAGGGACAGTTCATACCACATGCAGTCCAGCGTTTTTTTTTTTTTTTTCTGGAACTGACTGCACTGGTGTGAACTATACCATTGGAAACTATGTAACCATCCATGAGTTTTTGATACAAAAAAAAAGAAAGTAGAAAATGCTGCATTTTTCCTGCACTGGAACGAGGTAAAACGCATCAAAAATGCACGGGAATGCACTAAACGGCAGTGCAGTGGGAAAGAAAAAACAGCAAACAAAAAAGAAGCAACGCATCCGGAAATGCATTAAAAATGCACCAAAACGTGTCAAAAACGCACATGCAGAAACACATCTGGAAGAGATCTGGAGTGTGTTTTTGTGGTGTGAACCAGCCCTTATTCAAAGCGACCACATCCCAGAAAAAGAGAGTGCAACGCATTCCATAAAGAAAAGAACCAAGTAATATGGTTAGCTTGAGGATGCATCTAAAATGTCTGCGTACACTAGCCTTAAAGTAGAACTATAGGGAGGCTTATAACCCCGTCAAATATTTTTTCACCATCTGTGTCCCATTGCAGAGACTTCCCTTCACTTCCTGTCCCATAGCCAAACAGGAAGCGAGGAGGAAATCCCTGTAAATCAAGGGAATTTCCTTGGGACCCTCAGGTCATCAGAACTAGTGTCCCCATTGGAAGATTTCCCCTCTATTACTTTTCTGGGGACAACCCACAATTTGGGTAATTTATTTTACCTTCAATGATAAACAGGACAGATAGGATATGGTTAATTTCCTTAACATGGGCACAGACGGCAATAAAAACTCATAGGTGATCTAATCTAATTCGCCTTTTAGTAAGACAAGCTTCGCACCGGGGCGGTTTTCAAGCGCTTTAGCGCTAGAAAAAGCCTCTGCTAAGCGCCTGAAAACCGCCTCCCATTCATTGCAGTGTGTCTTTTCACAATGGTGGCGGTGCGCTGGCGGGACGTTTCCAAAAGTCCTGCAAGCAGCATCTTTGGGGTGGGTTGGGAGCGCTGTATTTAGCGCTCCCAAAATGCTCTGCCCATTGAAATCAATGGGTGACACTTTCGAAGCGCCGCAAATTGGGAGCATTTAACTTTTTTTATGGGGAAAAAATGTCCCGCAACCGGCCCAAAACAAGGCAAAAACGCATTTAAACCGTCCATGCAGATCTTGAGTGTGTTTTTGTGGCGTGAACCAGCCCTTATTCAAAGCAATCACATCCCAGAAAAAAAAAAAGTGTAACGCAATCCATGAAGAAGGGAATTACGGGTAAAACAGGTACCGTTCTCTCTCTTCCTGTACAACCACTTTTACCTACAGGTAAGCCTAGATTTAGGGCCCTTTCACACGTATGGACCGTATGTCCGCATTTTCATCCGTCCGTTTGCGGATGATAACGGGACATACATGGGTCCCTATGTGATTACGGGTGTCAGCGGACCTTGAACGGGCCATAGATGGGTCATACTGAACCGGCCGAGATTCAATCCATCTATGGTCATCAATTGACTTCAGTACAACCAGCCTGCGAGTCGCTAGCAGAAATCATTGTGTTCTGACAGCAGGGAAGAACACAATTGCGCTGCTGGTGTGATGCCCCCCATCATCACTGAATGTGTTGATGGGAAAAATCGAGCAATTTTCTTTCTTGCAACCCATGGTTGCAGGAAATATAATTGTATCATCTATGGCTTGCTTTACAAAAGTGGATGGAGCCCAGGTTCACACTGGGTACGATTTCCTTCGATTTGAGATGCGATTTCACATGTGAAATCGCATCTCAAATCGGCGGCAATGACACTGTCCTAATCGGTGCGACGTCGCATCTGCGGCGCTGCACCGATTTCAAAAAGTAGTTCCTGTACTACTTTTTGCGATTTTGGGCCGCGATTTACATAGACATCTGTGCAGAAACCTGCACAGATGTCTCTTAAATCGCGGCCGAAATCGGGACTGCCAGCGGGAGTGAAATCTTGCGAGTTCAGCTGAACTCGCACGGCTTCACTCCCGCAGCCCAGTGTGAACCAGGGCGGAGAGGAATTATTTTTGTTGTCGTGTGTTAATAGTCTTTTAAGCCTTTGTTTTCTAGTTTTGGGTAGAGTGGAGATGGATTAGAACACCTGTTTTTATTGCTGTCTGACTCTGTGTCCCCGTTTGGGAGATTAACCCTCTCCATTTGTCCTGTTTACCATCATCATTGAAAGTGCAAGTAAAAGAAAACCCCAAATTTTGGGTTGTCCCCAGAAAAGTAATAGAGGGGAAATCTTCCAATGGTGACCTGGGGCCCCCAAGGAATTCCCCTATTTTGCAGGGATTTCCTCTCACTTTCTGGTGCGACTATGGGGGTTATAACCCTCGCTACCCTATCCCAAAAAAAAAAAAAAAAGAAAGAAGTTTTGCCTATAGTTTTACTTTAAAAGGGTTGTAAAGGTACAATTTTCTTTTCCTAAATAGCTTCCTTTACCTTAGTGCAGTCCTCCTTCACTTACCTCATCCTTCCATTTTGCTTTTAAATGTCCTTATTTCTTCTGAGAAATCCTCACTTCCTGTTCTTCTGTCTGTAACTACACACAGTAATGCAAGGCTTTCTCCCTGGTGTGGAGTGTCGTGCTCTCCCCCTCCCTTGGACTACAGGAGAGTCAGGACACTCTCTACATTGCAGATAGAGAAAGGAGCTGTGTGTCAGTGAGCGTCCTGACTCTTTTGTAGTACAAGGGAGAAGGTGAGCAGGACACTCTACACCAGGGAGAAAGCCTCACATTACTGTGTGGAGTTACAGACAGAAGAACAGGAAGTGAGGATTTCTCAGAAGAAATAAGAACATTTAAAAGCAAAATGGAAGGATGAGGTAAGTGAAGGAGGACTGCACTAAGGTAAAGGAAGCTATTTAGGAAAACAATTGTTTACCTTTACAACCCCTTTAAATACAGCTGTAGTTTTTAACTACAGTTTCAGTGGCCCACTGCATTATTGCAGACATTTAAAAAAAGAAAACATCTCAGCAATTTTATAATGGAACCTTTCAGAATTTAATTTCTGCTAGCATATGAAGCCATCATACCTCAGCAAAATCCAATGACTTATATTAAATACAGTATGCTTGGCCAAAAGTCAAGTGCAACAAAATCAGAGGCGATGCTCAGTGTTACAGAAGAATTGTAAAGGTTTCTCCATTACTCATTACTCCTAGAGCAAGAATATTGCTACTTTGGGCCCTAGGCAAAGTAATAGCTTTACCCAATCGGTGCCTAATAATAAGCTGACGTGTGGGAGCTCCTTTTACCATTGCCTGAACAGAAATTTAGTCACAAATGATCCAGAACTCTGCAATCCACTCTCTATACACACAGAAAGTAATGAGGTTTCTGTGTCCCTAAACAAATTGATACATGACAAAGCTGCACAGATCTCAACTCTCACTTTTGCATGCCAACACGGATTCCCCCATTTGGGTCTTTATGGAACTTGCGAAGTGCGATACCATTCTAACTACTGCTTGGCTTTGGCTCCCATAGTCTACAAGGCCACCCACTTCAGGCCCTTGAAAAATACAGGACTAGATCAGCAAATCAACTTTCCTGCCCCATTGCTGATCATCAATAATCCACTTTTCCCCAACCAGACTGGCAAACCCTTGGTCCTTTGTTGTTGGTTTAGCCATTACTACTCTCACGTACACCATTTACTTACTTTATGCCACTTTCCTGAGTGGTAGGTCGGCCCTATGAGAACATGAAGTCCTCAAACAGAATATTACAAATACCTCCAGATCAAACAAAGGATCTCTATCTTCACTGGAAACAAAATCTCTTTAATTTGCTGGGGTCCCCCAGAGTTTCATCTCTCCTATACGCTACTTTTTTTTTAGAATACTTGGTTACCCTCTCCCACCTCACGTGTCAAGTATTGGAAACAAGTTTTGAAGAATCCTGAAGCAACACAGGGATTAGAGTAAGATCTGGTCTAGGATATCCAAATGCTTTTTTAAAGCGACTATATTGGAGTCGGCTTACAAGTAGGGTTGTCCAGATACCACTTTTTTAGGACTGAGTACAAGTACCGATACTTTTTTTCATGTACTGGCCGATACCGAACACGATACTTTTTTTTAATGTCATGTTATAAAGTATAGTAAAATTGTACAGGATAAACCAACATTGATAAATCCACCACAATCTGCTGGCAAGTAGAGAGAAGCAGCTACTGTCAATCATTGCGGTGGTGTTAAAAAAGTTCTTTCTTCTAATAGGCTGAACCTGAGGCTGGACATGTCGGCATGCTATAAATTGGCATGTTGTGAATATCTGTAAAATGGTGCTGCTTCATACAGACCTTGAAAAAAAAGGGTGGTTGTTGTCACCCTATTGCTGGAAGTTGTAGAGGTCATTGTAGTAGCTGTGCCCGCAGATATGGTACATACATATGTACACTGTATTGCCTAAAACCGCCAATTGTAACACTATTACGCCCGCTCTCCGTCCCCGCCCACCACAGCTCTCTCAGTCGGCTCTCCTTCCCCGCCCCTCTCCGCCCACCACAGCTCTCTCAGCCGGCTCTACGTCCCCGGCCTTCTGTCCGCCCGCTCTCCATCCCTGCCCCTCTCAGCTCTCTCAGCCGGCTCTCCGTCCCCGCCCCTCTCTTCATCCTCTCTACGCCCACCACAGCTCTCTCAGTCTGCTCTCCTTCCCCGCCCCTCTCCGCCCACCACAGCTCTCTCAGCCTGCTCTACGTCCCCGGCCTTCTGTCCGCCCGCTCTCCATCCCTGCCCCTCTCAGCTGGCTCTCAGTCCCCGCCCCTCTCTCCATCCTCTCTACGCCCACCACAGCTCTCTCAGCCAGCTCTCTGTTCCCCCCCGCTCTCCGCCCCCGCCCCTCTTTCCGCTCGGTCACCTCCCAGCTCTCTGCCCGCTCTCCGATAAAAAGTATCGGACTGTTCATCGGGAGCATTTGTGCAAGTACAAGTACTCGCACAAATGCTAGGTATCGGTCCCGGTACCGATACTAGTATCGGGACAACCCTACTTACAAGGTCCTTTTTCGGTGGGTTTCTATACCTGCACGCATAGCAAAAGCTGTACCATCTTATAGTGACATATGATTTAGGAAATGTTGTCACAAAAGCGATGTCTTACATAAATGATGGTCCTGTCCGAAACAAATCCTATTTTGGTCCAGGAAATTTGGCCCAGAGTTCATTTTTTATATTATTGAAGGACCGCTGGGTAGCCTTCCTACATCAAACTATTCAAGGACTTACTACCTCCCAGAAAAAAACTAGGCACCTTTCTCTTTTTAGCTTCCAAACACACTCCTGTAAAAGCCTTTATTTAATAAATGAATACACACCCATTAACGAGAAACTATCCAGTGTTCTTATCAATTCACAACCTAAATTTCTAGAAATTTGGGAACTCGTACAAAGTTCTTCCTTCTCTGATCCCCTCTAGTGTAAGCTGCTTATAAATGTCATGTCTCACCTTCAGTTCTTATGCCGCGTACACGTGAGATCGGAAATTCCGACAAGAGAACCGTGGATTTTTTTTCAGACGGAATTTTGGCTCAAACTTGTGTTGCATACATACGGTTACACAAATGTTGTCTGAAATTCAGACGCGGTGATGTACAACACTACAACGAGCCAAGAAAAAGTTCAATGATTTCAAGCATGCGTCGAATTGATTCCGAGCATGCGCATTTTTTTGTGCGTCGCAATTGCATACAGACGATCGGAATTTCTGACAAGAACTTTTCTTGTCGAAAAAATTGAGAACCAGATCTCAAATTTTTGCTGTCAGAAATTCCGACAGAAAATGTCAGATGGAGCCTACACACAGCCGGAATTTCCGACAACAAGCTCCCATCGAACATTTGTTGTCGGAAATTCCGATCGTGTGTACACGGCATTAGACTTTGAAGGATCCTTTTCTCTTTCTCTAATCTACCGCCTATTTCGTCTCCTGTTCCTCTACTCCCCCCAATCCCAACTGCTCTCCACTCTTCCATCCAGGTCTTAATGCAGATTACCAAGCACGTTTTATCAAGTTTTAGGTGTATAGTTTTGGATATTGCATGGATTTTATTAGCGATTTCTTCAAAGATTTAATTATGTCATTGCTTCCTTTGTTGGTCACTAGCTTCTAAATATTCTGCAGTTCTGTCCAGTCATAGTTCATTTTCCACAATGTTAATAGTAAGATTCTATGCAGTTGCTACTCTATGTCACAGCTGCTGTGGTCAGTCTACACAATTAAGCCACAGTCCATTCATACTTGGAGAGTTATGTGCAATTGTGTGAATGACTGAGCACAGGCCTGTACTGATCAGCTGTGATGTCATCAGAAGCAGAGGCCAAACATGTGTTCTTGGTCAGTAGCCTATACTACACGAGGGGCATGAAAGACAGAACCTGGGTGGATGCAACTACAACAGTTCTTCCCTAAAGTATAGCAAATGCAAAACTTTAATTTGACATTTGACTGAATGGAGTGGGTATTGGTTAGCATGAAGGTCAGGTTTTTATTTCTGTCTGCATCCTCATTAGGGAGATTTAAATCTCTCCAATTGCCATGATCACAAATTTCAGTGGAAAACAAGTGAGGGTAAATCCAAAATTTGGATTTGGCACTTGAAAAGGAATAAAGCAGAAGAACAAGTGTCCTAGAAGGGATTTCCCTCAAAATTGGAATCCTCTTGCCTTCTGTTGAATATACCCGGCAAGAAGTGAAAGAAAGCCCTCTAGTAAGACTAAAGCCTCGTACAAACTTTCCCTTAGATTTTTGTCCGAAGTGATTTTTCCGGTCACACCCATAGCATACACACGCTCAGACTTTTCTGAAAACTTTTCTAAAACTTTCCCAACATCACTTGGTTTTTCTGCTCTTTATCGCCACCCTTTGTTTAACTTCTGCTATTGTTGGTAGATTTTAACATTGGTTCTGGGCATGCGTGTTTGAACTTCGGACAAAAGTCCGATGGCTTGCTGTACACACAGTCGGACTAGGCACCATCTGACTTTTGTTGTCGTAAAGTTTGTCCGTTTGCAGACCAAACTTTTTGTCCGATGAAACCCGAAAAAGTTGGTCCGATGGAGCGTACACACGATTGGATAAATGTGAAAACTTGTTGATTTTGAAGTTTGTTGGCCGAAAGTCCGACCGTGTGTACGGGCCTAAAGATGGCAAAAAACAAACAAGTTTTAACCCTCCCCATTCAATCCACAAACAGAAAATAGTCTTGACTTTAAATCAACTTTAAGATGGAAAAAATCGAGACCTCAACTGTGAAAGAAGGGCCTCGTAGCAACTGCTCATAGTTTAAGATACACTCCCAGGTCTTATATATAAGCAGCTTTTCATCCTCCAATAAATTAACTGAAGAAGAGGTATGACACTGCATAGGTGACAAATACATAGAAAACCATCATATACCCAACAACTGATCCAGAGGAAGGCAATCCAAATCAAGCACGGTCCGAATTTGCCCCCCAAGAGGCAATCAGATGTTCAACAATCCCTTCCGTTATTATCTAGAAATGTTCGTATACGGTTATATTTTCTGCATTTAGGAATGCATCCAACTCTTTTTTAAACAATCTACTGAGCTGGCCAGAACTAGTTAATGATTTGTACAGGGGTAAAAAAAATCTCTCACACTTTCTGGAGTCTATACTTTTAAATACAAGAAAGTATTTTGATAGCTTAAGAAACTGCTGCTTGGCATTGCAAGCTATTATTACATCTATGATCTACCAGAACACCCAGATCCTTTTACACCACCGACTCTCCTGGCTGGTCTCCTCCGAGTATGTATGACACATGCATGTTTTTAAGCCCCCAGTTGCATAACCTTACATTTAGCAACATTAAACCTAATTTTCCCACATAGTTGCCCAATTAAACAGTGCATTGAGGTTGGCTAGTAAATTGGTACTTTTAATCCCAAGCGCTACATCATTTATAGGTTAAGAAGGAAAGGTCCAAACTCTGAACATTGGGGTACACCACTTATAACCTTAGACCATTCAGAGTATGAGTCATTAAGGCCCCTTTCACACTGGGGCAGGAGGTGCGGTGTCAGTATTCGGCCCCTAGCAGTGCGGTTTTAACCCCTGCTAGCATCCGAAAAAGGGTTACTACCCTCTGCAGAGGCGCATTTCCGGCGGTATAGCCACGGTTTCCCATTGCTTTCAATGGGAAGGAGCGGTGAAAGAGTGGTAAACACACACTGCTCCTCTCACTGCTCCAAAGATGCTGCTAGCAGGACTTTTGGAGCGGTCCTGCTAGCGCACCGCTCCAGTCTGAAAGCCCTCGGGCTTTCACATTGAAGAAACAGCAGCCGCTGTTTAGGGTCGGTTTGCAGGCGCTATTTTTAGCGCAATAGCGCCTGCAAATCGCCCCAGTGTGAAAAGGGCCTAAAAGACAAATCATACTTACCAAGGTGGATGCAGCATCAGTCCCCCGTCGGCTCAAAGACTGAGAACCGAGTGACCAAACACCACTGATCACTCAGTTCTCAATGAGCAGAGAGCTGGTGGCTGTCAGTCACTGGAGCACTGGGGCTGTACAAGGGGCAGGAGCGGGTGGGTCAGACTCTCAGAGGCCCACCAAGAGGCTGAGCCAGGCGACAGTCTAGGCTCCTGGGCGGATCCCGACCATATGATCATGATCTTTCCCCAGCCTCGATCAGCTCTGTGACATTAGCCCGCTGCCAACTGAAAATGGGTCACAGGAATGCAGCACGAACTGCACTCTACTGATCCACAGAAGTACAGCCCAATGCGCTTTGGCTGAACTTCTCCTTTAAAGCGGGGGTTCACCCTATAAACCCAAAAAAAAAAAAAAAAAAAATTTTCTTCTACCATAAAATCAGGCATTGTAGCGCGAGCTACAGTATGCCTGTCCCGATTTTTTTATCCCCGTACTCACCGTGTACTCGTACATCGAAGATACCGACTCCCCTCGGGGAATGGGCGTGCCTATGGAGACGGAGGATGATTGACGGCCGGCTCTGGCGCGTCACGCTTCTCCGGAAATAGCCGAAATAGGCTTGGCTCTTCACGGCGCCTGCGCATAGCCTGTGCGCAGGCGCCGTGAAGAGCCGAGACCTACTCCGGCTGTCTTCGGGGAGAGTGACGTGCCAGGGCCGGCCGTCATTCATCCTCCCTCTCCATAGGCATGCCCATTCCCCGCGGGAGCCGAAATCTATAATGTACAAGTACACAGTGAGTACGGGGGTAAAAAAATCGGGACAGGCATACTGTAGCTCGCGCTACAATGCCTGTCTCGATGGTAAAATCGTGTCACTGAGGGTGAACCACCGCTTTAACCACTACTCTCACAATTTGGTCTTTTAGCCACATTTCTGTCCTCTTACAAACTGAATTTTCCAGGCCTGTAGACTTGGTCTTTTAATCACACAGAAACCGCACAGCATTCCTGTGCATTTCAGTGTGCTGTGATTGGAGCCCATTCATTTTGAATGGGCTCATTTCACTGCATTGCATGAAAGTGCAGACATCTTTTTTGGAGCCGCACTGCAACCGTATGGCATGGTCATTTTGTTCCATATGATCCAGTGCAGGCAAGCTTCTCTGTGTTTTATGATGCATTTGGGGTGTCAACTTTGTATCGACACCCGCAGCGGATCGCAAACACAATGTGATTGCTATGTAATGCTGGAAATGTGAAGGGATTGCTGCATTTCCTGCACCGCATATGTGTGAACCTAGGCTTACAAGCCAACGGAACCAAGTGGAAAATTAATGGTCTAGCAACCATTGCATCCTTTCCGAGCAAAAGCCATAGCGGTCTGAATACAATGGAGATTTCTCCATCCATGTGGTTTGGTGTGGATGGGGGGATTGAGTGATCGTCTCTCATGTGGGCTGAATGGCCAAAATTCGAGCAATCTATGCTCCGCTTCCGTTCTGAGCTAAAGATAGGACACGTTTTCCAAAACAGTTACGAAGAGTAATGTTAGGGCAGTATATTCAATGCATAAATTGGTATGCATATCACATTATTAGGGATTTACAATGTGTAGCACTACATTTGATCCTAAATACTGTCTAGTTATAGTTCAGGAATATTTGGTTCTATTTTAATGTCCATAATCTACATGCAAAATTCTATAACAACAACCTGGGCCTTCAACAATTTAAGAAATTATGAGTCCAATAACGGACTCCTTGCATGCCATAGAAGTCAATGTGGAACAAATTATTTTCTTTTCCATTGACTTCTATGGGGAAACTCGCTTTGATATGCGAGTGCTTTGGATTACAAGCATTCTTCTGGAACGGATTATGCTACAGGTTACAGAATTGTCCTTGTAGAGCTAAAACAATTCTAAATAAGCCAGAGAGGCGCTTCCTGCTGCTTCTCATGATAACCATACAATAGGATGCTGGAAGACAACACTGCTGGATGCTTATCTGCAGAAGAGCAAGTGAGGAGCGCAGAAAATCGCTTCCTCGGCTGGGTAGCGGAGAACCAATGTATATATAGATGGACACCCTGTGTCTGTTTATATCTGCTTTATGTCTACAGTCTTCATTGTGATGCCAAAGATTTCTTACATAGCTGCAATAATGAATAACTAAAATAAAACTAGCTTTCATTCATTCAGGGTGTCAACACAACCAACAGTAACAAATCACTGACAAAGGTAGGTCACATAACTTGATGACCAAAGCGGGCTAATCACAGGAGTCAGGTGGACTTTTTTCCGGTACTGTGATAACAAGAGTACACATACGCTTCTTCTTACTTGATTATTTGTTTCAATCCAAAGTAGACAATGCATAGTACTTTGCCGAGTGAAACTATAAACTAGTGGTCTCCAAACTGTGGCCCGTGGCTTTCTTTTATCTGGTCCTTTAAAAGGAGAAGTCCAGCCTGAGCTTTTTAAGCTGGGCTTCTCCTCTGGGTCACAGGAGTGCAATTCATGTGCACCCCTGTGACCCGTTTTCAGTGGAGATGGGTCTGAAGTCCACTCTCCGCTGACGTCACAGGCATCAGTAGGGGTAGCGCGTCATCCCGTATTCCAAGTCTGGATCCGCCAACTGCCCTGATTGATGGCAATCTCAGTGAGCCGTGAGACGGCCGCTCCCCGCCCCTCCAATGAGCGCCGAGAAGTAGAGCAGAAGCGATGCAGACTGACAGTCAGCAGCTTTCCTCTCGGGGATCTGTGAGAACCGAGCCATCAGCGGTGTTTGGTGGCTCCGTTCTCAGTGCAGAGATGCTGGGGAACAGATGCAGCATCAGTCTGATGCTGCATCCATGAGATAAGTATGAATAGCCCAAAAAAAAAGAAAACATACTTCTCTTTTAACCATTATTTCACCCACTGTTGCGGACATAGCTCCTGCCACTGACACCAACAATGGGGCACTATTTCTCCCACTAACACCAATGATGGGGCACTATTCATCCCATTGACACCAATGATGGGGCACTATTCCTCCCATTGACACCAATGATGGGGCACTATAACTCCCATGGATACCAACAATGGGGCACTATTTCTCCCACTAACACCAATGATGGGGCACTATTCCTCCCATTGACACCAATGATGTGGCACTATTCCTCCCATTGACACCAATGATGTGGCACTATTCCTCCCATTGACACCAATGATGTGGCACTATTCCTCCCATTGACACCAATGATGCGGCACTATAACTCCCATGGATACCAACAATGGGGCATTATTACTTCTTCTAATTTCAATCAATCATGGAGTATTGTTTACTCCCACTGACACCAGGATGTTTTCTCCCCCCCCCCCCCAAAGTTTTAAGGACAGTTAACTGGCCCTTTGTTTAGGGAGTTTTAGCAAAGTGGCACCCACATCCAAAGCCTTCCCTAAAACATTAAATCGCACACTACTAAACCACCAACTCATTGACACATGGAGGGCTCACAACGTCGGCATCAAAAATTACACCTTTTATTCACATCCCCACGACTGCTCCGCTAGGCTTGATTACATCTTTTGCACCCCGATTCTAGTCGCTAATTCATCAAAAGCTGACATCCACCCCTGCCCCTGGTCAGATCACCAGATCGTATCTTTCACCACATCCAAAATAGGTCTTGCTGACACACCCCACAGATGGCGCATCAATGATGCACTACTAACAGACCATCTGAATATCCAACAGCTAACTTCCAACATGGAAGATTACTTTACACTTAACTCTTCCCCAGACACTCTTCCCACGTCTCTATGGATGGCCCACAAGGCGGTCATGAGGGGTCATCTAATCAAGCTGGCTTCTACTAAAAACAGGATTAAGCTGACCGATATAAAAACACTAACTAGAGATCTGGACAAATTATATCATAAACACAATCAATCCCCCTCCAGTGATATACTCAAACAAATCCAAGAAAAACGTACAGCCCTAGATACTCTATTAACCTCAGATGCAGAAAAAGCCCTTAGATGGTCAAAAGCAAGATTCTTATTACATAGTAACTCTACTTCCACTATGTTTGCCAGAAAACTGAACCAATCCACGAAACCTCCCCACACCTATAAGCTTAGAAACTCTGCGGGCCACTTAATATCCCATCCGAAGGGAGTCATGGAGGTTTTTTTGAAATTTTATAAGAAACTTCTATCATCTCCCCAAACCACGCCAAAGCAATCCTCGACGCAATGGCTGGATGAAATACAGCTTCCTACTCTATCATCCAAACAGAGTGAGGCATTGAATGCACCCTGCACAGAAATAGAAGTAATTAAGATTATAGGTTCTCTAAAAACCTCCACAGCCCCAGGCCCCGACGGTTTTTCTTCATCATACTACAAAAAGTTTGCATCAGTGTTAATTCCACATCTTGTGAAACTATTTAACCACGTTCTACAAGGCAACCAATTCCCCTCCGAAATGCTCCTAGCAAATATGTCTCTCCTACCCAAACCAAACAAAGACCACTTATCCCCACAGAACTTCCGCCCGATCTCAGTTATAGATAATGACCTAAAAATTTTTGGTAAAATATTAGCAGACAGATTAGCCTCAGTCATCTCGCCCCTTATCCACCCAGACCAAACAGGTTTTATTCCTGACAGACAGATTACGGATAATATAAGATTAGCAACAAACATCATCCAAGACTCCAACCTTCATGCAAGATCAACACTACTACTTAGTTTAGATATCCATAAAGCTTTTGATAGCGTCAGTTGGTCCTACTTAGACTCGCTACTCCCTAGATACGGCATAGGAGATGAATTTCTTCACGGATTTAAAGCCTTATACCACGATCCACATACTCGTATTAAGCTACCCGGCCATAACTCTGAATTTTTCCCATTGAGCAGGGGCACAAGACAGGGTTGCCCCTTATCCCCTCTCCTGTTTGCTCTTGCTATTGAGCCCCTTGCATGCGCTATCCGCAGTAATACCAACATCAAAGGGTACACAAAAGGTTTGAAAGATTTTAAATTAAGTCTCTATGCAGACGACGTCCTCCTGTTCCTCACTGACCCTCTACTATCGGTACCAAACCTAATCCAGACCTTGGATACATTTCATGACCTTTCAGGGTTAGGCATAAATCTATCCAAATGTTCTGCCCTCCCGGTAAACTGCCCCCCCGATCTGACTGCCATATTAAAGGAGAAATTTTCCTTTCAGTGGTGTTCAGATTCCTTCCGATATTTAGGCATTAACATCACCCCATGCTACAAATCCCTATACCACAAAAACTACCCCAGATTACTTCAAAACATTAGAGACTTACTCAAATCATGGTCAGCGTTCCATGTGTCCTTTATGGGTAGAATAGTTGCTACCAAGATGGTTATACTTCCAAAACTACTTTTCTTCTTTAGAGCACTCCCTATCCTGGTCCCTAAAAGCACCCTAGATTCTATACAAAGAGATATAAACAAGTTCATATGGCAAAATAAAAAATCGAGATTTGGATATGCACTGATGTATAGACCTCAGTCGAAGGGAGGGTTGAGTATGCCCAACTTATGGCTATACTACCTCTCAGCCAGATATACACAACTCGCACAATGGTATGCACCCTCCAGTCATATCCCTTGGCTAGAATTTGAAGAACAGTCTATCCTACCGTTCCATCTCCAAGGCCTCCTTTGGTCCAAATCTATTAAAACTCAAAGAATGGGCCAACTTAATAAAGTAGTGCATCAAGACCTACTATTGTGGCACAGACATAAACATAAATTTAACATCGCCTCAGAGATCCCTCCCCTAGCTTCCTTCTTAGGGGACCCTCTTTTTACCCCCCCAGACCTACACTCCAACCAATATTCTGTTTGGCAACTCCTCAATCTATCTAACTTAAAAGCTTTCACTAAAAAGAACACTTTTCGCTCATTCTTGGATTTACAAACAGAATATAAACTTAGAGACACTGAACTCTCAGACTACAATAATATCAAACTATTCTATGAAAAAAACTATTCTCTCTCCCTCCAAACCCCCTTCACGACTTTTGAACGAATTTGTCTTACTTCACCTCGAGATAGAGGCCTGATTTCTAGAATGTATAGAACCCTAAATGAACACAATTTACCAGACAAAACACGCCAAATGCTGCAATGGGAATCAGATCTAGATGAATCCTTCTCCACTGAACAATGGGACAGCATGACAAATAACCTACGGAAATGTACCAAGACAGCCTCCATTAGGGAATCTGCCATTAAACTCCAATATAGGTGGTACCTCACCCCTGACAGAATTAATTCATTCTATCCTGCAACTTCTCCCCTTTGTTTTAGAGGTTGCCCAGTACAGGGTTCCCTTATCCACACCTTCTGGGAATGTGCACACCTCAAAGACACGTGGCAACAAGTCAGTATTAAAATAGAACAGATAACAGGTAGAAGAATAGAACTGACACCTAAAATGTGTCTCCTGTTTTACCCTATCCCCGACATCCCTATAGCCCACACCAGGCTAATACACACCTTGCTCACATCAATACACTGGGCGATAGCGCTCAATTGGCGCTCCTCCATTGTGCCATGGTCCCAAATTATGGATCGTATGTTATCCATCAAACTAGGGGAACGCATTCATCACACCTTATATGATACTATGAACATATATGATCAGAAATGGAAACCTTGGGACCTTTCTCTATTGAATCACTAAATTAAGCCAAATTTTATTTATTTATTTATTTATTTTTTTCTCTTCTCTATTTTTGCCATTAATCTAATTCATTAAGTTCCCACATTGCTGCATTGTGCTACCTGATAGCCTTTCATACAAATCATTACCTATTTCTCTGCCTATCGAATAACTGCTATGCATATTCTTCACAGATGCTCACTGCTCTTGTATGTATTTTTGTACTCCTTGCCAATTCGAGTTTAAACTGTATTGAGACTTATTTTTTCAATAAACCGTTTGTAAACAATTGTTTAGGGAGTTTGGAGGCCCCTGCTATAAACAATGCAGGGAGTTCTACCGGGTGCATCAATACACCATGAAAGGTGCCCTCCCAGGTGCCATTGCATGTCATAAAGAGCCCCCTCCTGGCTGTCTCAGTACACCATGAAAAGTGCTTTCCTGGCTGCCACAGTATACAATGCCTGGTACTCTCCCAAGGTCCACAGTAAACCATGCAGGTAATGTTCTGGGTGCAACAATAAATCATAAAAGGGTGCTCTCCAAGATGCCATTGCAGGGTATTCTTCTCGGTGCCACAGTATACAATGAAAAATGCTCTCGGGGGTACCGCAGTATACCATGCAGTGTGCATTTCTGGGTGCCACAATATTCTAGGCAGGTGCACTTCTGGGTGCCACAATATAACGGAACTCTTCTGGGTGCAGCAACATATTATGCTGGGTACTTTCCTAGCTGCCACTGAACACAATGCAAGGTATTCTGCTGGATGCCACAGTACACTAAGCAGGGCACTCTCCTGGGTGCCACAAAATTATATGCCACATACTCTTCTGGGTTGCACAGTGCACCATGCAGGGTACACTCCTGGGTGCCACAATACACTATGCTAGATAATCTTCTGGGTTCCACAGGACACCATGCAGGGTACTCTTGTGTCACACCTGGAATGATGTAGAAGTTGGC
Source organism: Rana temporaria (assembly GCF_905171775.1). Lineage (NCBI taxonomy): Eukaryota > Metazoa > Chordata > Amphibia > Anura > Ranidae > Rana > Rana temporaria. The sequence continues at coordinate 112,225,381 of NC_053492.1, read as the reverse complement.
AGAATGCTCAGCACATGATTGCTATGTGTGGAATTATGACATTTTGAGGCCGACATTTCCGGTATGTTTAATGACAAATCCTCAGTGCAAAGAGAGATGATGCTAATAATGTGCAGAAGGCAAAACGTTTTTTAACATCAGCTGAACCAGTAACCTATGGTCATACCTTACTGAATCTACTGTTCTCATTTTCCTAATCAAATAATCATATCGCTTATACAAGAAATGAATCGGCTACTCACCATTTGGAGCTTGGCAGAGAAGCAGTCCAGGAACGCTGTTATTTAGTCATCCAGCCCTGGGAGAGGACAGATATAGGAGGTTACAGTGTCTCACCAGTGGGCAAAAAAATAACTTCTTAAATAAAATGAATACTTTATAAAAGACCTAGACAACACGATACTGTAAAGGTAAGGCACTGTTACGTGCTCACCATAGAGATGAAGTACACAAATGATTGTCAGGCTCAATGGCCTAATCTGCAAGTCCTACCATATAGGGAGAGTATGATCTTTAGGCGTGGGCTTCAAGTTCAAACTTCAGTTTCAGAATGATTGGGCTTCGTACGACTTGACTTTCATTTTCACATTACCCAATGTAACAGACAAATGAATGGCATGCATGCAAAAGATATCAATGGAAAGCTGGATAGTAATGGCAGAGGCGGCAATCCGATTTACAGCCAAGGCAAGCGGCTAAATATAAAGAACATATATGGAAGCCGATTTAGCTTACCAAATGATTTGTATTTTAGTCCTTTTGAACCACAGATTTACACAACACAGCCAGGAAAGTCACAAGCCTTCTTCCTCTGTGGTTAGGCAGCATAGCCTGGTCACCTCCCACCCTCAGCCTGTGACTGATCAGTAAAGGAGCAGTAGTACACTGATGAGGTCATCCCTCTGCTCGTCTAACTAATTTTTCTCATCAGCATTTGTGCAATGCAGCACATCTGACTAGTTCTTAGTACTGCCTCTCACTCTCCCAGGCTGAGCGGAGCTGTGTGGGGTTTGCCGAAACCGATATCCATTCAACATCTGGTGCTTACAGTAGCAGTATTTAAAGTGGAGTTCCACCCATAAATATAACATTACATCAGTAGTTTTAAAAAAAAATTCATTAATCCTTTAAGAATTTTTTTTTTTTTTTTTTTAGATGCCTTCAAAGTGTTGTTGCTAGGCAGAATAGTTAATCTTCCCTCTTCCTGCACCTAGGTGCTTAAGCTTCCTAACCTACACCGCACAGACTCCTGGGAATGTAGTGGGTGTAACTTTCCAGGAGTCTGTGCACTCTCCAGTCTCGAAGAATCATGTGACTTGGACAGTACAGGTGCTGAAACCTGATCTGAAACCTATTACACTGCTTGTAATGGCTGAAATCGAGGAAGTCATACAGTCTGGCTTCATGATGCCCACACTTAAGATGGCCCCAGTCAATTTCTATTTTATAAAGTGTCTAAATGCTGTAACAACCTAACAAAACGGACCTTAGTTTACAGACTAACTTTACTAGAATACATTAAGCTCGTGTATTACAGGGGTATTTATATTTAAAAAGTGAAATTGCGGCCGGAACTCCGCTTTAAAATAACATGTAGTTCATCTTTAATTGGCCCTTGGTACAGTACTTACAGTTAAATTATAACAGGGGATTATGGGAATGCATGGAGATGTAGCATCCTCCAGGTACATCCTCCTAAAAAATAAAAATAAATTAGAGCTGTGGCAATTTTTAATTCCACAAAATATATATTGAGAGGTCTGTGGAACTTGGCGTATATTGGCCAGTGTTTTTAGTACACCGATTATGGGAGAAATATAGGGATAGCCATTCCTGAAACTTTCTAAAAAAAAAAGCCTACTAATTTCTTCCACAACATGTTTCTTTCAAAAGCTAAACTCTGAGCAAAGAAAGAAAACTGCCCTTCTGAGCAGCCATTGAAAGGAAGCCAATACGTGGATTGATCTATAGGGAGAAAAAACTGCGCTTGTCAAAAACGTTCTAAATATATATGCGTCAAGGCAGCAGAAGAAATGTGATAAGCATATAAAGTCCAATATAAAAGTAAACTGCGCCAAGTAGGAAACCAGATATCAGGCTGGTAAAAAGCAATGATAATAAATAATATGAATAAAAGCACATTCGGTCCAATAAAAAGTTTGTAGCAGCACCACCACGTGTCAGCAAAACTTCAGTGTGAACACACCACCACCAAACTGAAAGCCGCTTACCAGAACCACCCAAACATTAGGCATGTAGACAGATTCTATTCAATGGGCTCCACATCAGATTAGCATCAGACTGGGGAGGGCTCCAGGGAGCAGATCTCAAATTGCACCACATCGATGATTGAACATATCCTCGGTATATAAATAAAAACGGACCATAGCGTGATACCGTACGAAATATTTAATAAAAATGCATAAGACATGTACTTACAAACATCTCATGATTAAAAGCGTGTATGTATGCCGGCCGGCAATAGGAGCCCTTCCTCCTTCAGATGGAACGCGGTGACGTCAGTGTGCGCCTTCCCAGACGACGTTTCGTCATTAACAGACGTTCTCAATCCCCATTAAGAACGTCCGATATGTTTGTAAGTACATGTCTTATGCATTTTTATTAAATATTTTGTACGGTATCACGCTATGGTCCGTTTTTATTTATATACCGAGGATATGTTCAATTATCGATGTGGTGCAATTTGAGATCTGCTCCCTGGAGGTTCTGGTAAGCGGCTTTCAGTTTGGTGGTGGTGTGTTCACACTGATGTGGATTGATCTGGTGGAGGGTTCTAGGTGAGGAAAATGACATGAAGTACAACCAAAAGTGATGCAAGTTCCTGTTTTAGGATGCTCTAAACCAGAGTTCCGTAGAACCCAATGGTTCCTCTAGATCAGGGATATGCAATTAGCGGACCTCCAGGTGTTGCAAAACTACAAGTCCCATCATGCCTCTGCCTCTGGGTGTCATGCTTGTGGCTGTCAGAGTCTTGCTATGCCTCATGGGAATTGTAGTTCTGCAACAGCTGGAGGTCCGCTAATTGCATATTCCTGCTCTAGAGCAAAGGTGTCAACCTCAATTCCATTGCGAGCCGCATCAGCATTAAGGTTGCATCTGACCACAGCACACAACTCACCCTTACATCATAATTATATATATTATTACACACACACAAAATATACGTGTGTGTATGTATATATATATATATATATATATATATATATATATATATATATATATATATATATATATATATATATATATATATATATATATATATATATATATATATATATATATATATATATATATATATATATATATATAATGCTAATTAATTTTGAGATCTTTCTGGCAGCTCTTTTGCTATAGACAGGTGAAAGGGTCAAGTTGGGGACCATACACCTATTCTCTGAAAAGAAGATCTTCTCCAAAAGGTTGCCATAAAGCTTGCTGCCAATTCTGGACTTCAAGAAAAAAATCTGAGTGAGCTTTCCATGAGCTTCATGCCCCCTGTGGTCCAATCAACAGAGCTGTTCAGGGAGTGTGAGCAGTGAGCACTGTTGGCTAAAGCATGCTGCCAGCACATGGTTTTAAATCCAATTGCAGCAAATAGCGCAGTTGAAAAAAAAATGGGTTCTCAGTTTTTACCGTTTATGCAATCTGGCTTCAGTTTTTTGCATTGAAGGTAGAAAAAAAAAATCCTCTTTTTATGAATCACAGTATATACTTTACTTTTTCTTTGTAGCTTTCAACAAAATATGTAATCATGCTTTAACCACTTAAGACCCGGACCAAAATGCAGGTAAAAAGGACCCGGCCAGTTTTTGCGATTCGGCACTGCGTCGCTTTAACTGACAATTGCGCGGTCGTGCAACGTGGCTCCCAAATAAAATTGCCGTCCTTTTTTTCCCACAAATAGAGCTTTCTTTTGGTGGTATTTGATCACCTCTGAGGTTTTTATTTTTTGCGCTATAAACAAAGATAGAGCGACAATTTTGAAAAAAAAATGCAATATTTTTCCCTTTTTGCTATAATAAATATCCCCCAAAAGTATATAAAAAAAGTTTTTTTTCCTCAGTTTAGGCCGATACGTATTCTTCTACCTATTTTTGGTAAAAAAAAAAAAAAATCGCAATAAGCGTTTATCGATTGGTTTGCGCAAAATTTATAGCGTTTACAAAACAGGGGATAGTTTTATTGCATTTTTAAAAAATTTTTTTTTACTACTAATGGCGGCGATCAGCAATTTTTTTCATGACCGCGACATTATGGCGGACACATCGGACAATTTTGACACATTTTTGGGACAATTGTCATTTTCACAGCAAAAAATGCTATAAAAATGCATTGTTTACTGTGAAAATTACAATTGCAGTTTGGGAGGTAACCACTAGGGGGCGCTGAAGGGGTTAAGTGTGACCTCATATGTGTTTCTAACTGTAGGGAGCGGGGCTGGACGTGTGACATCATTGATAGTGTTTCCCTATATTAGGGAACACACGATCAATGACAGCGCCACAGTGAAGAACGGGGAAGCTGTGTTTACACACAGCTCTCCTCGTTCTTCAGCTCCGGGGACCGATCGCGGGACTCCAGCGGCGATCGGGTCCGCGGGTCCCGTGGTCACAGAGCTCCGGACCGGGTCGCGGGTGCACGCCTGCGACCCACGGCTGGGCACTTAAAGAGGACGTACAGGTACGTGCTTGTGCCCAGCCGTGTCATTCTGCCGACATATATGTGCAGGAGGCGGTCCTTAAGTGGTAAAACACTTACAAATTATATCACACACAAACCTTGTGGATAGACATTTTATGGTTACACAACTTATCACATTGCTATAATCTTTTTATATGGACTATAGACTGAAGGATTTATAAATAAATGGCTGTGGAACAAATCATTTGTGTTTCCATTATTTCTTATGGGGAAATTGGCTTTGATATACAAATGCTTTGGATTACAAGTATGGTTTTTGAAACAAATTATGCCTGCAAGGTTTTAATATATAAATGTAAACCGCATAGTTTTCTACTTTTCCCTTTCAAAGCTACATAAATATGTTATCTGTCCAGGGGTGCCTATGAAGCTGTATGCTTCATAAAATTTCACAAAGCTTTACAATAGGGAAGACATGACACAAGAAGATCGGGGTTACTGTACAAAATAGGAAATTATCAACTTTTTTAATACTTATGATGACTCTATATTACTGATTTGACTTCTTGTCTTCAGTCTGTTTTTTAAAAAGGTGGAAATCATCGAAAAAATCCTTTATACATTCAAACTCCTGCTTACAGTAGGAAAATGTAAACGTCAAATTATGGCAGAAGGCGGCACCGTATGGCTGGCTATACAGCTAATAAAGTGACATTCTACATCTGTCCTGCCAGAGGTCATAATTACAGTATGGAAGAAGAGTTCTCGTCTCAGCTTTTTCCTCACTGGCAGCTAATTATACAAGCTTACTTTTCCATACAAACCGCTTACGTCCAGTCAACCCAATTCCAGCACAGAGCCAAGCTACACAGATCTGTGCCTCCCCCTTCATCTCTCTATTCACCCACCGTCACAACATGGCATTCCCTTGTACACAGCTAGTCTGAGAATCCTAAAATTCAAATGACCCATCGGCACTGTATAGTTTGAAAATGTAATGAATTCTCATGTATAAAAACACTACAAATCCTTTGAGAGGTAATGTATACAAATAATGTCTCTGACTGATACCCTCACGGGTTTTGGTCACATCACTGCTGTACTGTTCGTTGTTCTCCTTGCTGGAGAAGAAACTGTATCTGAGGACACGCAAGGTGATCAAATCCCTGCTTTTACTCCATTTATCCTGTGGACCTCAGCTAACCTTCACCTCTCCTGCTGCTTCTTGGTCATTTTACCTAACCACCAGTCATCAGCTGATAAGAACAAACGATGATCAGGACAGCCGCAATCCAATCCAACGTAACTTTAATGTAAAAACTGAAGGCAGGCACTACAAATCACAGCAACGGAACCTAGGACAGCTGACGCGTTTCACGCTAACTTCAGTGTTTATTCATAGCTGAAATCAGCTATGAGTAAACACTGAAGTTATTGTGAAACGCGTCAGCTGTCCTAGGTTCCGTTGCTGTGATTTGTAGTGCCTGCTTCCAGTTTTTTACATTAAAAAGTTACATTGGATTGGAGTGCGGCTGTCCTGATCATCTTTTGTTCTTACTTGCCAGGTGCATTGCTAGCACCCTCAGTTCCTGAGAAGATTTTCACCCAACAAGACCTACCTGGAGCGGCAATTTCTGTCTCCTACCAGTCATCAGCTGGGCAGATCTAACATGAGAGAGCAAAGACCTGCTTCTCTACCAAAATGGCCATCTCCACCCTACAGACAGTAACAAGGCATGGAAAGAATGGAGCATGGCAAGCTGGTTCTAGAGGCAGTGAGGTGCCTAGTCCTTTGCCCTCCACATCACTTTTTCATTTTAAAGTGTTACAAAACTTAGGACCCTGCAGTCACTATATCTGGTCTCCCACAGAACATGGAAATACAATTATTTTAGTTTATATAAACTGCTAAAAGCCTTTTCTCATTAGCAGTCTTGTGATTTCATTCAGTGTCTGGTTAAAGCTTGTAGGAGGAGTTTTCATTCTTCCCCGATTGTCCTACGAGGCTGCAGGACACCTGACCCTCCGTCTGGACAGTGCCGATTGGCCCTGTGCAAATCACATGCACCCCCCCCAAGAAAAAGAAAAAACGCTCTAGCAATACACACCAAGCATGTGCAGCTTGCCCCCAAGGCTATGTTCTACCAGGAGATGGTTTGGGAACACAATGCAGAGAATTAACCCCTTTGGTTCCACAATGAGTAGAACAAGTATGCCGATTTTACAGTTGTGGATTTAGTAACACTTTGAGTATGTATAGCCATCTTTTACATTTTGGGTGGAGTAGGGGAGAATTGGATTCTCTGTAAGCTCTTTTATTGCTGTCCGTGTGTGTGTGTCCACTGGGAAAATGAACCCTCTCCATTTGTCCTTATGATTAATGTCACTGGGACAAATAATAATGGGATATCCAAAGTTTTATGGTTGTTGTCAGAAGGAAAAGGGGGGATGGGGGGGGGCATTGCCCTGGGGACCCCTGTTCCAGTGACAACTCTCTAAGAGGGCAGTTTCCCTCACTTTTAAAAAGGTTTCCCCATCACCTACGGTTGTGTCTCCAAGGCAGAAAGTGGAAGAATGTACCAGCTACCACCAGTGAGGCAATGTATTGGGTTTGTAATCCTAGCCCTAAGGTCATCCAAAAGAACTACATTTATCTAAAGCTATTAAAGCTTAAATCTGAACCAGGACTTATGGTCATCCGGCATCACACTGCAAAGAGTCACTCATAACAAGAACTATATAATAAGAGCAATGCTAATAAAACAGCTATGATTGATGAATCTGCTGAAAATTGGTGTTATTTACTGAATATGCATGACCTATTTCCCACAGCGGCACACCTTCCTTACCCCATTTCCTGGCCGCCCGCCAATTTCTGTATACTGTGATAAAAACTGATGCCAAGACAGAACGGAACACAAGCATGTGTTATGTATTTATCAAAGTATTACATTAGCCTATTAAAATTCCAATAATTTCTGAAAGATTGACTTCATCAAAGCCCATCAATTTCATGTCCTTCTGATATCACTTGGCAAGGAGTGGATTGTTCTGATAAAATGAACCTGTTGTCTTTCTAAGCTGGGCAAGGTTGGCATTCACAATGAGCTCACTGGCAGAACTCATTCACCTTCCATTTACTCCATTTGGCTGCAGGAAGTTAGGAAAAATCTCTGGTGCTCCATATAATAGAGGAGTTCGGAAAATCTCTGGTGCTCCATATAATAGAGGAGTTCGGAAAATCTCTGGTGCTCCATATAATAGAGGAGTTCGGAAAATCTCTAGTGCTCCATATAATAGAGGAGTTCGGAAAATCTCTGGTGCTCCATATAATAGAGGAGTTCGGAAAATCTCTGGTGCTCCATATAATAGAGGAGTTCGGAAAATCTCTGGTGCTCCATATAATTCACCCCCCTTAGGATTGGAGAGAGTCCTCAGTCCTGTACGCCAAGTTGCATAGGCTAACCATAGACCTACACACATCCCCTCCAATTCCCCAATCCCCCCCCCCCCCTCTTCTGTATCAGAACTGGACTGTTGGCTGCCAATTCCCCCAAAGTTTTTTTTTAAACAAAGTTTGTTGAGCTTACAGGAGCGCCACCCCCAAACTTTTTCATTTTGGACAGAGTGGAGAGGGATTAGAACACCTGCCAGTTTTTATTGTTGTCTGTGCGCCCCCATTAGGGAGAGTCTCCCTCTCTATTTGTCCTGTTTACCATTATCACTAAAAGACCACATTTTGGGTTGTTCTCAAAAAAGTAATAGAGGGGAAAACTTCCAATGGGGACACTAGTTCTGGTGACCTGGGGGTCCCCAAGGAATTCTATTAATTTACAGGGATTTCACCTCACTTCCTGTTTGCTCATGGAACAGAAAGTGGAGGGAAATCTCCACAAGGGGACACAGATGGGGGGGGGGGGGGATCTGACAGGGGTTATACCCCTCCCTCTCCCTTACTCTAGACACATTTTAAAGAATAAATATAAAATGAGCCTATAGTTCTACTTTAAAGTGTTTGTAAACCCTTATGCCGCATACAGACGGTCATTTTTTGCGATGGAAAAAAAATGAAGTTTGAAGTGATGAAAAAAAACCGACATTTTTTAAACTTCATTTTCAAAAACGATGTAGCATACACACCATCGTTTTGAAAAATGATGAACAAAGTGACGGCACTCTAAAGGGGAAGTTCTATTCGCCTTGAGGCTGCTTTTAGCTGGTTACTTGTTAGTAAAAGATGTTTCGTGCTTTTTTGTCTGTTACAGCGTGATGAATGTGCTTACTCCATTATGAATGGTAGTTTTACCTCCCGTATCAAAACTTGCTTCTGGGCATGTGCGGGTTTAAAACGTCATTTTTGCCCACACACGATCATTTTTTATGACACAAAAAATGACATTTTAAAAAATGACATTTTAAAAAATTCGAGCATGTTCGAATTTTTTTTTGTCATTTTTCAGAAGACATAAAATGACATTTTGCCCACACACGATCATTTTAAATGACATTTTTAAAAATGTCATTTCATCACAAAAAATGACCGTCTGTACGCGGCATTACAGACCACTTAGACCTACAGGTAAGCCTAGATTAAGGCTTACCTGTAGGTGTAACAAATATCTCCTTAACCTACACGGTTAAGGAGATATTTTCCCAAAAACGGGCACCGATGTATACAGCGCATGCGTGCTGTAGTGTAGACAACAGCGCAGGCGCACTGAGCGTGCCATTAGTGAAGGCGATCATGCCGTCACTGCCGTCTCCCGTGCGTATGCACGGGAGTGACGTCATCGCGGCTCCGGTCACAGTGCCGGAGCCGCAATACAATGAAGCAAGATGGTGGAGGAGAGGAACGAGGGCCACTGTGGGAGCTTCGATCTCAGGTAAGTACTACATAATGAGCTAGTATACTATTCATACTAGCTCATTATGCCTTTGTCTTGCAGGCTCTTTTTTTTTTCTAGAGAAGGGATTACTTCCTCTTTAAGGGCCGGCTTGCACACTAAACCACAGTGTTTTAGTATGCAGGCAGCTCTCCATTCTGGCTGCAGCGAGTTGGTGATACGGAGTGCTGTGATGTGCATTTCAGCGCATCACACAGTTCTTTTTCCTTTTTTTGGGTCAACTTTAATTAACTGCTTATAGACCACCTACCGCAGATATACTGCGGCAGGACAGCTCTATTGCTCGATCAATGTACCTGTATGTCATTTAATGCAATAGACAGCGGGGGCAAGCGCACTCTGAATGGCCAGAGGATGAGCCAATGAGCGGGTCCAACGCACGCAATGTAAACAAGGCAGATTGCCCTTACTGACCGGGAAGAACACTGATCTTGTGTTCCAGCCAAGCAGGAACATGAATCTCTGTGTTCCCCCAGTCAGTCCATCCCCCACAGAATTAGCAAGCACCTCCTAGGGACATACTTAAGCCTTTGATCGTGCCTCTGATGTTAACCCCTTTCCTGCCAGTGTCATTAGTACAGTAACAATGCATATTTTTTAGCATTGATCAATGTAATAATGTCACTGGTTTCCAAAAAGTGTCAAAAAGTGTCAGTTAGGTGTCAGATTTGTCCGCAGCAGTGCCGCAAAAAAAAAAAACTACGCTGATCGCCACCATTACTAGTAAATAAAAATATCTCATAGTTTGTAGACACGATAACTTTTGTGCAAACCAATCAATATACGCTTATTTTTTTTTTTTAACAAAAATATGTAGCACGTATTGGCCTAAATTGATGAAGAAATTTGATTTTTTTACATTTTTTTTTTTTGGATGCTTTATAGCAAAAAGTAAAAAAATGTTTTTCTTCAAAATAGTTACTCTTTTTTTGTTTCCAGCACAAAAAATAAAAGCTCTATTTGTGGGAAAAAAATACTTTAATTTTATTTGGGTACAGCGACCCATGATTGCGCAATTGTAAGTTAAAGTAACGCAGTGCTGCGTCGAAAAAAAATTGTCTGGTCAAAACTTCCGGGGCTGAAGTGGTTACAGTGCACAAAGTGACACCTCATTTATGTCACTGCATAGTAGCATGGTGTGTTGAACTGCTGTACAGTGGCATGCAATGCCTTCCTATACATTGCAATAACATGCATCATGTCTGCAGATTATCGCAGTGTGAACAGGACACATAGAAAACAATTGTTTGTGTAGCAGTGACCAGCATTCATCCAGTGTGGTAAAATGCAGGTCATCGCTCTGTGTTTACAGTACATAAGGGTTCACCTTAAAGTCAGCCATAGACAGTTTGAATCTCAGCCAGTTCAGCAGGAGTAACTGGCTGAGATTTGAACCATTGTACCCACCTTAAACGATCAATCAACTTGGGTACAACCACCCTGACAGATTTTACATTAGATTATCACTATCGAGGGGGGGGAGGGGGGGCGGCTTTCCCCGCCCCATCACTAGGTGTAAAATACGGGTATGTAATAAAAACATAAAGGCCAATTGTTTGCCATGCAAAGCTGCTCCAGCTTTGATAAATTCCCCTCTATGTGGTACTGCACTTTGCACATATTCATAGCACTTTGTGCTCATTCTTGCCACTTGTGAAAATGATTTTTATAATTTTTTAAAAGGGTATGACATACAACACAGAGCCCATTGGGCATGCCCAAGCCCAACAGGTCTCAAGGACCAGAACTAAAACTATACATAAACAACTAACTGCAAATCCCCCTCCCCCATGCAACACACCCACCCCGTATATTAGGATAAAGAAGTCCACAGGAAACCATCATTAACATGAAACATCCTCCAATATCATCTACCATCAAAGCATATACAGTGGAACCTTGCTTTACGAGTAACGCGGTTAACAAGCGTTTTGAATAACTAGCAACTTTTTTTTTTTTTAATCCTGACTCGGTTTGCGAGTGTTGTCTGGAAAAACAAGCCGAAATCAAGCTAATTGGGTGTGCAGTTCCGCATTTGGCCAGAGGTGCGGGGGCGCTGGTGACACTCTGAACAATTCGGAACCGTTCCAAGCCGTTCAGGAAATACTTGAAGTCACTCGGAAATACGCCATTCCCGAGTGTTTCCAAACCTTTCCGAGATCAGCCGAGCTGTCCCCGAGTATTTCTGAGGCTCTCTAGCACCCCCCCACCTCTGGCCACATGCGGTATTGCATGCCATAGAAGTCAATGCGGAACAAATTATCTTCATTTGCATTGACTTCTATGGGGAAACACGCTTTGATATGCAAGTGCTTTGGATTACAAGCATTCTCCTGGAACAGATTATACTTGTAATCCAAGGATCCACTGTATAGTCAAAAGCCATCATCATTCTTGCCAATTACAATAATTGACTAAGCTACTCTTTAAAAATAAAAAATAAATTATAAAAAAAAAGGCTGACCATAGACGGTTCGAATCTTGGCAAGTTCCTGATGCGAACCATGTATGGGAAGGCCGATTGATCAACATGGGTACAACCAGCCAGATGGATTTTACATGCGATTTCCGCTAGCAATAATCACTATGTTCTCCCAGAGGGGACACCTTCCCCAGCTAGGAGAACACAATGGCAACCCCGTGGTTGCAGTAAATACATTTGCTCCATCTATGGCCAGCCTAAGACAGAAATTGGCACGATACCCCAATCAACACAGACAGTGCCAAAAAAGGGAATCCTCCTGCCAAGCCATTGTCTACAGTGATAGTGACAGAAGACAGTGATTATCGCTAGAGTCTATAGTAGCTGCTAGCAATACTCGCAAGAGAATCTGGCAAGCTGGTTGTACCCAAATCGATCAATCAATAAACAGCCTGCCCATCAACAGTTTGAATCTTGGTCAGTTCCTGCCGATTTGAACCGTGTATGATCGGCATAAAGGTCCATATAAAAAGGAGAAAAATAGCAACACCCTCACCTCTTCCTATCAGCAATTCACAATAAATACATTTTACATCCGAGTACAGTAGGCACCGCAGTCCGGGACAGATTTAAGCAGGAATCGGCCTTCCAATAATGCTGAAAGCCCCGCGAATTCCAGTTCTGCATATTTTAGTAAAACTGTAGCCAAGAGGTTGTTTTTCCGGTGGGCATGGCTCAGCCCACTGCCAGGGGACCTTTACCCCCTCCCTTGGCACAGCCATCCAAGTTGCTGCTTAGCTTTCCATCCAGGCAGATATCCAAATACAGAGGATTACAGGAGGCCAATATCAAAACCTACAGTAGCTTCATCTGCATAGAAATGTACAGTATAAAAGCTGAACTTACAGGTAAGTACAAGTAGCCGAGCCGTTTTACCTGCCAAAGGACTCGTTTACACTTGTGGTTGGGTGGGGGTCAGTAAAAACACAGTTGAACGGTGCTTTAACACCCCCCCCCCCCCCCAACTGCTCCCCTTACACCCCTGATCACATACTGTCTCCTCACTGGCTATCAAACACCTTTGAAAAGCGACCTGAGCTTACAGGTTAGGAGAAGCAGCAGTCTGATTAACTAAACTCTGCTCTCCCCTCATGTCAGCATCATCCTTGCACTATAGCACAATTCATTGGGTCTTTGTGCTGCTTCTCCCCCTTCCAGTCTGAGCTTTTCTGTACAGGGATTGCAAGAAGATTATACAAAGTTTAATTCAGGCACTTATACTGCTTGCAATATAAATGCATTCATTTGATAAATGAATACTGGGCTGCATTAACTGGCATTTTATTTTACCTGTCAGGATCTCCGCTTTAATAAAACCTGGGCATCACAACCTGACTATATGGTGAAAGGTTGCATGATCAGCAGCTACCTTCCCTGCAAAAAAGTATGTCAAATGATCAGCAGATCTAGAGATAAGAGTAGCGGAAGGTATATGGAAATCTCACTTTTCTTGTGAAGTCCTTGCCGTCTAAGGCTCGCTATTGGCCAATTGATGTGATGGGCGCCCTCAATGACCCGAAGGATCGGGACCAAACCTGACTTTCTCAGAAAAGACAAAAGATCTGAATACAGCTTTATCATCCTGTATCTTTACCCTGACTGCAATTAACCACTACCCTTTTATCATCATTCACTCAATTAGAATTGCCCAGGATCACTAAACTCAGGTGACAAAAGGAGACATGCGGGTTGCATTTCTTGCAGACTCCTGCCTTAAAGAGTAACTTTTGTTGAGAGAAAACAAACCTTCCCCTCTGGGTGTTCTGTGTACATTACAAGGATTTTAACAAACTTTCTTGTGGAGTCCTACCTTTTCTTATTCTGAAGAAATCCCTGTGTGTTTGTCTGTGTCCATGTGACAAGTGTGGCTAACCACTAAAAAGGTGTTTTCCACTCATTTTTTATGTTTATTAAAAGTCAGCAGCTACAAAAAGTGTAGCTGCTGGCTTTTAATAAACATACACTTACCTGCTCTGCCGTCCAGTGTCGCGCCGCTCCGCCGGCGTCTCCATCCTAACTGTGGGCACCCGGCCGTGACAGCTTTCGGCTTCACGGCCGGGCACTCACTGTGCATGCAGGAGCGGCGCTGCGCCATCTGATTGGACAGGCGATCGCCTACAGGAGGGGCTGCCAAAAGGCGATTAGACTATTCGCCTTTGCAGCCCCTCGGCGGAAGCAGGAAGTGTAACAACAAGTCCCACTCCTCCTGAAGCCCCCACTCCCCCCCAAAAAAATTACAAATGTGGCATGTAAGGGGCGAGGAGTAGATTAAGCGGAAGTTCCACTTTTGGGTGGAACTCCGCTTTAAGCCCCAGACCATATTGCTGGTCAAAGACCAGGCCACTTTTTGCGATTCGGCACTGCGTCGTTTTAACTGACAATTGTGCGGTCGTGCGACGTGGCTCCCAAACAAAATTGGTGTCCTTTTTTCCCCACAAATAGAGCTTTCTTTTGGTGGTATTTGATCACCTCTGCGGTTTTTAGTTTTTGCGCTATAAACAAAAATAGAGTGACAATTTTGAAAAAAATGAATACTTTTTACCATAATAAATATTCTCCAAAAATATATAAAAAAAACGTTTTTTTCCCTCAGTTTAGGCCGATATGTATTCTTCTACATATTTTTCGTAATAAACGTTTATTGATTGGTTTGCGCAAAAGTTATAGCGTCTACAAAATAGGGGGTAGTTTTATGGCATTTTTATTAATATTTTTTTTTTTACTAGTAATGGCGGCGATCAGCGATTTTTTTTCGGTACTGCGACATTATGGCGGACACTTTTGACTCCATTGGCATTTTTATAGCAATCAGTGCTATAAAAATGCATTGATTACTATAAAAATGTCACTGGCAGGGAAGGGGTTAACACTAGGGGGCGGGGAAGGGGTTAAAGGGGTGGTTCCCCTAAAAATAAACTTTTGACATTGCATTTGCTACATTAATTACAATTAGAATCGGCTGGTTTTATTTAAAAAATACCTCCGTACGTAGCGTTTGCTATATTCGTTCCCACCGCCACTTCCGGGTACGATGCTGGCGGTGGGCGTTCCTAATTGATGGACAGGCATCCGACCGACGCATCCATCGCGTCACGAGATGCCGAAAGAAGCCGAACGTTGGTGCGCATGCGCCGTATAGAGCCGCACAGACGTTTGGCTTCTTTCGGCATCTCGTGACGCGATGGATGCGTCGGTCGGATGCCTGTCCATCAATTAGGAACGCCCACCGCCAGCATCGTACCCGGAAGTGGCGGTGGGAACGAATATAGCAAACGCTACGTACGGAGGTATTTTTTAAATAAAACCAGCCGATTCTAATTGTAATTAATGTAGCAAATGCAATGTCAAAAGTTTATTTTTAGGGGAACCACCCCTTTAAGTATATTCCCTGGGTGTGTTCTAACTGTAGGGGGGGGGGGTGGCCTCACTAGGGGAAATGACTGATCGCTGTTCATACATTGTATGAACAGACGGTCAGGCATTTCTCCCCCTGACAGGACCGGGAGCTGTAGAACTGCGGCAGCTGGTCGGCAAGTAGCTAATGGGAGTGGTTTCATAATTATCAATCAGCTGCAGCACCTGCAGGGTTCCAATGAGGAGAATTGCAGGGTCTGCAACCCTTCAGACGTGATTTCCTATTGGGAGTATCTCACCAAAAATGTAATTTTTGTTGCAGGGGATGCCCGATATCTGACTTGTATCTTAGTGTAGACTTCTGAGAAAATCAGTGAGCCAATCACACAAGCAGGAAATGGTGCTTCGGGGGGGGGGGGGGGGGGGCATTCTGTACACATATTGTATTGCATTTTATAGAAAATTACAGAGCTGCACAATGTCACCAAAATTTTTTGTTGCAGAGGATGCTTAAAATCAATTTGTAGCTTGATGCAGACTTCTGGGGAAATGGGCCAATCACACAAGTAGGAAATGATGTTTCTTGGGGGAGTTGTGTACACATTCGGTGTACAGAACACCTCCAGATTGTCATATTGCATTTTACAGAAAATTACAGAGCCGCAGATTGAAGAAGGAAAGGTAATTTTCAATAACATCCAATTACAATATGTTGAGTTGCAATTGTATACGCTCAAGCTGCAACGTTAAGGGGTAACTCCACTTTTGTGAGAAATGGCAAATAAAAAAAAATATTTATATATTTTTTTTTAATATATATATATATATATATATATATATATATATATATATATATATATAAAAAATTATAAATAATTTTTTATTCGCCATTTCTCACAAAAGTGGCGCTACCCCTTAACGTTGCAGCTTGTGTTGTGCAGTGTGTATATGATATTCAAACACACAGATGCTCAGAAATGCATTCACGTCACTTTGTGTCACAGTAGAAACAAGCGTTGTTGCAGAGTCATGCAGCGCAAACTCAAAATCCTTTCACATGTGCGGCATAAGCTGTGTCACAAAATTAAAATGTTGTTGAAGAAAAAAATCTTTTCTGGAGAAAATAAATAAATAAATAAATAAAATAAATATTAGTTACTCATCTAAAAACAGACATAAATGGATGACATCAATTTATGGCTGAAAAATGGAGAAAGGACGCAAACCTTTTTCTGCGGACATGACTGGGTATGTGAAAAACAGATGCATGCGCATGTAAACTAAACAAATCTGCTTTTGGATTTAAAAAAATTATGTCAAATAATGTAAACAGGATTCAGTATTCATGCAGTTTTTTTTTAATCAGTTGTGATGGAAATGTTGATGCTCTTGTGAGGGTTCCTTACGCCAAATAATATTCCGCACATGTTCCTGTAATGTCACAATGCTGAATCCTTTTTTATTTTTAAGGCCACATTCATACCTTTGTATTGCAGTAGGGTGACATTACCTGCTCAGCTCCCTGTCACCATTTCCGTGCTCGCCCAAACTGAACCACAAGCCACCATGTTGGCTCACAATGCGCTGACACATTATATATGTACATTTTACAAGTTTCAGCAGAAAGCAATGCAGCAAGGTTGCAAAAAAAAAGGAAGGTGTCTTTCTTTCTTATAATATGCTTCCTTTTAAGCCTCATGCACACTAGACGTTAAAATGACGTTATAAAAACGGCAGTAGCTTTGCAGTGAGTTTTATTGGCTGTTTTTTTTTTCTTTTTTTAAATGGATCAAAATTTTTTAAAAACCGCTGGTGAGTGACGTTTTTGAGCGTTTATCTACATCTATCTACGTTTATCAGCGTTAGAGCGTTTTTACAGCTGAAAAAACATCTTTCAAAACCCACTAGTTTTGGGGGTTTTTTTGCTGCCCAAAACAGCTAACAGCCCATGTGTGCATGGACACATAGGATAACATGATAGAGAGTTTAATGACGTCTACAGCCAAAAACAGCAGCTGTAAAAACTTCATAAAACGTCCAGTGTGCAAGAGAGGCCTCAAAGGTCACTGTCCCAGTGATGACTGCTTCTCTCATTCCTTCTCCCGCTGTCACAGACTTTCAGCAGGGCAAGGGAGAAGGTGAAATCTCCACAAAATTATGGACAGCAATAAAAAAATTTTTTTTTGTATATCTTTTAAAAAAAAAAAAAATAGTTCAGCATTAGGCCTCGTTCACATGGTCATACTACAGCGTACACCTCATGTGAGAGCCATGTTCACCTGCTCCAGGTCGCACAAAATAGGGCATAGATTTATGATTTTTTTTTACTAGTATATGCGATATTTGTCGGGACTGCGATATTGCGGCAGACAGATCGGACACTTTTGACACTATTTTGGGGCCATTGGCATTTATACAGCAAACAGCGCTATAAATATGCACCGAATACTGTATAATTGTCATTGGCAGGGAAGGGGGTTAACACTAGGGGGCGATCAGGGGTTAAATGTGTTCCCTAGGGCGTGAGTGGGGGGAGGGGACTGACTGGGGGAGGTGACCGATCGGTGTCCCTATTTACAAGGAAGACCCCATTGGTCTCCTCTCCCAGACAGAATGTGGGTCTGTGTGTTTACACACACAGATCCACGTCCCTGGCTCTGTAACTGGCGATTGCAGGTGCCTGGCAGACATTGCGGCCGCCAACCATGCGCCCCCTAGCGGCCGGGAAGCAGAGGACGTCATATGACGGCTGCCCAGGATGGCAGAGCCACCTTGCGGCCGTCATTTGACTATATGTGGAATGTGAAGTGGTTAAGGACCGAGCCTCTTTTTGAGATTTGTTTTTTACCAAAAACGCTGGACATCTAAATATTATATGCTGGCCATATAAAAACAATGCCTTCCTTCAAAGGACAGCAAGGAAGCAATGAAAGGAACTAGGTGAGTATTTACTTTGCCTAGCAAACCCTTGCACTAGCAAGTTGTCAGCAACGACAGGAGCGTTAAAGTTTAAGGATACAAAGTCACCAGCACTCCAAATAAATGTATTCCACATACAATGGTCATAGAAATTAATCACCCCCTTTAAAATATTCACATTTTATTGCTTTGCAGCCTGAAATTAAGACTTCTTCAAGCCAAGATAGAGACAGCAAGCATGAACATGACACACACATATCTACAACCTGGTGTAACCCTTAATGGTTATATACAATATGCGCGTTACGCTCATGCTTACTGTCATTATGTCAGATAGAGGAAGAGACCCGGCAAGGCCTGAAATGTCAGCTTCTTATGACTTACTTGAGGCCGTCATCAACATAAAATTGTGAAACATTTCTTTGGATTGCTGGTGGCTTGGTTTCTTCTCATCTGCTTTTGGCACAGCACTATGCTTGGTAATCACTTCAAGCATCAACTGATTATTCAAAGGTCACGTATTGTGAGGAGGGCAGCTTCTATCTGGACTTCATTAAGGATCGTAAAAGGCCATGGCCCTTAATGTCGTATGTTTAAATATCTTCTCTACAGATAACTTCCATAAACATTATTCCATATATTTTGTTAAAACACCATTTACATAAACCAGCTTGTAATTTATGCCTATTGGCCTTTAAAAACAAAAATGTGCCAGTTCCTGTGGGCTTCGGGCTGTCAAGTTTAATCACTCAGCCTAAATGAGTTCTCCCCCTTACACATTGCTTACAGAATGATTATCCTGCTGATGGGTGGATCGTGTGAACCAAACACATGAGATGAGCAGAGTAGCTGAAAGGTCTGATCCGTCACAGACCAATAATCAATCAATCAAGGCGCTGCCAGAGAGTGGCATATATAGGTTCAGGACTTACACCAAAATTGCCACAGACGGCATTAACACGCAGGGAACAGAGGACCACACTCAAACTGTGCCATTTTTAACGTTTTAAACAGAAATCACTGTCTATCTTTCTCTGAAAGACAAATTGTGGCCTACACCGACCAGAGGGAGAAATCAAGGCCTACACCGACCAGAGGGAGAAATCAAGGCCTACACCGACCAGAGGGAGAAATCAAGGCCTACACCGACCAGAGGGAGAAATCAAGGCCTACACCGACCAGAGGGAGAAATCAAGGCCTACACCGACCAGAAGGAGAAATCAAGGCCTACACCGACCAGAAGGAGAAATCAAGGCCTACACCGACCAGAAGGAGAAATCAAGGCCTACACCGACCAGAAGGAGAAATCAAGGCCTACACCGACCAGAAGGAGAAATCAAGGCCTACACCGACCAGAGGGAAAAATCATGGCCTACACCGACCAGAGGGAGAAATCAAGGCCTACACCGACCAGAGGGAGAAATCAAGGCCTACACCGACCAGAGGGAGAAATCAAGGCCTACACCGACCAGAGGGAGAAATCAAGGCCTACACCGACCAGAGGGAGAAATCAAGGCCTACACCGACCAGAGGGAGAAATCAAGGCCTACACGACCAGAGGGAGAAATCAAGGCCTACACCGACCAGAAGGAGAAATCATGGTCTAAATTAACCAGACATGGCCTAGACACAGAGAAACACAACATAACAGAACATGTCTTTTATGTTTTATATGAGTAGCAAACCAGCGATTCTGGGCATGTTAATGACAAAGTACATACAAAATGAGATAAGTGGATGGTATTTTGTATTTGTAATGAACCCGACAGTAAAAAGAGAAAATATCCATTGAGCGGCAGTTGTGTGGATTAAAAAAAATCTGGTTGATGTCAGAGGAGAAGAATGGGCAAACTGGTTTGAAATTATAGAAAGTCAACAGGAAATCAAATAAGCACTCGTTACAACCAAGGTATGCAGAATACCGTCTCTGAACGCACAACACATCGAACCTTGAAGCAGATGGGCTACAGCAGCAGAAGACCACATCAGGTGTCACTTCTGTCAGCTAAGAACAGGAAACAGAGGCTACAATTCGCACAAGCTCACTAAAATTGGAAAATAGAAGAATGGACAAAAAAAAAATTCGCACAAGCTCACTAAAATTGGAAAATAGAAGAATGGACAAAAAAAAAAAAAAAACATTTCCTGGTCTGAGGAGTCTCAATTTCAGCTGCGACATTCAGATGGTAGGGCCAGAATTTGGCGTAAACATCATGAAAACATGGATCCATCTCGCCATATATCAATGGTTCAGGCTGGCGGTGGTGTAATGGTGCCGGGGATATTTTCTTGGCACACTTTGGGCCCCTTAGTACCAATTGAGCATTGTTTGAACGTCACGGCCTACCTGAGTATTGTTGCCGACCATGTCCATCCCGTTATCACTACAGTGTACCCATCTTCTGATGGCTCCTTCCAGCAGGATAATGCACCATGTCACAAAGCTCAAATCATCTCACCACTGGTTTCACCAGATCTCAATCCAATAGAGCACCTTTGGGATGTGGTGGAACAGGAGATTCGCATGTGCAGCCCACAAATCTGCAGCAACTGTGTGATGCTATCAATGTTTCCAACACCTTGTTGTATCTATGTCATGAAGAATTAAGTCAGTTCTGAAGGCAAAAGGGGGTCCAACTCAGTACTAGCAAGGAGTACCTAATAAAGTGGCCAGTGTGTGTGTGGACACTACAAGTCCCAGCATGGCAAGATAATCACCACTGGTTGCCCAGCCTTGTATAGGGCAGTCCAATGACAGCTGGCATCTTTAGAGGCACTACAAGTCCCAGCATTGCAGTATCCATCACCACAGGTTGCTCTGGATAGGCACTGCAAGTACCAGCAATGCAGAACCTAACACCACAGGTTGCTTTGGGTTGTACAGGGACAGCTGGCAGTTCTGGAGACACTGGGTAACAAGGGAAGTATTCATCTTGGAACACATAGCCCAGTGTTTGTATTGTCAGCAACGTCACTTCCGTGACATTATCTGACGGTATCACTGCTCTGTATTGTCACAAATCGCATGGAACGCATCGCGCATGAGCAGTGCAAAATTTCTCGGCGGAACGTCACTTCCGTAGCAAGATCCGATGGGTAGCTGAATGTAACGAGACACGGCTCCCTGCCAGCTTACTTCAGGACTCGCTCGATGCTCCGCCCGCTGGCCCATTCCAGGTATCGGGTGAAGCATCGGGAGCATTTGTGCGAGTACAAGTACTCGCACAAATGCTCGGTATCGGTCCCGATACTAGTATCGGTATCAGGACAACCCTAATCTTTTATGTTAAAGGGGTTGAAAAGCTTTATGTTTTTTTACCTTAATGCATCCTATGCACACACCCTGCACACTCTCTAGTTTTACTTACCTAAGCCACGAAACTCTGTGGGCTCGTTCCCGCAATGGTTTCCCCCTGTCATTGGAGAATGATAGCAGCGCAGCCATTGGCCTGCGCTGCTGTCAATCACATCCAATAAAGCGGCACGCCGGGGGCGGGGCCTAGTGATATATATCACGGTAACGCGCCCGCAAGCTAATCCCCTTGGGAGAGAGCTTTCGAGGAGGACCAGAGACAGCCACCGAGGAACCCCAGAAGACGTGGATCAGGGCCACTCTGTGCAAAACGAGCTGCACAGCGGAGGTAGGTATAACAGGTTTGTTTTTTGTTTTTTAACCAAAGCCATAAATACTTTGAGAAAAACTAAAAATAAAAGTACCATCTTTCCCCACTGAGAACCACATTCAGCCTAGGTTTCCACTACTGCGATGTGATGTAATGCAAATTTTATCCGTTCTTTTTTTTGTCCTGTATGAGGTGCGAATTTGCCTTGCGTTTTGAGGCAGACAGGTACGAATTTGCCGCGATTTTACCTCAAATTTCAGGAGGCAGAAATTGAACAATTCGCAGAGATGTGAATTGTGTGCTGTGAGTTGACTGCAAATTCAATAGAAGCCTATGAAGATGGAATTCGCATTGCGCCCGCAGTCAACACGCACAGGCCCCTTTTATTTATTTTTTCCAAAGCCATGGAATACTATGCTTTTTACGTGACCTGCGAATCTGTGTTCCTAAACGCATCAAACCCGCTGTAAATTCGCATCAGTGTGAACCCAGGCTAACGCAGACATTTTTCCATCTTTTGCCTTCATCACTGCGGCTCAAAAGGTTCATCAATTTGTCTTGGAAAATCAAAAGGAACAATCTTTGAACTCATTTCTAACCATGATTAGGCAGTTTCAGTCCTGCAAGCCGGCCATGGTTGGCAGTCTACACAGTCATCCTCTAGGTGGAGCTTTACTACCAGTGGTAAGGCTCCGAGGACAGCACTTACCATGTGTCTGATGTAGAGCGTGCATGCAGAGGAGGACTCCAGGAAGGCAGACCGGAGGGTGGAAGGCTGATCTAAGGAAATAAGAGCTGATGGGACCATTGTGATTTCCTCCCACTGCCCAATCATACATCTCCTTGTTCTCTATAGGACGTTGTACTATCCTATAGACTATGTAAATCAATCTTACCTTCATTCAGAAAGCACAATAAAAGAACTTTTCAGATGGTTATGTGTAGAAGGTGCCTGTAGGCTTTTACACCTTGCTCTATGGAGTATCCTTTCATTGTTCAAGCTGACCCCAACAGCAAACAGACCTTCTACAAGGTGCCAATACACACTATGCTCACCCAATCCAAGGAATGCTCCATGACCCTGCCAAGCCCCACTGGGCAGAAGACGAATGGCGGAGATGTGCATGGTGGGCTTGCATCCAATGTTTACCTACCGCCAACCTCCAGCCATGCTTTCAGGCTTCTCTCCTGTAATGAATTAGCTTATTCTGATTTCACTGCACACTGTGGGCTTCTCATAAGTGTGCAGTAGAAGCTGCTAAAAGCCAGATAGAGCCCACCTCATTTCCTGCCTGATGGACATCCACCACCATCTAGCCATTTCCTCCTCAGCCTTACTTCCCTGGCCCACCCCCTTTTATTGATTGGATTTCAGTTCAGCATCAAATGTGGGTGTTGCCTAGGAGAGTTTGCATTCAAATACAGTCTACATATCAAGGAATTTTTTAGATTTCCATAACTCCTCCCAAGAGCCAGCCTAGTGCTTGCATCGTGGGTTCTGGGCAGTGTGCCCGCCTCTCCTAGTAGCCATCATCTGCCTGCATTGCGTAGAGAAGCACAAAGATCCAGTGAAGATATTACTGGATCTAAAATTAAATTTTCATGTGATTGCTGGGAAGCTAGGAAGGTAAAAATGTATGCAGATTAAACTTCAGCTTTAAAGTTACTGGCCAAAAGCAAGTACATTTGACCTCTCTGACAGTATACTTATTCTGGGTCAAACGAAACCAAAGGATCTGCAGGACTAGGCAGCTAGCATTTTCAGAAGGGGCCAAGTACTTGTAGGCACATAATTCCTTGTGTCTTCCCATCACACAGCATTCACAATATGTACTATCAACCAATAGGATGTCACACAACGTTCGGGAGTGTCGCGGGTCCGAGACTGTATAATAGCAGCTTCCATTACAAGATTGTGAATGTGTGATCTGCTACTTTGACGGAAATTGTTCACTATTCAATATACTTTTTACTGCAAAAAATGCTCCTCATTACCCCTTACAAACTGGCCCTTTAAAAGTTTGTAACCTTGAAGGCATTACATGCGCTTCTGGGTCATGTGATCACTCTAATCGGCTGTGACAGGGGTCACATGATCGGGAGCCTGCCCAACTGTCTTCCAATTAGAAAAATGACCAGGAGCTGTTGGTGACAGCGGGGGCAGGGTACTGGGGGCGCCAATTAAGCGCGATCCTAGCTCAAACAAGGGAAGCTGGCTGTACCCACCTATGTGGCAGCTCAGTGTTATAGACCAACGCTGTGCTGTCAGATTTGTGTGCATTGTCAGAGTTAAGATCAAACTATCAGAAAAATTTACCAAAATTCTCCTACCAATGCAAATGACTTTGCCGTACAGATAACAGTATTAACCAATCAGAAATTCACTTTTATTAAAGTGCATCTAAAGCCAGAATGTATTTATTTTTTGCTGTGGATACACTTAGGAATAGTTAGAACCCCCGTCAGGTTAGTACTGCTGTTAGGATCCCCATTATTTTCTATTTGTCCTGGTGAAATCCAAAAGTTTAAGTTATCACCAGAACAGAATCAGGAGGGGAAATCTTCCAATATGGCCACTTTTAATGATGACACCCAAGAGCGCAGTTCCCCATCTTTGGAGAGATTTGCTCTCATTTCCTGTTTTATCCACAATACAGGATGAGAAGGGAAATATCCCCAATGGGACACAGATGGCAACAATTTAACTAAACTGGCTAATGTCTTCGGGCCCATTAAGATCTATGCGTATACGTATAGGTGCATTTCTATGCTTTTTCAATGCTAATTTGAATTGGATAGAGCCAATGATCAAGGCATGTAAATATCCATTGCAAATGCATCAATACATTTTTAGGCATTGCCACTGACCTCTATAGGCATCCCAGAACTAAAGACTATACAAGTATGGGGAAGTTGGACAAGTGCATTCTAGGCCTCATGTGTATGGGAGCCTGGGGCCATACAACATAAGTTCAGCATATTTGGAGACATAGATGGTGCGTACACTCGTCCATAGAAATCAATGGCTGTATGCACTTATACACAGGTACTTCTGTAAGCATGCGTAAGTACCAATGTAATTGCACTATACGCAAGTACACCCTTGGTCATGGACAGTTTGCATCCAGGGTCATACCCTCCCTTCTATATTGCAAGCTCTAACGAGCAGGGCCCTCTGATCCCTCCTGTATTGATTTGTATTGTGACTGTACTGTCTTCCCTGATGTAAAGCGCTGCGCAAACTGTTGGAGCTATATAAATCCTGTATAATAATAATACGTCTATAAGCAAGTGCTGGCATAAAATATTGTACAGCCAGCCATTGATATATATTGGCAGCCATATGCAGTACCTGTGTAAAAATATGCCTGAATTTTACATTGTATGGCCCCAGGTACCCATGTACAAGAGATTTTTGTAAATTTCAATTCTTTATTTAAACCCAACAGTATAAATCCCTTGTGCCCAACCTACGACCCTTTGGTATATGACGTGCGGCCCTTGCACCGCAGAATTCTATAGTGGGAACTAAGTATGAGCTGAGGCGTATCGCAACACACATGTGCAGAGCCCGCCAGGAAGTCGGCACTTCACAGCGCTAATCACAGGCAGTGAGACATTTTCCCGATCCGCGGCTGCACAGATCGAGAAATGTCTCACTGCCTGCGATTAGCACTGCGCAGTGCCGACTTCCTGGCGGGCTCTGCACATGCGGGTTTGCGAACACGTCTGAGCTCTTCCTTAGCGGGAACATTGATTGGGGTAATAGCATTGATCTCTACTGCTCTCAGCTTCATATTGCCTTCTGCATCAAATCCCCAGCCAAAAATGTAGCATGTCCACACTCTCTGACCCTCATTTCCTCTATTAGGCCTGTAGTTCTGACAGTTCTCTCATGCATTACATATATTGAACATTATGTGCAGCCCTTTGGTGATGTCAGGGGTGGTATTTGAGGCCCCCTTTAGCTCATAAGTTGACAATCACTGGTATAAGCGGATGGAATACATCAGAATATGCGTTGTCCTGCATAGCCACCAATTTATAAATATAGGAGGGATATATGTGTATGATGTATACACAGGCACAATCAGGCCTAATGCATCAGAGGGTAGATAGTAGTGTCTAATGCATTGATAGATTACAGTGCACCAACATATATATGAGTGATATACATATGGCACGTGTGTAATGAATACACATACAGACTCAAGTGTATAATATATATTGATATCTAATGTATACCGTGCACCAACTTATATGTACATAGAATGATATAGATATGACGTGTGCATGATGCAAACACAGGCACAATCAGGCCTAATGCATCAGGGGGTAGATAGTAGTGTCTAATGCATTGATAGATTAAAGTACACCTACATATATATGAGTGATATACACCTACATATATATGAGTGATATACATATGACACGTGTGTGTATACCGTGCACCAACTTATATGTACATAGAATGATATAGATATGACGTATGCATGATGCATACACATGCAGCCTCATGCATAAGAGAATTATTTATAATATATATATTTTTTTGTTTTTACTACACATACACGTGTATAATGTATACCGTGCACCAACTTATATGTACATAGAATGATATAGATATGACACATGCAGCCTCATGCATAAGAGAATTATTTATAATATATATTTTTTTTGTTTTTACTACACATACACGTGTATAATATATACAGTGCACCAACTTATAAATCTAGATCACATGTGTGTGATATATGTACAAACACACTTGGGCCTAATGCATTGCCCTACTGTATCTATACAATATAGGTAGATAGAGATATTGATCTATAGGTGTGTGTCTAGAATGTATAGATTGTAGAAATGGGCAGCATGGAGTGTCCTGAGCTCCATCCCCCCCCATTAATTAATAATGGTCGGGTAGCCGGCAGTGCCTCCCCCACTCTGCAGGCAGTAGTACTAGAAGTAGGTCTGAAGACCAGTGGAATGTCCCCTCCTCTCCAGGCGCAGACAATGCTGTCCCCTTCATTAGCATACAGCTGACACTTGGCTCTTTTCACAGTGACTGTCCCACTGAGCCGCATGTGGTCCCCAGAGACAGTCTGACCCAGGAAGCAGGCTACATGGAACAAATGGGGACCCTAGCCCCCACTTAACCTCTTCCCTGCCAGGCAGCTGTCTGTGCTCATCCCCTGGCGTGGATGGGGTTAAACTTTAAATATCCCCTATTATGCAAGTTTCAATAAAAATAAAAGTTACAAATAATGTTGAAATCAGTGCTATGGATTGGCAGGCACTTCAGGAGGATGATCAGAGTGTAGACCCCATGCTGGCTCCCACACACACACACAGACCACACCAGAGTAGATACAGAGAATTCTATAGGGAATAATGAAAGTCAGCAAGGGTGCGGAAGGTGAGATTTCCCATGACTCTAAATCCTCCCCTCTGATCACCTACCAACAGGCTGCCATTCATTATAAAAGGAGTCAATGGGACACATGGACCCAGGCCATGCTGAACAATAAGAGAGAAGCACCAGTGCAGCCTGCAAACATCTTCTCCATACACAATCATCATCAGGCTTCCCCAACTTTTCCCATACTGCAATGCATGCTGATCCCCCCTGCTCAGTGCAATCCAAGGCTCCTCCATACACATGGGACTGTTTGTAGAACTTCATGCCATTCACAAGCTATCAGCTAGAAATGCATTGAAAAGCCCACTGATCCCTGCAATGTTTACATCCCCTCAGTGGAGCCCAAGCAGCCCCAAATGTGCTCTTCTGCTGAAATGTTTGATAAATAAAGCAGTATTCAGTGACCCTCCCCCTACTGTAGAGCATGCTGCAGGAAATGAGTGCATTGTGTCTGGATCAGAGCCTGAGAATGCACAGAACCAGGAGGAGGGGGGGTGGGGAAGGAGAGAAGCAGAGAAATGCAGGGGGGTGACCCTGGTGCAGACACTTACCTGGGGACAGGACACGACTGGGCTGACTATGCACTGCTCACTACTGGAGGAGCCACTCTTTGTTACCATACCCTGAAAACTTGAAAATGAGGCAGGCATGAGCAGCCGAGCGCAGAGCTCATCCAGGCAGCAGTCAGAGCTCAGGGCTGGCAGCTGCTAAACATTCCTCACACTACAATAGTGAGAGAAGAGGCTGCTGAGGATAGAGAGCAGTGGGCTGACCCTGGTGTGCCCATGTGCCTTGCCTGCTGCTGCTTCATCTATTCCCATAGCATTGTGCTTGTGTCTATGGACACTGCTAGTCTCATACCAAGCTCTGGGGATCCCACATGGAAAGGCTCACCTATTGCACAAAAAATCAACAATAAAACAAATAATAATAATAAATTCATCTGTATTAAGTAATTAAAATGAATATTATTATTATTTTTTGCATGGAAGTCTGCAAAGCTTTGCAACTGCGACCAGCAAATGGCGAGTGCAATGTTAAAGCGGTACAATAGACTGCGAGCGGGCAGACATGCAACATCCCTTCTGTGTTAAAATACACCTACCTACCTGCTCACTGTCTTCTATGGCATATACAGAGCCAACACCGTCTTATTGTTCTAGAAAAGAAGGGTAACCCCTGGAAGTCGCACATCTATGGTGTCCTACTGCAATGAATGGTTTGGCAACCTCAGCCAGGCCACGCCCCCAATGTGTTTCACTCCGCCCTCCTGGGGCTTAATCATAGGCACGATCCCCATGCCTAAGCTCCAGGGGCGGAGTGAAACACGTTGGGGGCGTGGCCTGGTCAGAGTCCAGGCTGAGGTTGCCACACCATTCATTGCAGTAGGACACCATAGATGTGCGGTAAGGATGAGTTCCGGCGCGTTCACATAGAACACGTGCAGAGCCCGCCAGGAAGTGTGCACATCGCTGTGCTAATCACAGCCAGGGAGACATTGTCCCGATGCTCGGCTGCAGGGATCGTGAAATGTCTCCCTGGCTGTTATTAGCGCAGTGCCGTGCACACTTCCTGGCGGGCTCTGCACGTGTTCTATGCGAACACGCCGGAGCTCATCCTTAATGTGCGGTTACTCTTCCTTTCTTGAACCTTTGCAAGAGCCAGGACGGGCTCCATCCCCTGTCAGCACTCAGGATGCATTGTCCATATACCCCCTCACTATCGAGTCTGAACGACCCACACACTTTTCCCAGGCCACCGTCCCATTGTGCCAGGACGACTCATTCCTGCCCATGCAGAGGAGTTATGTCACCCCAAGATGGGTATGGAGATACCTGAAAACCAGCACCTAGAGAGAAGATGCTGGCGCCAGTGAGAGAGCCAGCCTGTTATGGAGGAGGAATTTATAGTGGCAATTAAGGATGAGCTTCGCCGTGTTCGCAAAGCCCACGTGCAGAGCCCGCCAGGAAGTCGGCTCTGCGCTAATCACAGGCAGTGAGACATTGTCCCGTTCTCTGCAGCCGCGCATCAGGACAATGTCTCACTGCCTGTGATTAGCGCAGCGCAGTGCCAACTTCCTGGCGGGCTCTGCACGTGGGCTTTGCGAACACGCCGGAGATCATCCTTAGTGGTAATAAACCCAAAAGCAAACATATATTATATTGCAGCTTACCACTTCTTTTTAGGCCAAATTAATTTTAGGTGTTTTTAACGCCCCTCAAACGCCTATGCAAATCATACTATGGACAGCAGACAGTGCTGTTCACATTATTAAAACATGAAGCATTAGCGTCAACTCCTTCCATTCAAGTCGCATGGTGTGGTAGTACATTACAGTTAATAATAGGCATTTGTGATACAGTCATAACCTACCAAAACGCATTTGAACACACATAGGGTGTTTGGGGGAGATTTTTTAATACTCATTAAATGCTTATCATCCACACCTTTTAAAGTGGTTGTAAACCCTTACACCACTTTTACCTACAGGTAAGCCCAGGGCTTTTTGCCTCACAAAAAAGGAGCATGAACTCACCCGCCCCCTCCTAGGTCACGCCCCTTTAGAGAACAGGGAACCAAGTACATCAAAGAGACAGCCTAGTCCAGTCCAGCAAAGAGACAGCCACATCCCAGTACATCAAAGAGACCACCCAGCTTAGTCCAGCAAAGAGACCGTCCAGTCCACAGACCACCCAGCGCAGTCAGCAGACCACTCAGTCCTGTCCACAGCACAACCCCATTCAGCAGAATTTTGTTAACAGAACAGTAACACCAGACCAGTTTACATGATGTGAGGAGGAGGACCGTCTGGCTACTTACCACTATCATATACACACGGCACAAAAACAATCTCCCTCGAGGCAGCGTGCAGCAGGCTACATAGGAGGAGCCGGTGACTTGTCCTCAATGTTCCACTATGGGGGAACTTCCTTCACTGACTGCGCAGGCGCAAACTTCCCAACGGAAATCTCCGAACCTCGCCCGGCATCCAGGCTCATTCTTTAACATCCCCGTGGATTGGAGGATGTTAAAAAAAGAGCCAGGAGGCCGAGCGAGCGAAGCGAGGACGTGAGGCCGACTGGCCACTTTCCTCTAAATCCACGTCGCCCTGGATGCCGGCCGCCGTTCGGGGATTTCCGTCAGCAAGTTTGCACCTGCGCAGTGCTTGAAGGAACTTTCCCGATAGCTGGAACCATCTCAGCGCATCAGTTCGCGCATGCGCTGGAACTTCCATGATACCTGGAACCAGCACGGCAGATCACCGGGACTACATACAGGATATGGCATACCTCCCAACGGTCCCTGATTTGGAGCAATGTCCCTCTGTCCCTCATTCCTCCTCATTTGTCCCTCATTTTGGTCTGATCTTTATAAATGTATATAAAATGCACTTTTTATCTATCAAAAAGTGTTTCCCAGTGCTAAACCTTCTATCTTATTTGTAAATTGGTGCATTTGTAAATTCTAAAGCCAATATAAAGGAATAGTAGTGGTAAAAACAAGCACTTGTGGGTTTAACTAATCTTGTTTTTTTGTACAATTCTCCTTTAAGGGGGAGTGGAAAGGGGTGTGTCCTATGCCAGCATACTTTTGCTGATAGGTGTCCCTCATTCCCATCTCAAAAAGTTGGGAGGTATGGATATGGATATGGGGGGGGAGTGCTCTGATGGAGGTGCCCCCATGTTTGATCCCGCCGCAGGCAGCAGGCTATATAGATTAGGAGGAGAGGAAGAAATGTTCTGGCAGAGGTGGCGGAACGGCGTTTCGATGCATTCCGCCAGGTAAAAAACCCTGGGTAAGCCTATAATAAGGCTTGCCTGTAGGTACTAGAAATATTTCCTAAAACAAGCAGCGCTTTACCGCAAACATGGCCGCGGCCCCAGTGTGAAAGGGGTCTTAGTGTATTTAGGGGCCGGTTCACACCAGAAAAATGCACTCCAGATCCGTTCTGAATGCGTTTCTGCATGCACGTTTTTAACACGCTTTCGATGCATTCCGGTGAGTTTTTGATGCTTTTTTGCGGATGCATTCCAGGTGCTTTTTTTTTTTTTTTCTATACTAGGGTCCAGTGCGTTTTTTATTTGTTTTTGATGCATTCCAGTGCGTTTTTGTCGCGTTTTACTGTGCAGTGCAGAAAAAAATGTTCTACTTTTTTTCCTGGAACTGAAAAGACCTGGAACTGACTGCACTGTTGCCATTGGAACTATGCCATTGGAAACCATATAACCTACTTTCCATGCGTTTTTAATGCAGAACAAAAACGCACTGGAGTGCAAAATCTGCTAGTTAATATAACACTCCCCCCCAGACTGACCAGTGTTTTTTAATTAGGGATCTGAACACAGCTGCATTGTTTTCACTGGAGCCATTCACACAGGTGTGTAAACATGAGCTGCTTTCAGATCAGACACAGAATCCAAAAATGTGAATCTTAAGCTGGCCATACACCCTACAATTTTCTTGTTCAATTTTCTTTACATGTATCTTCAACTGTGAAGTACAAGGGCCTGCCTGATTACATACAAATTGCAAGTGCTTAGATTTGACCTCATATTATATGGTTTTGGCAAATCTGAAGGAAATCTATAGAAGAAAATTGTATAATGTATGGCCAGCCTAAGAACATGCATTTTATGCACTTGCATGTATGTAAGCACATGTAGACTTGTTTGTATGCATGTAAATTAGGTCTAAACAAAGAGGGAAAAATAAATTCTCATAAAAACAAATTATGTATGCATAAACGTCTTTACACATTAAGGCCCCTTTCACACTGGGGCGGGAGGTGCGGTGGCGGTATAGCGATAATATTTTTAGCGGTGCTATGCTGTTGGAATTGCAGCGGTATCCGTCCGCTAGCGGTGCGGTTTTAACCCCCGCTAGCGTCCGAAAAATAGTTAATATCGCCCGCAGTGCGCCTCTGCAGAGGCGCATTGCTGGTGGTATAGCCGCTGTTTCCCATTGCTTTCAATGGGAATGAGCGATGGAGGAGCGGTAAACACACCGCTTCTCTCACTGCTCCAAAGATACTGCTAGCAGGACTTTTGGAGCGGCCCTGCTAGCGCACCGCTCCAGTGTGAAAGCCCTCTGGCTTTCACATTGGAGAAACAGCATACGCTGTTTAGGGTCGGTTTGCAGGCGCTATTTTTAGCGCAATAGCGCCTGCAAACCGCCCCAGTGTGAAAGGGGCCTTAAACTCATGTATAGTAACTAGGGTTGTCCCGATACCGATACTAGTATCGGTATCGGGACCGATTCCGAGTATTTGCGGGAGTACTCGTACTCCCGCAAATACTCCTGATACCGAAATAGAATACTCCCCCCCCCCCGCCGCCGCCGACGCATCCCGCCGCTACGCCGCATCCCCACTTGGTTAATACGGGCAGGGAACATTACAGCATTCATTTGAATAGCTGTAGTCTTTTCCACCGCGCCGCAAATAGACACTCCCCCTTGCTCGGGTGAACTGTCCAATCCCGAGCAAGGGGGAGTGTCTATACGCAGTGCGGCGCGAAAGACTACAGCTATTCAAATGAAAGCTGTAATGTTCCCCGCCCGTATTAACCAAGCAGGGATGCGGCGCGGCAGCGGGGATGCGGCAGCATGTACGGTAAGGGGGACATGGCTGGATATGGGGAGGACATGGCTGCATATGGGGGGGGGACATGGCTGCATATGGGGGGGGACATGGATGCATATGGGGGGACATGGCTGCATATGGGGGGACATGGCTGGATATGGGGAGGACATGGCTGGATATGGGGGGGGGACATGGCTGGATATGGGGGAGGACATGGCTGCATATGGGGGGGGGACATGGCTGCATATGGGGGGGACATGGCTGCATATGGGGGGGGCATGGCTGCATATGGGGGGGACATGGCTGCATATATGGGGGGACATGGCTGCATTTGTGGGGGGACACATTTAAAAAAAAGTATCGGTATTCGGTATCGGCGAGTAATTGAAAAAAAGTATCGGTACTTGTACTCGGTCCTAAAAAAGTGGTATCGGGACAACCCTAATAGTAACGTCAGTAGAATTTTTGCAGCCGCATGAATGAAGCCTAAGGCCAGTGGTAAACAGAGTAAATTTCTTCCCCCGCAACCACGGGTTACAGGAAAAAAAATTGCTAGATTCCCCATCAACACAAACCGCGTTGACAGGGGAATACATCCCACAGAGCCACTGGGGTTCATTTATTAAAACTAGAGAGTGCACAGTCTGGTGCATCTGTGCACGATAGCTAATCGGCTTCTAACTTCAACTTGCTCTATTAAATTT
Organism: Rana temporaria; assembly: GCF_905171775.1. Classification (NCBI taxonomy): domain Eukaryota; kingdom Metazoa; phylum Chordata; class Amphibia; order Anura; family Ranidae; genus Rana; species Rana temporaria. The sequence continues at coordinate 112,191,733 of NC_053492.1, read as the reverse complement.
TGACAATAAAACCTGGAAGCTGATTGGTTACTATGCACAGCTGCCCCAGATTCTGTGTACTCCAGTTTTTGTAAATCCCCCCCATTGTGTTCTCCCTGCAGGGGGCGGGAAGCCGTCCCTGCTGGGAGAATACAGTGATAATCGCATGTAAAATCCAGCAGACTGGTTACACCCAAGTTAATTGATCGAACAACTTGGGTACATTCAGCCTGCCCATACATCGTTCGTATATCGGCCTGTCCCTGCTGAACCGGCTGAGATTCTAACCATCTATGGCCGGTGTTCTGTCGAGAAGTGCCCCCTATCGAATAGTGCCCAGGACAAATTGCACATGTGCAGCACAACAGCTGAGTGTACGATCAGCTGTTGAGACGGCGCCTGCGCACAATAGCAGATGGAAGAATTTTTCTTCTGTCAGAATGTGCCCTGCGCTACGGAGGCATGTTTATGGCGGTGAGAGGCGGATTATTAAATGATGGGCAGTGCTGCATAACACATATTTCTGCTATTGTTCGTGGAAGCTTGCGTTCCTGTTTAGTAAACTGAAGGGCGTGTTTTTGTATCCAAAAAATTGGTGTTTTGCAGCAGTGGGCATCATTAGAAAATCCGCCGCCATCTTAGCAACACTGGCCATCATCGTAATGGTTCATTTTTTATTTTCTAAATAGGTTCCTTTAAGCTAGTGTATTGTTGGTTCACTTACCTTTTCCTTCCATTTCCCTTCTAAATGTTTTTTTTTCTTTGTTTTCTTTGTCTGAATTTCTCACTTCCTGTTCCTCCTCAATTCGCTGTTCTGGCTGACTAACCCCCAGCCAGAACAGCTCGGATGATGGGGGCAAGCTTACGGAGGAGGAACAGGAAGTGAGATATTCAGACAAAGAAAAAAAACATTGCATAGAGACGCACAGAGGCTCAGTGATGACATCGCAAGGTGTGTAATGAAAGCTATAAGCTGCTCCAGTTTTGATAAATTCCCCTCTATGTGTTACTGCACTTTGCACATATTCATAGCACTTTGTGCTCATTCTTGCTACTTGGGGTGCTTTCACACCGAGGCAGAGTCGGCGGTAAAGCGATGCTATTCTTAGCGGCGCTTTACCGTCGTTTCTGCGAAGGTTTAAAGGGCTTTCACACTGGAGAGGTGCGCTGGCAGGACGGTAAAAAGAAGTCCTTCTAGCCGCATCTTTGAGGTGCTGTAGGGCGGTTTTATCCCTTTTTCGTCCACTAGCAGGGGTTAAAAGTGCCCCGCTAGCTTCCGAATAGCGCCACAAAACGATGGTAAAGCACCACTAAAAATAGCCGCCGATGCCTCAATGTGAAAGTAGCCTTAACATCCTGCCAGCCCTTGGGCTTTCACACTGAGACTGCAGGGGAGCCATTTTTCAGATGCTATTTTTAGCCCAAAAGCACCTGAAAAACGCCTCAGTGTGAAAGGGGTCTTACAATAATGGAGTAAACTACTCTTCAAAATAAAGGTAAGGCCGGCCATAGACGGTTCGAATGTAAAGCCAGCCGTCTGGATTATTTATTTATTTTTAACAGTGAAACTTTATTAGGACATTTGCATCTTTACATGTGTAGCCGTCTGGATTTTACATGTGATTATCGCTAACGGGCCGGCTGGTGTAGCTGCTAGCAATAAACACTATGGGCCAGATTCACGTAGCCCGGGCGCAACTTAATTTTTTCGTTTTAAGTTACACCGCCGCAATTTTTCCAAGTTAGTGCCCGATCCACAAAGCACTTACCTGGAAATTTGCGGCGGTGTATCCTAAATCCGGCCGGCGCAAGGCGGGCCAATTCAAATGGGGCGAGTCCCATTTAAATTAGGTGCGCTCCCGCACCGGACGTACTGCGCATGCTCCCGACGCAAATTTCCCAACGTGCTTTGCGCGAAGTTACGATGCACCAAGGTTTTGTGAATCGCGACGGGTAAACAAAAGTTGCGTCGGGAAAAAAAGAGTTGCGCCGGGAAAAAATTTTTTAAAAAAATTTGACAGCGACGCGGGAAAGAAGGGGACACTTTTACATGGTGTACTAACTTTACACTTTGTAAAAGGTACCCTATCTTTGCGACGGCAAACTAACACTTACGGCGACTTAACGAAGGGAAAAAGCTTTGTGGATCTCCGTAAGTGCTAATTTGCATACCCGACGCTGGTTTACGACGAGAACTCCCCCCAGCGGCGGCCGCGGTACTGCATCCTAAGATCCGACAGTGTAAGTCCATTACACCTGTCGGATCTTAGGACTAGCTATGCGTAACTGATTCTATGAATCAGCCGCATAGTTAGAAACAGAGATACGACGGCGTATCACAAAGATAATACAATGGCTCTGTGGGAGGAATTCCCCTGTAAACACAGTCTGTTTTAATGAGGTAATCAAGTGGATTTCTTGATATTCGCTCCGTCTATGGCTGGCTTTAGGCACCACAAGGTACTGATCATTGCCTTTCACTTGCCAAACATTTGTTGCAGGGGCTCCTTTAGATTATATCACAGCAAGCAGGTTCTTCTGGCCTTCAGGAATACCCACCACATCTCTCTATGTGGGGGTCTTCGCAACCATGTGATTGGCACTGGCATTGCATTGCAGTATACAGTGGCCGTGTAAGAATTGGAAGTTGCATGATGGTGCCTAGTAGTGTCCCCTTCACAGATTCATTTCATGGGCCACAATCAGTGACAGGTATAGTGACAGGTCTGCTTTGAAATAAAGCCCATAATCTTATCTGCAGTCCTCCTCTCCAGCTGTTATACTGTATGTGTTCATGCTGGGAGGGAAGGAGGCTAGACATCACAGGGAGGTTAGCTGAAGATCAGCCATGGAGGCAAAGCTGAAATCACTAGAGAAATAACAATAGGCTCATAAAATGGCCATCCTAAAATCACACAGGGAGGGCAATGGTAGATGTGAAATTGACATTCAGTGTTTACAGCAATCAGAGGATAGTATATAGTAGCCATTCTCTATGAAAGGTTATTCGCACTACATTGCATGTGTTAAGACAAAAGATTTAGCAGATTTTACCCAGTTTTATGTTTAAAGAATAATTTGTTGAGAAAAAAACATTCCGCTCTGGGTGATCTGTGTACAAGGATTTTAACAAACCTTGTGGCAGAGTCCTACCTTTTGTTATTCTGGCGAAATAGTTGTTTGTCTGTGTCCATGTGAATCTGAGTGGTTTTGTAATTATCAATCAGCTGCTACACCTGCAGGGCTCTAATGAGGAAACTTGCAGGGTTTGCATCCCTTTAGACGTGATTTTCCTTTGGGAGGATGTCAACAAAAATGACATTTTTGTTGCAGGGGATGCTCAAAATCAATTTATGTCTTAGTGCAGACTTCTGGGAAAATAGGAAATTATGTTTCTGAGGGGCATTCTGTACACATTCAGTGTACAGAACGCCTCCAGGTTGCCATATTGAATTGCATTTTACAGAAAAATACAGCGGCTGCAGATTGAAAAGGAAAGGTCATTTTTATTAACATTCAATTACAATATGACGTGTGTCACAACTGTATATGCTATGGCCCGGATTCACGTAGGGCAGCTTTGCGTTGTGCGGGTGTAGCGTATCGTATCATATTTACGATACGCCACCGCAAGTTAGAGAGGCAAGTGCTGTATTCACAAAGCACTTGCCTCCTAAGTTACGGCGGCGTAGCGTAAATGTGCCGGCGTAAGCGCGCGTAATTCAAATTGTGAAGAGGTGGGCGTGTTTTATGCTAATTAATCGTGACCCGACGTGATTGACGTTTTGAACGAACGGCGCATGCGCCGTCCGTGGACGTATCCCAGTGCGCATGCGTCGGATAGAATGCCTAAGATACGTCGAACACTGCCTACGACGTGAACGTAACTTACGCACAGCCCTATTCGCGTACGACTTACGTAAACGACGTAAAAAGATACGCCTGTTCCGACATCCATACCTTGCATGGGCTGCGCCACCTAGAGATCAGCTTTATCTTTACGCCGGCGTATGTCTTACGTAAACGGCGTAACTAATTGCGACGGGCGTACGTACGTTATTAAATCGGTGTATTTTGCTAATTTACATATTCAACGCGGAAAACAACGGAAGCGCCACGTAGCGGCCAGCGTAAATATGCACCCTAAGATACGACGGCGTAGGAGACTTACGCCGCTCGTATCTTAGCCTAATTTAAGCGTATCTGGTTTACAGAATACGCTTAAAGATAAGACGGCGCAGATTCTGACTTACGACGGTGTATCTACTGATACGCCAACGTAAATCTTTGTGAATCTGGCCCTATATATTTTTTTTTACATGCTAATTTTTTTCCCCATAAAAGTGGAGTTAACATTTAACCAGTTAACAAATCTTGCTGTGCCATTACAATGGCACAATAAACTGTCTCAAGTGGCATGCTGGCATAGACATGTTAGAAACCATAGGGCCCTGTACAGCCTACATGACAGCCCCCTTCCCCCCCCCAAAAAAATATCAAAACAATACTTTCACCAAAAAAATACACTAAAATCATTATTAGCGGATGCAAACAAAATAATATAACTTGCAACATTTCTGTGTCAGTGGTATTTGGATTGAAAAGGATGGCTAAGAAAACTACAAATCTTTCGCATGTAGGAGAATTGCCACTTCTGTACTTCCATGAATTTAGCTATTTGCATACACTCATGCCATCGTTTTTCCTGACGTGCAAAAAGATTCCTCTCCAGCCTGACTTGCATACACACGTTCATGCAAAAAAAAGTCCGACCAAAGCACGGTGACGTACAACACGTATGACGGGACTATAAAGGGGAAGTTCCTTTCAAATGGCGCCACCCTTTGGGCTGCTTTTGCTGATCCTCGTGTTAGTAAAAATTTGGTGAGTGACGATTCGCGCTTTTCAGTCTTCGTGCTTTTCAGTCCGTTACAGCGTGACGAATGTGCGATCTCCATTACAAATGCTAGTTTTACCAGAACGAGCGCTCCCGTCTCATACTTGATTCTGAGCATGCACGTTTTTTCCCCCTCGGAAAAGCATACACACGACTATTTTTCGCGACGAGAAAAAGACTGACGGGAAACACGATGGGAAAAAAGAGAGCTGGTTTCAATTTTTTTGCGGGCAGTTTTTTTGTCGAGAAAACTGCTAGGGAGCATACACACGACCTGTTTTCACGACCAATATAAAAAATTGCAGTTTTCTCGTCGTGAAAAACGGCCATGTGTACGAGGCATTACACTCCAATGTGTATTGCAGTGATATCTATTTATATCCATTGCATTGTTCACAAAATTGTTTTAACTTGAATGGCAAAATGCAGGTCATGGCACCCAAATGCAGCCGTTGGACTTTTTTAAGTGCAAATCAATACAAAGAAACAGTGTGTACAGCGCCTATTAAAAAACAATGGATTTTCTCTCAACTGGAAAATAAAGCAATAAGCATGACAAAGAGTCCAGCCTGAATGAGCCCTAAAGGTATATACTTTACTCCAAATGCAAAATGAAGCTTTACAAACATACGGGGAGCTTAGCTTATCTGCTCAGAGCTTCGTTTTTTAATTTTTTTTTTATTTTAGCACTGCTGATGTGATTCGATCCACCCTACAGTGGGGATCGAAAGTTTGGGCACCCCAGGTAAAAATTTATATTAATGTGCATAACGAAGCCAAGGAAAGATGGAGAAATCTCCAAAAGGCATCAAATTACAGATTAGACATTCTTTTATAATATGTCAAAAAAAGTTAAATTTTATTTCCATCATTTACACTTTCAAAATTACAGAAAACAAAAAAATGGCGTCTGCAAAAGTTTGGGCACCCTGCAGAGTTAATATCTTGTACTGCCCCCTTTGGCAAGTATCACAGCTTGTAAATGCTTTTTGTAGCCAGCCAAGAGTCTTTCAATTCTTGTTTGAGGTATCTTTGCCCATTCTTCCTTACAAAAGTTTTCCAGTTCTTTGAGTTTTTTGGGCTGTCTGTCACGCACTGCTCTTTTAAGGTCTATCCATAGATTTTCAATTATGTTGAGATCAGGAGATTGTGAAGGCCATGGCAAAACCTTCAGTTTATGCCTCTTGATGTAATCCCCTGTGGATTTTGAGGTGTGTTTAGGATCATTATCCATTTGTAGAAGCCATCCTCTCTTTAACTTCAGCTTTTTCACAGATGGCATCAAGTTACCATCCAAAATTTGCTGAAATTTTATTGAATCCATTTTTCCTTCTACTCGTGAAATGTTCCCTGTGACACTGGCTGCAATACAACCCCAAGGCATGATTGATCCACCCCCATGCTTAACAGTTGGACAGAGTTTTTTTTCATTAAATTCTGTGCCCTTTCTTCTCCAAACGTACCTTTGCTCATTCCGGCCAAAAAGTTATATTTTAACCTCATCGGTCCACAGAACTTGTTTCCAAAATGCATTAGGCTTGTCTATATGTTCATTTGCAAAGTTCAAACGCTGATTTTTGTGGTGAGGACGTAGAAGAGGTTTTCTTCTGATGACTTGTGCATGAAGACCATATTTGTACAAGTATCTCTTTATAGTGGAATAATGTACCACAACTCCAGTGTCTGCCAGATCTTTCTGGAGGGATTGTGCAGTCAAACGTGGGTTTTGAATTGCTTTTCTCACAATCCTGCGAGCTGTTCTGTCTGATATTTTTCTTGGTCTTCCAGATCTTGCTTTAACTTCCACTGTTCCTGATGACTGCCATTTCTTAATTACATTCCGAACAGAGGATATTGACATCTGAAAACGCTTTGCTATCTTCTTTTAGCCTTCTCCAGCTTTGTGAGCGTCAACTATTTTCAGTTTCAGTTTTCTAGACAACTGCTTAGAAGATCCCATGGTGCTGATTGTTGGGGCAAGGTCAGATGGGTCTGGGCATTTAAAACCTTTGAGATTGACATCACCTGGTCTTCCCAGACAATGATTGAGAACAATCCATGACACTGGCAGGTCTCAGCTTTGCAAAGGGGGCAGTGCATTCTATAAATTCTGCAGGGTGCCCAAACTTTTGCAGACACCATTTTTTTGCTTTCTGTCATTTTGAAAGTGTAAATGATGGAAATAAAATCTAACTTTTTTTTTACATATTATAAGAATGTCTAATCTGTAATTTGATGCATTTTGGAGATTTTTCCATCTTTCCTTGGCTTTGTTATGCACATTAATACAAATGTTTACCTGGGGTGCCCAAACTTTCCATCCCCACTGTATTTCTTTATCTTGGTAATTGTGAGATCCAGGAACCTCTTTCACTTACCTGCTTGTAATGCACACACAGCACCCCCTTATACTTACCTGAGCCTGATTTCAATCCAGCGATGTGCTCAAGAGCAGAGGCTCTCTCGGTTCTCACCCTCCAGATCGGCTCAGAGACAGCAGCGGGTGCCACCATTGGCTCCCGCTGCTGTCAATTACAGCCAGTACAGCTATGAGGTACTCGGCTTGGGGGGGGGGGGGAGAAGCCAGGAGCATCATCAAGGGAACCCAAAAGAGGAGGATCAGTGCTGCTCTGTGCAAAACCATTGCACAGAGCAGGTAAGTATAACATGTTTGTAAATGGAGATTTTCTAAATTAAAATAACAATCACGTTACCTAAGAAAATAATACAGAACAAATTAAGACCAAGAGTTGGCACACAGAAAAGAACAGTGAGTCAAAATTAAAAAGAAGGGATGGGTTTTTCAGACACAATAAATTCCAGACAAATTTGTAAACTCTGGTAGTGGTGCTAAAAATCAGGGACACTTGATAATCATGTAATGCACATTATGTTTGGAAGTTTTTTATGCATGTTTGAATAACAGCAATGGAAGATTTCTAAAGCGTCATATCATTGCCTAAAAAGGGAAGTTCTGCTTTTCCTCCTCCTCCCCCATCCTCTACCACTTTTGGAGGTGAAAGATCACTACCCAATCCCCCCTCCCCACCCACGCCCTGCCTCCACAACCTCCTGGGACACCGTCAAAACTTTCAGGAGGCTGGGGGACTAGACCAAGGTGCTGGCTGTGAAACAACAGGAAGTCACAGCCAGCTTCCCACAACAAGATGGTGGCACCACCGGGACCTGAAGACCAATGAAGAACCTACCTGGGTGATGGCAACGCTGGACTCCTGGACCAGTATTATTATTTTACAGGATTTATATAGCGCCATCAGTTTGTGCAGCGCTTTACAACACAAGGGCAGACAGTACAGTTACAATTCAATTCAATACAGGAGGAATCAGAGGGCCCTGCTTGTTACAATCTAAAAGGGAGGGGCACATGATACAAACGGTAATAACTGTGGGGATTAGGTGATGGAGGCGAAGTGGAAATACAGTTGTTAGGTGGGATAGGCTTCTATGAAGAGAAGGGTTTTCAAGGATTGCTTAAAAGTGGGCAGAGTAAGAGATAGCTGAACATATTGGGGTAGGGAGTTCCATAGGATTGGAGAAGCTTGAGAGAAGTCCTTTGAGGCAAGCATGGGAGAAGGTGGTCTTGGGAGGAACAAAGAGAACAATTTGGTTGGTATTTTGAGACTAGATTAGTAATGTAGCTGGGGGCAGAGTTGTGGATGGCTTTGTAAGTTATTGTTAGTATTTTGAATTAAATTCCTTGGGTGAGTGCCAGCCAATGGAGGGATTGCCACAGAGGGGTAGCAGACACTGAGCGGTTGGTAAGGTGGATGAGTCTGGCAGCAGTATTCATGATGGACTAAAGGGAGGATAGCCTGTGTAGAGGTAATCTAATGAGGGGGGAGTTGCAGTAGTCAAGGCGAGAGATGACCTAAGAGTGAATTATAAGCTTTGTGGTGTCATTGCTTTGGAAGGTGCGTATTTTGGAGATGTTGCAGAGGTTGAGGTGGCAAACTTTTGACAGTGATTGGATGTGGGGCCGAAAGGAGAGTTCAGAGTCTAGGACAAAATCTAGCACCCTGGCATGGGGTAACGGGTTGATGGTTGTTTTATTGATCTTGGCGGAGAAATAAGGAGAAGGGGCACGTGGGGGAGGAAATATTATTATTATTTGAGGAAGTGGTGTGACATCCAGACTGATATGTTGTTCAGTAAATTGGTGATGTGTGAGGAGACTGATGCCGTGAGCTGAGGGGTAGAGTGATAAATTTGGGTGTCGTCGGCGTAGAAATTATATTGAAAGCCATGGGAGGCTCCAGAATAGGAGAGGTCCAAGAACAGAACTTCGGGGACCCCTGACGGGAAAGAAAGCGGAGAGGAAGAAGTGGAATTGTAATCGACACTGAACATGCAGTGGGATAGATAATAAGAACCAAAGAATAATACAGTCATGGACACCAAAGGAGTAAAATTTTTAAGGAGGAGGAGGTGGTCAACCATATCAAAGGCAGCCGAAAAGGTCTAGAAGGAGGAGTACAGAATAGTGTCCATTGCTTTTAGCTGTTAGTAAATCGTTTGTGAGTTTTAGGAGAGCAGTTTCTGTGAAGTGTTGAAGGCGAAATCCCGACTGAAGGGGATTAAGGTTATTCTTAATGAGGTGGTCACTCAGTTGTTTGTAGACCAGCCATTCAAGGAGTTTGGAGGCAGAGGGGAGCAAGAAGATTAGGTTGTTAAGGTTTGTGGGGTCTAAGGAATGCTTTTTATGTATGGGGTGACTAGTGCATGTTTTAGAGAGTTAGGGAAGATGCCAGTTAGAGGGAGAGATTGAAGATGTGAGTTAGAGATTGTAGGATAGAGCCAGAGAGTCACAGTATTTGAGAGGGAACAGAGTCCAAGAGAGGAAGGTGGTTAGGTGGGAGTTAGAAAAAAGTTTAGCAATCTTGTCTATGGTATCTGGGTTGAATGAGGGGAGTAATAATTGTACCTGTGGGCATACAGTATTAGGTGGGAGAGGTATCCGTACAGAGGAGATCTCCTCACGAATTGTATCAATCTTATTTTTGAAGTGATTTAGCAATCTCCTGGGCAGTGAGTTAGTCGGTGGAGGCAATGGAGAACAAAGCAGAGAGTTGAAGGTAGAGAAGAGTTGACAGAGACTGGATGAGAAGTTGGTAATGAGAGTCATAAAAGGGTTTGCTTGGCAGTGTGAAGGCAGTAATTGTATTTTTTTGGGGCAGTAAGTGTCTTTTTAAAAGTCAGCTGACTTATTTTTTATTTTTTGAAAGACTGTAGCTCCTCTTTAATAGAGTGGTAAATTGCCGAATGTACGGTACTCCTGAAGGGTAGGATAGTCGTAGGATAGTCATCAAAAATTTTCACTAGTAATTGACTGGCTTTTTTAAAGATCTGAAAAAAAAATGAAATACATGTTTATACCAACCTATGTATGTACACTACTATCCTTTTAGCATCATGGAATTTCCTTTACTGTGGTTTTGTGCGAAGGCTAGATTGGGTTGTTAGATCTTGGCACTGGTGCTTTCTGGGCTTGATATCAACCTAGAGACCCAAGTCGCAGAGTAGGGGTTATTGTTAGAGTTTAGATTGGGAGGTAGGTTTGGGTAGTGTTAATTTCACTTTATTAGTTAGGTTGAAGTATAGTGAAAACTTTTTCTTTTTAGATTTGAATATAGTAGAGCAGTGGTCATCAACCCTGTCCTCAGGGCCCACTAACAGGCCAGGTTTGCAAGATAACTGAAATACATCACAGGTAATATCATTTGCTGCTCAGTGATTGCAGTATTCTAGTCTGCATCTCCCCAAGGTAATACATAAAACCTGGCATGTTAGTGGGCCCTGAGGACAGGGTTGATGACCACTGGAGTAGAAAATATTCAAAACCCTGTTCAGTTCATTTTTTTGCTGTCAGTGTGTATCCAGGGCTGATCACTCGCATTCAATCACTGCATAAGAGATTACATGCCAGTGGCCATGATTAGCTGTGAGAGTCAGCAGGCTCCCAACTGTCCCTGATTTCGAGGGACTGTCCCTTATTTGGAGCAATGTCCCTCTGTCCCTCGTTCCTCCTCATTTGTCCCTCATTTTGGTCTGATATATATAGGTGTATATAAAATGCACTTTTTATCTACCAAAAAGTGTTTTCCAGTGCTAAACCTTTCAACTGATTCCTAAATGGCTGCATTTGAAAATTCCAAAAGCCAATATAAAGGAATAGTAGTGGTAAAAAAAGCACTTGTGGGTTTAACCAAACTTGTTTTTTGTACAATTCTCCTTTAAGGGGTGTGGCAAGGGGTGTGTCCTATGCCTGCATACTTTTGCTGATAGGTGTCCCTCATTCCCATCTCAAAAAGTTGGGAGGTATGCAGCAGCTATTCCACACTGAAGAGCCTGGTTAAAGGCAAAGATGAAATGTGGAAGCCCACAGATAATGGCCAAAAAAGTGCTGGACAGCAGGAGTGGCCGAGATCTCGATGACCAACACACCTGGATAGAAGGCTGAAAGCCAGGGATACAAACTGCCAGAGAAGACGATCCTCAAGCCACGGCTGAAGTGTATTCTCATGTACACTGTGCAGTCTTGTATAGACCTTGTGCAAGGGATAGCAGTGGGTAGGCATATGTGTTTCAGGGTCATGCCCCTTTTTCAACGTCAATGTCAAAAGATGACATTGAAAAAAGGGGCAGGACCCTAAAACGCGTATGCCTACCCACTGCTATCCCTTGCACAAGGTCTATACAAGACTGCACAGTGTGTGTGAGGATACACTGCAGCTGTGGCTTGAGGATCAACTTCCCTGGCGATTTTGCACCCCTGGCTTTCAGCCTGCTATCCAGGTGTGTTGGTCATCGAGATCTTGGCCGCCCCTGCTGTCCAGTGCTTTTTTGGCCATCATCTGTGGGTTTCCCTAGTTCCATCTTTGCCTTGAACCCAGTCCTTCGGTTTGGGGTTAATCACATTTCACACTGGCATCCTGCTCTGGCTCACCACCACCCAGCCCGCCGTCTCCCCCTGATCCTTGCTGTGACAGTCTGTAGATTCCCCCCTCACCTCCTCCACTATGTTCCAAGACATCCATATTAGTTTTAGCTAATGCTTAATAAATTAACTTTTAGAATTCATGGTTCAGTGTCTTGGTCACTTGTTTGCAATTCTCTGTGGATCTTCTCCTGATCTTTTATATCAAGAGCTGCGGATCATACACTGGAACTTGTGTTTTCCTACTGCTATTCCAAGAGTTGACAGTTGTGCATTCCTCCCAAACTTTTTGCAGCCACTTCATATGCATAAATAATTGCATCCAGCAGTCCATTGTGAGCGCTTGACCGATGGGGCATACACACGGTCGGAATATCCGACGAAAAGCTCCCATCTGACTTTTTCCATCGGAAATTCTGACAGTGGGCCGGATTCAGAAAGAAGATACGACGGCGTATCTCCTGATACGCCGTTGTATCTCTGAGTCCGGCCGTCGTATCTATGCGACTGATTCATAGAATCAGGTTACGCATAGATATGCCTAAGATCCGACAGGTGTAAGTGACTTACACCGTCGGATCTTAAGCTGCAATTCCAGGCCGGCCGCTAGGTGGCGCTTCCATATCTTTGCAAAATGAGCAAAATATGCAAAAATATGCAAATGAGCATTTACGCCGATTCAGAAACGAACGACCGCCCGGTGCTTTTTTCTTACGTCGTTTGCGTTTGGCTTTTTCTGGCGGAAAGTTACCCCTGCTATAGCAGGGGTAAGTGCGGCGTATCCTATGTTAAGTATGGCCGTCGTTCCCGCGCCGAGTTTTGATTTTTTTACGTCGTTTGCGGAAGTCGTTCGCGAATACGGCCGGACTTAATTTACGTTAACGTCGAAACCAATGACGTCCTTGCGACGTCATTTGGAGCAATGCACACTGGGAAAATTTGCGGACGGCGCATGCGCTGTTCGATTGGCGCGGGGACGTGCCTGATTTAAATAGTACACTCCCCCTAGCCGCGGAATTTGAATTCCGCCGGGGGATTTACGATACGCCGCCGCAACTTTAGAGGCAAGTTCTTTCTGAATAAAGCACTTGCCTCAAAAAATTGCGGCGGCGTAACGTAAATCAGATAGGTTACGCGGATCTAAAGATCCGCTAACCTATCTGAATCTAGCCCAGTGTGTATAGAGATCAGGTTCTCAATTTTTCCAACGGAAAATCCGTTTGTCTGTATGGAATTCCGACGGGAAAAAAACACGCATTGCTCGTAAACAATTCAACGCATGCTCGGAAGCATTGAACTTATTTTTCTCGCCTCGTCATAGTGTTGTACATCACCACGTGCTTAACCATCGAAAGTTCAGAGAACTTTGGTGTGACCGTGTGTATGCAAGCCAAACTTGAGCAGAATTGCGTCGGAAAAACCATCCAACTTTTTTCCGATGGAAATTCTGCTCGTGTCTAATGGCACTTGTTTTGTTTTTGGTAGAGAAATACTATAGGATTTAAAGTGGAGGTTCACCCAAAAAATACATTTTTAACATTACATTCAGCCGAGTTGTCCTAATGACAATCGGCTGTTTTTTTTTTCCCCCCTACCGTATTTTCACCGCCGCTTCTGGGTATGTCTTCTGCGGGACTGGGCGTTCCTATCTGATTGACAGGCTTCCGAGAGTCGCATACTACGCGTCACGAGTTGTCGAAAGAAGCCGAACGTCGGTGCGCAGGCGCCGTATAGAGCCACACCGACATTCGGCTTCTTTCAAGCAACTCGTGATGCGCTGTATGCGACAGTCGGAATGTAATGTTAAAAATGTATTTTTGGGTGAACCCCCGCTTTAAGGATTGGTGTCACCAGGAACACAATCTCCCAAAGGTAGGCACTTTACTGTAAAAGATGCAAAGTCTTCACACAGTGACATCAGATGATTCTGCAGCTTTACCTTTTTTCTGGAGCCAGGCTAACCCCAGTTGGCTGCACCTTCTACATTACCTGTATGTCTTTGCATAGGGTGGAGCAGCATTTATTTTTGCTGTTCATGCCAATAGGGAGACAGACAGTAAGAAAACGAAGAAAGGGTAGTACAGCTAACAGGTTTTTCCTGCTGGCTGTATGCCCTTTGGAAACATTTCCCATCACTTTCTGTTCCAAAACCTCCCAAATTGGGTTAAAGATAGTTTTAACTGGTTTTCAGCATTTGGCATTTAGGGAGGTATTTTCTGAAGTAGGGCTTCTGTGCCAAAAGAGGTTAAAAAAACGTGAACTCAAGCATTACTGACTTCTAGACTACCCCACCACTGACCTAACTTTAACTATCTACCCTATCCCAGCCTGACCTATAACACTAAGAACCCTTTCACACTGGGGTGGGCAGGCGTTGGGGATAAAACACTTCTAGTTTTAGAGGCGCTATTTAGCCGCTAGCGGGGCGCTCTTAACCTCCGCTAGCAGCCGAATAAAGTGTTAAATGCGCCCATCTAGCGCAGCTGCCGAGGTGCTTTGCAGGCGCTTCGGCATCAGTGCCCATTGATTTCAATGGGCAGGAGTGTATACACCGCTCCTCCACCGCCCCAAAGATGCTGCTTGCAGGACTTTTTTTAATGTCCTGTCAGCGCATAGCCTCAGTGTGAAAGCACTCAGGCTCTCACACTGGGGCTGCAAGGGAGGTGTTTTTCAGGTGCTATTTTTAGCCCCAAAGTGCCTGAAAAACACCCCAGTGTGAAAGGGGTCTTAGCCTAAAGAAAAGGGCAAAGAAAATAGCAAGTATGGTGGAGCCATACGCGTGCATGCAGAATGTGCCAGGTGTGCCTGAGCAAACCCTAATTGCCCCATGTGGTGCAGATTCCCCCTGCTGCCCGGGCGTCCGTAACACCCCCCCCCCCTTCACCCTCCAGCAGTGCTGCCCTCCAATCCTCTTTTGCTGGCTGCTACTAGGCATATTTCAGAATGAAGAGCAGGGGAAGGGACTGGTAGATATGTAATTTATAGCCCTTTTCTATTCTGACCAGTGCCAATCACTCACTGTGTTCATTCATAACCAAAGCATAGTAAACGCAGCTTACTATTCTTCTGTTTGTAAATGAACAGAAAGTTGATCAGCACAGAGCACTTCCCATTTAATTACTGTCCAATGCAGCTGAGTCTTCAGAGAAAGGGACTGGGGGATATTTGTCCTCAGTCCCTTTCCGTGTCTCAAAAGTGAAACATCAGGGGTCTGTTTAGACTCTTGATATTTCACCAAAGCCTCCCAATGGTGCTCCTAAAAAGAAAAAAAAAGAAATAAAACATTTGTAAAATATAAGGACCCCCCACTGTATATATACGTCCTCTTTTTAAACATGGATATCTCAGTAACGGCAGCAGCTGCTGCCACAACTGAGATATCCATGTTTTCAGCGGGCGGCCGTGTAAACGATAACGGCGGTCTCCACGGCGGATTCGCCGCGAGATCGCCGTTATCGGTGGCGGGAGAGGGGCCCCCCCCCTCCCGCCGCTTTTCCGCGCCCTCCGCCGCTTACCGGAGCCGTCGGTAGCGGCGGAGGACATCCGATGCTGCCGCCTGGAGAGTGAGGACTTGAGTGAGGGCAAGATGGCCCCCACCCGTCCTCATAGCTCTGCTGGGCGGAAGTGACGTCAAAACGTCAGTCCCGCCCAGCCTCTTAAAGAGACAATTTTTTTTCTGTCATTTTTTTAAATGACAAATTTTCCTTTTTTTTTTTTTTTTTTTGCATTTAAGCCTAAATATGAGATCTGAGGTCTTTTTGACCCCAGATCTCATATTTAAGAGGACCTGTCATGCTTTTTTCTATTACAAGGGATGTTTACATTCCTTGTAATAGGAATAAAAGTGATCATTTTTTTTTTTTTTTATATTTTAGTGTAAAAAATAATAAAATCAATAAAATTAAATAAGAAAACAAAAAAAAAATTTTTTTAAAGCGCCCCGTCCTGACGAGCTCGCGCGCAGAAGCGAACGCATACGCGAGTAGCGCCCGCATATGAAAACGGTGTTCAAATCACACACGTGAGGTATCGCCGCGATCGTTAGAGCGAGAGCAATAATTATAGCCCTAGAGCTACTCTGTAGCTCAAAAAATGCAACTTATAGAATTTTTTAAACGTCGCCTATCTAGATTTTTAAGGGTAAAAGTTTGACGCCATGCCACGAGCGGGCGCAATTTTAAAGCGTGACATGTTGGGTATAATTTTACTCGGCGTAACATTATCTTTTACAATATATAAAAAAATTGGGCCAAATTTATTGTTGTCTTATTTTTTAATTAAAAAAAGTGAATTTTTTCCAAAAAAAGTGCGCTTGTAAGACTGCTGCGCAAATACGGTGTGACAAAAAGTATTGCGATGACCGCCATTTTATTCTCTAGGGTGTTAGAAAAAAATATATATATAATGTTTGGGGGTTTTAAGTAATTTTCTAGCAGAAAAAACTGTTTTAGTCTTGCAAACACCAAATCTGAAAAACACCTGAGGTCTTTAAGTGGTTAAAATAAAAGAATAAAAATAAAAAACTACTGGCACTTTCAACTGATCTACCGACATGTCCACTGCTCTGCTGACACCATCTTCTACCCTACTGCTAAAGTCCACTGTCCCACTGACACCGTCCACTGCTCTACTGACACCAACAACTGCCCCACTGAAACGTCCACTGCTGTACTGAATGACATCATCCACTGCCCTACTGACACCAACCTCTAACTTTACTGACATGTCCACTGCCCTACTGACACCAACCTCTAACTTTACTGACATGTCCACTGCCCTACTAACACCATCCATGTTTTAATTCATTCATAAGAGTGTATGTGTCTGTCTGTGTGTGTATGTATACTGTATGGGGGTTATCCACAAAGCCGCGGCGCAACGTAACTTTTCGGATTTAAGTTACTCCGCCGCAAAATTCCCAAGTTAGGTGCCGATCCACAAAGCACTTACCTGGAATTTTGCGGCGCTGTAACTTAAATCCGTCCGGCGCAAGGCGTTCCTATTCAAATGGGCGAGTCCCATTTAAATTAGGCGCGCTCCCGCGCCGGACGTACTGCGCATGCTCCGTCGGGTAAATTACCCGACGTGCATTGCGCTAACTGACGTCGCTCCGACGTCATTTGCTTAGACGTTAACGTAAATGGCGTCCAGCGCCATTCACGGACGTCTTACGCAAACGACGTAGAATTTAAAATTCGACGCGGGAACGACGGCCATACTTAACATGGCTTAAGACAACTAGGGCTTAGCCCTAGTTTTACGCGGCGGAACTCGACGTAAACAACGTAGATTTAGAGCGACGGGCCCGTCGGAACGTTCGTGGATCGCCGTAACTGGTCATTTGCATATTCTACGCCGGCCGGAATGGCCTCGCCACCTAGCGGCCGGCCTAGAATTGCATCCTTAAGATCCGACAGTGTAATTCAATTACACATGTCGGATCTTCGTCCTAACTATGGGAAACTGAGTCTGTGGATCAGTTCCATAGTTAGGACCAGGGATACGACGGAGTAACAGCAGTTACTCCGCCGTATCTCTTTTGAGGATCTGGCCCTATATGTTTAAGCTTTGGGTTGCACACCGTAATGCAGTAAGCTGCGCAAACCTATGGGTGGAGCATGCCATTCAACCAACCTACCCACCCCGATATGGCAGAACTGGTGCTTGGTAATTGCCCCATCAAGGTAAAGGGATTGTTCTCAAACCTGTGTACGCTCAAATTAAAGTGACTTGGAGCTTATATAGGACTTTCTTCCTTTCGCTGAACAAAGCGACAAGGAGTGATTTAACTAGAAGTACCCTCTTGCACTTTGAAACAAGCCATCACTCGTCTCTTTAGCTATAGGAATTGTGGAGTAATTTGTCTTCAAAGTTAACAAGAGAGACAGAGAAATCTTAGCTTTTTTCACATCTTTTTTCTATTGCACCTTTAAAATACCCTTCAGGTCTGAGGGAATCCCTGTTAACAATTACTATAGCTACAGCTCAGCATACATTGGCGTGATCAGTATGTTGGGAATAAATAAAAGAATAAGGAAGGTGGCATACTTAAAGTGATTGTAAAGTCTTGTTTAAAAAATAATATAAAATACCAAACTTGGTATACCTACCTCCTCTGTGCAGTTGGTTTTGCACAGAGCAGACCAGATCCTCCTCTTTTCGGGTCTCTCTTTGCTGCTCCTTGTTACTCCCTCCTATCGAGTGCCCCCATAGTCAGCAGCTCTCTATGGGGGCACCCATGCCGAGTCAAAGCTCTTTTTTTTCAGTGATAATATTGCATAGCTCCCAACTGTCCCTGATTTTAAGGGACTGTCCCTGATTTGGAACGAAGTTCCTCTGTCCCTCTTTTCTCCTCATTTGTCCCTCATTTTGGTCTGATCTATATAGATGTATATAAAATGCACTTTTTATCAAAAAGTGTTTCCCAGTGCTAAACCTTTCATACAACTTTCTAAATTGCTGCATTTTGTAAATTCCATAATGCAGTATAAAAGAATATTCGTGGTAACAAAAAATGCACTTGTGGGTTTAACCAATAATTTTTTTTTGTATAATTCTCCTTTAGGGGGCGTGGCAGGGGTGTGTGCCCTATGCTTACATAATTTTGCTAATAGGTGTCCTCATTTACCTCTCTAAAAGTTGGGAGGTATGATAATGAAACAAACAAATCATTTACATAAAAGAAATGCAGTTAATGAAAATTGTGTTTACTCACATTAGAAACTTGCAATAGTTTTGTTTCCCTTTCCAGCAGTGTGTTCTCTATAATGAGTGCTGAGCCTGGACATGAACAACTCCACTGCTTGCCGGGCTGCTATTAGAAATGACAGGGTCCCCTCCTTTTTATTTATTTTTTTACAATTTTTTTGCAGCCTTGTTGGGGGGGCTTTGGTGAAATAGCAGGGGTCTAAACAGACCCCTAATGTCTCCCATTTAAGACAGAGAAAAGGACTGATGACCCAGACCCTATCTCTGCAGCCTCAGCTGCACTGGACAGTGAATGAATGGGAAGTGTTCTGAGGTTCCCTGTTCATTCACAAACTGAAGCATAGTAAACACAGTGCTTCAGGTATGAATGGACACATTGAATGATCGCTGCCAATTGTTTACTGTAATCATTCAGGAAAGGAAGGGGCTGATAAATAGGGCACATTTACAGCACACCCCCACTCTCCATCCTGAAACACTCCCGTGTGCCCTCAGCAGTTGCTAAAGGAGAGGAGGGAAGCTGGCAATGCTGCAGAGGAGGGGCCAGGACAGCAGGGGGGTGGGGACGCAGATACCAATCACTCTGCTGTGCATCCGGGGGAAGAAAAAGAAGGAGAGAATGTCAGAGCTGCAGGGGGAGCTAAAAGGGTTGGCAATAAGACAGTACATCCATTGCTCCTGCACGGCTGGTGCCTGGGCCCCCGTTTGAACTGATGGGGCCTGGGCCCGGTAAGGGAGGGCTGGCTGTACTGACTTATTAGCAGCCCTGACTGCTGCTCTAGTGTATTCTGAAGATTAATTGCTCTACATTCCGTACAGTCACAGAGTTCAATGAGGGCCTGGTTTAAAGAGCATAGAAACCCAACAGTTCATATTCCTGATATGTGCCTGCTGTACCATGTACTTGTATGAAAAAGTATTCTGTTCTCTTTTTTATTGCTTCCTTTTGTGTCAAATCCCTGGTGGTCCTGCCAGCCCCTCTGATACCCTAAGACAGGAAGTGTGAATGGCCAGCTCACCAGGTGAAAATAGAGGAAAAAAGCCCCAAAAAAATAAACTAATGCAGACAACCCATTTATGGATTAATAAACTGCAATCTATTAAATATTTATTTTTAGGTTCATTAGCACTTTAAAAAGATCAGTAACGGCCAGATACATTTTTCTGTCTGTTCACGATTTCCTTGAAGAAGCCTCTTTCAACTCTGTCTGTCTATCTGTCATTGACAATGGACTGGAAAGGCATACATCAGAGACTGCCATATGATGTTAGGTCACTTTAACACTGATAAGAAATAAATCTTTTCTAATTTTGTTACTTTCAAACTAAGCTATGTGCCATAATCAAGGACAATCAGCATATCCTGTTCAGTTTGGTTAGGCTCTTTCTTTTATCCTCATACCTGGGAACTTTCAATTTCCTTACCTTAAGATTCTTTACAATATGATAACCCTGTCACCTTATTTATAGTGCATTTCATTGTGACTTCAGGAGGAAATGCTTTACAATCCTGACTTTCTGTAAGGTGCTTTATTCATGCAATTTCTTACTGACTTTCAATATTTCTTGCATGAAATGTTCTTGTGATAATGGTCTTCTTTTACAAGTGTCTAAAGCGGAAACTATTGTCTATTCTCCTTGGCAGCCAACTGGCAATTACAGTGCAAGTTTTACAATAAAAATTCAGATTTGTTAAAAAGGCATGCTAATGCTACACATGCTGGAATTTTTGTAGAAAACTTTATTGTGGAATCCTTCCTGTATCTCCTCTAGAGATAGTCTATGACAGTGGAACCCAACTTAATACATACATCTATACAGTGCTTTAAGTGGGCCAAAAGAGGTGCCGGTACTCTATTAGGCGCCGGTGCTCCCCCCCCCCCCCAATACTGAACATGAAAATACCCTTAGAAAGTACCCTGAAAAAGAGCTACTGTAGAAAGAGCTACTGAACATAAATAAAATGTGCAAATTATTATATAAAAATTATAATAACATACTAACCATAGAACAGTAAACAGTAAACAGTAAAACATAAACCTGAGTCTACTACTTATAAGCCAGGAGAGCATCTTAAAGCGTACCTGTCAGATCACCCAAAAAAAACTAAACTGTTATAGTTGCTCAGTATCTCATCCTGATCATGTACATATACTTTCTATGGGTCTATGACCGACATTTGTCTCAGACTTAGCTTTATTTCTTGGTAATGATAATACCATTTATGTAAAGAGGTAGAGCTTATATTAAGGCTCACAAAACTGGCTGCCAGCATGGCCCACCATTCATGCAGCATGGCCCACCATGTATGCAGCATGCCCCCATCCCCATCATCATACACACACTCACACATACATACACACTTACACAAGTTACACTTACCCAGAGATGAAGAGATGACGGCTTCCTTGCTGGCTGCTCTCCGCGTCCACTCCTCTGCCCAGTAAGGTGACGGCTGCCTGACGCGGGTAACGCGACGCGGGCAGCGTGATGACATACAGCGCCGCTACGCCGGCCACGCGACCTCCTCTGAACAGGTGACGACGTCGACGTCATGACGACGACGCCGAGGAGGAGGAGCCGGAGGAGGGTGAGTGACGGGGCCGGGGGCCGGGAGCCGGGAGGAGGGAGCAGGAAGTTTTAGCGCCGCGGCCGCTGCTGCTCTGCATACAAGGGCCTGATACTAGTATCAGGCCCTTGTATGCTGCAGCTAGAGTATAGCCAGCCCAGTCCAGCACTGAATATGATGATCATCATATTCCTGGCCTGGGGCTGCGTTCTGGTACGGGAAACCCATGTACTGGGCGCACGGAGAGGTGCTGGTACTCTCCAGGGCCATTTTTGGAAGTGGCGGTACTGAGTACCGCCGCGTTCCGGCCCAGTTAAAGCACTGCATCTATATATATAAAACTCAACGTGTGTGTGTGTGTATGTATGTATGTTCCAGCATCACGTCCAAACGGCTAAAGATATTAACATGAAACTTGGCACACATGTTACTTATATGTCAGCAACAAACATAGGATAGGTGGTTTAACCCTTACCCACCCCCATTTGCCATGGTCGGGGTTTTTCTTTAAAGTCCCATTCAACTCTATGGGAAATACATGTTACTTCATAACTTCCAAACGGCTGTAGATATTTCGATAACACTTGGTCACATGTTACTTATATGTCCACTTAAACTATAGGAGAGTTAATTTATCCCTTAACTACCCCCATTTGTGAGGGTCGGGGTTTTTGTTTAAAGTCCCATGCAATCAATGGGAAATGTATGTTCCCA
Organism: Rana temporaria; assembly: GCF_905171775.1. Taxonomy (NCBI): domain Eukaryota; kingdom Metazoa; phylum Chordata; class Amphibia; order Anura; family Ranidae; genus Rana; species Rana temporaria. Next base: position 112,169,911 of record NC_053492.1, on the reverse strand, counting down.
CATAACTTCTGTACGCCTGGAGATATTTCAATAATACCTGGTACACATATTACTTATATGCCAAATAAAAATATATGACAGTTAAATTAACCCTTACCTACACCCTTATATAAAAGATGGGTATATTTATATTACTATGATTTTCCCCCCCAAAAGGTTAAGATAGGAAGACCGGGCAACGCCGGGTATTCAGCTAGTATTGTAATAAAACCAAGAAAATACACAAGTTTGTTCAGATGCTCGCTGTGTAACCAGTGCATCTGTGCATCTGAACCAACGTTGAGACGTGTGACGCACCAGGCTAAACTAGGAAACGGAGATTCCATACAGGGCAAGTGAGCGGTGAGAGACTATATCCTGCTGATCTTGGGTCCGCCGCGACCATCCTTCACTGGTTGAGGAACTGTGGATGAGTTGTTTTGATTTGCTGCTCGATTTTTAGAGATTATGTGAGTGTAATGTTTGAAGATTTTTTTGCACAGTGTTTTATTAAAACTGTTTATGCGGTATTACACTATTGTGCACTTTCTTTCATTTATATACAGAGCAATCTGGATATCACTGTGGAGTTTCTGTTGAACCTACCTGAGAGGTTTTGTTTATGCTGTTATGCCGAAGCACGAGAGTGATTAGACATATCGTTCTGGTGAGTGTTTTATTGGATGGGAGAAGGATTCACTGAACACTTTGGTGTGGTGGAAGATTTGAAGATTCAAGAAACACATACCATATATGAACTTTATGTTTGAACCACTTTTTCACTATTTTCACAGGTTCTATATATAATTTTTAATACTGTTGTTAGTGTTTCTGATTAATCTGCTTGACAGAGATAACAGATATATATATATTACACACTGGCCCGGATTCAGATAGAATGCTCTATATATCTGCGGGCGTAACGTATCTTAGATACGTTACGCCGCTGTAACTTTGGGCGCAAGTTCCGTATGCAGAAAGAACTTGCGCCCTTAGTTACGGCGGCGTAACGTATGTGTGGCGGCGTAAGCCTGCCTAATTCAAATGGGGATGTTGTGGGCGTGTTTTATGTAAATTTAAGATGACCCCGCGTTTTTGAAGTTTTTTTTGAACGGCGCATGCGCCGTCCGTGAAATATCCCAGTGTGCATTGCTCCAAAGTACGCCGCAAGGACGTTATGGATTCAACGTGAACTGCCTCCAAAATGGCGTCCAGCCCTATTCGCAAACGACTTACGCAAATAACGTAAAATTTTCAAAACTCGGCGCGGGAACGACGTCCATACTTAACATTAGCTACGCCTCATATAGCAGGGGTAACTATACGCCGAAAAAAGCCTAACGTAAACGACGTAAAAAAATGCGCCGGCGGGACGTACGTTTCTGAATCGGTGTAAATACCTAATTAGCATATTCCTCGCGTAACTATACGGAAGCGCCACCTAGCGGCCAGCGTAAATATGCAGCCTAAGATACGACGGTGTAAGACACTTACGCCGGTCGTATCTTAGGGAAATCTATGCGTAACTGATTCTCTGAATCAGGCGCATAGATACGACGGCCCGCACTCAGAGATACGACGGCGTATCAGGAGATACACCGTTGTATCTCCTATCTGAATCCGGGCCACTGTTTGGAATATTTCACTTATGCGCTGCTTATTTTGGACACTTATTTAGTTTAGTGGTCAATATTACTCATTCACGTTATTTAGTGGCAGCTGTTTTTTCTATTTATTAATTTTTCTTCCAAACCAGCGCAGTGGTGGGAATCAAAAGGGCGAGTTTATTTGATTACCATTTATTTACAGTATAGTATACTGGTTGTGGGAAAATGATTACAGCACTGATTACCATTGTTGTTAATGTTATCTGTGCCATTGTTTTAAAGCTGAGTTACAGATTTTAGGTATAGATTTATCTATTCATACAGGTCCTTAATCTAAACTGCTACAATATTGTTACTTCTTTTCCTAGAGAATTGTGTTTGACACTTTTCTTGTCCCTATCTGTATATACTATCATTTACTTTAATTTGTTACAATATAATGCATTTCTTCATTTCTAACCATTCTGCGGTTTAGTTCCTCACACTGAACCAAAGTTGTGTGCAGGGTATTTATATCTGTGCTCTCAACAGTACTGCAGTATTTATTTGCTTAAAGGGTCACTAAAGGATTTTTTTTTTTAGCTAAATGGCTTCCTTTACCTTACTGCAGTCCTGGTTTCATGTCCTCATTGTTCGTTTTTGCTTTCATGTTGCTGTAAATCCTCTCTGTTCTGGACACTTCCTGGTTGCCTGTTTCCTGATAACCACAGTACTGGGAGATTTCTCACGGTGGTCACTAATCAAGGAGCTGTGTGTAAAACGAAACTGGATTGGTGCTGAGGAGTTTTAGACAAAGTATCACTGCTCTCTATTGGCTGACTGCCCTCTAGTGGCTCTCTGTACATCAGAGAACCAGCAAACAACAGCAAAAACGAAACTACACTGCAGGCACATTATATGATTGTTTTTTTATCTATTTTTAATCATTTTTAAAAGGAATCAGTTAACTATTATGTCTCTATGTCCTGTAAACAGTCATTTCAGCTAAAATTTTTTTTTCCTTTAGTGACCCTTTAACCTGATGTGTTAGAGGTGCAGAGGTAGTTCAGAGTGTCAAGGCAAAAAAACAAAGAACCCAATCTACCAAGCAGCACCTGCAGGGGTAGCACTACAAATGGTTTGTGCGAATTGGTATTCAGCTTAGAGTAGACTAGGCAATAAACCACCCTCTTGTGCAAAAATAGGAAACAATATTGCGCTGTCTCTTAAAAAAAATAAAAAGTGCAGCAGCTAGCACAGCAAAATAGATCAAAAATTGCAACAAAGAAACATAGACAAAAGTTGAGCGCTAAATATATGACAAGATATCTATTAACAAATATCAGTAATTATAATGAGTGATTGTAGTCATCACCACATGTGACCACCGTAGTGAAAAGGCTCGTGAAGAGACTAATAGGTAGATTCGCAAAGAGTTAGGCTGGCTTATCAGTAGATAAGCCGACCTAACTCCGAATCTACGCCGCCGTATGTTTAAGCGTATGCTCAAACAGAGATACGCTTAAACATATCTAAGATAGTCCGGCTTGCGCCGTCCTATCTTAGATTGCAATTTTTCGGATGGCCGCTAGGTGGCGCTTCCATTGCGGCCGGCGTAGATTATGTAAATGAGCTTGTACGCCGATTCACGAGCGTACGTCCGGCCGCCGCAGTCGTATTACGTTGTTTCCGTAAGGCCTTAGGCGGCCTAAAGTTATTCCACCTATGAGGTGGAATAACAATGTTAAAGTATGGCCGCCGTTCCCGCCGCGAGGTTCGAATTTTTTACGTCGTTTGCGTAAGTCGTCCGTGAATCGGGAGTTACGTCGTTTACGTCCACGTCAAAATCAATAGGCCCGTACGGCGTACTTAGCCACAATGCGCACTGGGAAATGTAGGCGCCCGGCGTATGCGCAGTAGCAAAAAACTTCAAAAAACGTGAGGTCAAGCCTCATTACCATACAACACGCCCCCCTCCAACCAATTTGAATTAGGCGCCCTTACGCCCGCCGCGATTACACTACGCCGCCCTAAGTAAGGAGGTAAGTGCTTTGAGAATCATGTACTTGCCTCTCTTACTTAAGGCGGCGTAGTGTAAACACGCTAGGCTACGCCATCTTAACATTGCACGGCCGTACCTGAATCTACCTATAAATGTGCAAAGTCCATAAATAATCCAATTATTAAGAGAATAAACACATTCTAATTGTGACTTATTAGGGAAAGTTGATAGAAGATCCACCACCGTATGTCATAAGGCTTACCAAAGGGATTGAACCCAGGTGAGCATATACCCACTAGGTCAATCAAACTTTGTGAATCGGCGTATCTCCCTCATTTGTATATGTGAATAGAAAATCAATGGGAGCGCCAAATACGTCCAGCATAAATATGCGCCCACTCTACGCCGGCGTAGGCAAGTTACGTCGGTCGGATAAAGCCTATTTTTAGGCGTATATTAGTTTCTGAGTCCGGCGCATTGATACGACGGCGCATATTTGCACTTACGCAGCATATCTCGAGATACGTCGGCGCAAGTGCTTTGTGAATCCGGGCCTAAATCTTTAAAAATGTTCACTGCAGGAGATACTGGTACTGGGGGATTAAATAGTGAAGAATTTGATAGTTCTGAATGGACAGTTCCAGAAGTGGCAGCTCTCTCAGTGGGAGGTGAAGTGTTGGATGTGAAATATCTTTGAATGTTTATTTTACTTACAAATTTTTGAACGTCAATAAACGCGTTGCATTTATTTAACTTAATTGGAGGGGCAAATTTTAATCCCATGTCCAGGACTAACATCTCGTCAGCAGTTAGCTTCTTGGTGCTGAGGTTAAATTGGCCTATTAGACCCTTCTTCTTTTTCCTCTGACATCTTCTGCCCCTCTGGTACCTCTTTTGGATCCGAAGGCCTTTTGTGGCTTGGTCCACCCTCTTCACTCATGTCAATGTCTGTCCACAATACTAAACCTCCCTTATAGGTGTCAATGACATAAAAAATAACCCCTCCCCCTTCCCCCATCACAGTGTCAGTGTAAGCATTAAAGGGGTTGTAAACCCTCAAGGTTTTTCACCTTAATGCATTTAATACATTAAGGTGAAAGACCTTCTGTTGTGCAGCAGCCCCCCTTTTTCTTACCTGAACCCGATCGTTACAGTGACAGGGACAAGCACAGCAGCTCCAGCCACTGTCTCGGATCATCATTGGCTGGATTAATAGCAGCAGGAGCATTGGCTCCCATTGCTGTCATTCAAAGCCAGTGACATAGGAGCCGGGGGCGGGGCCGAGTCCTGCGGTCAATGAACGCAGCAGCAGGACTTGGCAGCAAGCCTGCATAAGTGCCCCCATGGAATGCGGGTCTCCGTGGGGGCACCTGAGAAGAGGAGGAGCCAGGAGCGCCGCTGGGAGACCCCACCTATGGAGGATTGGGGCCACTCTGTGCAAAACCCTTGCACAGAGGAGGCAAGTATGACATGTTTGTTATTAAAAAAAAAAAAAACCTTTACAACCCCTTTAACAAACCCCTACCCCTTCATTGTTGTTAGTGTCAGCAGGATAAATCCCCTGTATTGTATCAGCGGCAGGAATAAATTCTCCTATCCCACTGGTGTTTAGTGGGAAGCCTAACTCCCCGTACCTCTCCATTTTCAATAGTGTTCAGTGGATACTTGAGTGATCACGTGCTCCTGCACCTTCCCCGCTCCCTGATGGCCTCAGAATAGAACTATACTATCCCTGTTGTGCAGGAGGCTATTTCACTCAAAAGACCATTCCGTCGTAATTGCATTGCTAGGTCCTTGAATACAGAGAGTGGGACTGTTTGAAAACTACTATGCAACTAGGACCTCGCAGGTCGACAGTTGAGCAGCCTTGGTCAAAATAAACATTTCCCCGAATAAACGCATTACCATTAAATTATTAATATTATCTCACAATTGGGTCCAGCATGTAGTAGATAAAAATTGGAAGATATTTACACTTCAGTCTCCTTCCTGTGTGTGTGTGTGTGTGCTCATTTACACGTCCACATGTACAGATGCCATTATTTAAAAGTAGTCACACCTTCAGGGATGTTGGAATAAGAGGCAACTATTCAGTTATAGGTATGCTGTTAATGATTATGTCAGAATTGTTTCAAGACATGCATGATTACTCAAAACAAATGAGAGAAAAGGGCCTCTGATGATACTATGAGGCTGGCATATATATATATCTGACATGGGGCAATCATTTATGAAATAGATGTATGAAGCAATGAATCATGATTCATTGAATCAGCAACTGTTGTCATGTTGGTTCAATACTAATAGATGGAGGGTTATAATATATATTAGATCTGTAAACTCACGGTTTTCTCTAAGCCCATCCACGTTTTATCCTGTGTTCGGCCCTGTTGAAGGGGCATAGGTGTTATCCCCAAAATGCGTTGGTTGTTTTTATATGACTCATATTTTTTTACCAACAATTGATCTTTGACTTTTTTATCCGGTTTTGGTCTGGCATGATGTATGAATCCAATACAATTAGGCAAGTAAATGAGTACAGGATGAGTCATAATACAGAAAGGGCAGGTAAATTAGTGACTAGGGGGCATCTAGATAAAATAGGGGAAGGGACACTATAATACAAAACACAATCATAATATCAAGGACTAGTAAATTAGAACAAGGGCATAGTCATGATTCTAAATGTGCATGTAGCAAGCTCCTGGGGCCCCAGGAGACCTCAATGGTGACCTCAAGGGGTAGGGAGAGCTGACATACTTTCTTGTAGAGTGGGTTACCAGGCATGGTGGGTGTGATGCAAGAAGAAATGATGGGCGCCAGTCACTTTTGGATGCAAACAAGAGATTTATTGTCTCTTAACAGAACTGGGTGAGAGAGGGTTAGGTCAAGGACACCCTTGAGTAGATGCAATGGTAATTGCCAGACTCTGAGACTTCTATAGATAGACAGCAATACAGTGTAAGGCCTCCAGCCTGATAACACTTATGTATAGGTAGGACCGCTGCCTCCTATGGCAACTAATCTTGCAACACTCACTAACGGTAGTTGTACATAACTCTTGATAACACCGAACAGCCCTTTACTTATATCACAGTATCCCACTGTAGATCTTCACTCACTGAGCTCCTAGTCTCTCAATAGACTTCCAGATCCCAGTCGTCACTGGATCCCCTGAGCTCTTCCACAGCTATCCCGCTGTATACTTCTCAAGCGTCACCCCCGCTATCCTGCTGGGTCCCTGGCTTGGCACTTGCTTTCCCACTTATTCACCATTACCGGCTGGTGAGAAGACTGCTCAGGTACTTGCTTAATTACAGTAGTCTCCTGTAACAAGGTGGATGGTCTTAGTGGTGACAGCTTCCCCTCTACCTCCGATCACAACTGATTCCCTGTCCGGCTGAACCTTCACAACTCGGTTAGACTCCAATCCTGCAGTTCCAACCCTATGCTGCTTCTCCTAATCCTGGATAGGCCTCAAGTAGCCTAGCAGCCAGGTGTCCCCAGGATAGGCTTCAGGCTTCTGGCCTAGCAGCCCAGGGCAACATAACGCACGTCCACCCAGACAGCCGTCCAGGTGGCACAGAACCCCAATCACCTGACTCCACTCAAATAAATAAGCTGTCCCAGCAGGCCAAGGGGCTTAAAGAACCCCCTGCCCATTGGCTGAGACACCCCATCCAGGCATAATCTGTCCTTGCTATGCCCTTGTCTATCGAATGTCAACAGCTACAATGCCACAAAGTGACAGAAGAGAAAAGTGCAGCAATTCCAGAATTAGGGGGAAATTAGTGGATCTCCTAACAATTGGCCAGGACAATTACTACCTGGCAAACTAAATTGGTTAGCAACACTGCCTAAACACCAGGGTGCTACATACAGTATATGAGTACTGTAAATGAGTGACAAAGACTATTATGCTATGGAAGGGCAGCTATAATAGCTGTCCAATTATGTAGTTTGTGATTGTAAGCAGTCATTGATTTATTTTTTTGCTGTCGGAATTCGAATGTACGTATTGTACATAAAATGATTACTATTCTTAATGTGGTAACTCCAGCCAACTTGTCACAGCTACAAGTGTACAGTGTTCTGGAAAGATTGGCTTTCTTGTCCTTTACCTGTAGTATGCTGCTGCCCCATTCCCAACATGCAGAGCCGCCACCATCAAAGACTAAGCAATAAGGGGCCCTTGCCAAGGCTTAGCTAATTGCTTCAGGCTGAATGCTATTTATTTAAACTCTACAGTGCCTGGCCACAAACCAGGTCGACATGACTTTTGATGCTGGAGCCTACATTGTGTAACAGGTTGATTTTTGGAATAAATTGTAGACTCAAACTGCAGACTCAAGACATTGTCCTAGTCATTGACAGTGCGAATATTTAAAAACTGGGCCTAGCCTGACAAATCCAAGACATTTGGCAACTGTAGCACATGGATATGCAGAACATGCTGGTCAGATTACTTAAACCACCCACGTGTCTTTTTCAGTATCAACTCACCTGTGTGGCACAAGTAGGGGTTAAATACATCTCTGTGGGGTTCCGACGTAAAGATGTGTCCAACAAAACACGTTTCTGCTATTTTAAATACAAGAAGTTTGACACGAAATAGCATATGAATGGTCCTGAGGAAGTAAATAGTAAATGGTAATTTAATTCTTGAGTGCCGATAAGGTGGAAATCCACTTTAAAGGGAGATCCCTATAAATTAAGCAACAGCTCTCAACTGTCCCTGATTTGATGGGACTATCCCTGATTTGAAATAAAGTCCCTCTTTCCTCCTCATTTGATCTATATAGTTGCATATAATATGCATTATTTATCTTTCAAATCTTTTTCCAAGTGCTAAACCTTTCATCCAATTTCTAAATTGTTGCATTTGTAAATACCAAAAGTCAATATAAAGGAAAAGAAGTGGTAAAAAAAAAGCAATTGTAGGTTTAACCAATAATTTTTTTGTGCAATTCTCCTTTAAGGGGGATGCGGCAAGGGTGGGTCCTACACTTTCATACTTTTGCTAATAGGTGTCCCTCATTTCCATCTCAGAAAGTTGGGAGGTATGATTAAGCCCCCACAATAAAGGGTATGGTCTTCTTTGTTTCTCATTTCATAGCATTTCATACCTTCCAACTTTCTGAGATGAAAAAGAGGGACACCAGTTATGGGGCCCATGAACATTTATTAAGAAAAAAAATTACCGGCTAAAGTGTTTTTTCCTCACTATTGTAATGTACCTTGTGATGGAGCCCAAAGAGGAAGGCCTCTCTTAGGCGCCTTTCACACTAGGCAGACTCCGTCGCTACGGAGTCTGCCTGCTCCCGCCAGCTCAGTGGGAGATATGTCCACAGATCTCCGCTGAGCCAAGCTCCTCTCTGCTCACTGAGCGGGGAGGGGCTTGTCGGGTGCCGCTGTCTCCTATGGAGTGATCTGATGAAAACGTACAACATGTCTGTTTTCATCAGATCTTACCCGATTCGATCCGCCATGGACACATGGGGAAGTATCCCCATACGTCTGTTTTTAGCGGATTGTATCGGGTCGGATGTCAGCGGACATGTCTCCGCTGACATCCGACGCTCCATAGAGATGCATGGAGCGCCCGTTCAGGTCTGCTGTCAAAACTGGCAAGCGGACCTGAACGGTCTGTCTGTGTGAAAGGGCCCTTACAGCTCTGGCTCCGGATCCCTGATAATGTAACAGGAAATGCCGGAGCGCAGAGGGTCAACAGTGCCTGATAAGACTTCTACTAGAGACTGCTGATGTGCGTCTGAATGCGCAGAAGCAACTGGCTTGTAGCACACAAGCAGAAAAGCAGTAGATGATGATAAGCACAGCTATGGCTGGACCAGGTGCAGGATGAAGATCCAAGGCAAGGTCAGGTAATCCAGGTCAGCAATTGGCAGGTAGATCAGACACAGACGGCAGGCAGAAGAGCAGTCAGAAGTCAGGCTGGATTGGGTAACAAGAAGGCAGATAAGCAGAAGGATAAGGCCTCGTACACACGATAGGTTAACCAGAGGACAACGGTCTGATGGACCGTTTTCATCGGTCCAAACCAATCGTGTGTAGGCCCCATAGGTTATTTAACCTTAGGTTAAAAAAATGGCAACTTGCTTTCAAATTTAACAGATGGATTGCTAACCGATAGGTCAAAACCGATCGTTAGTACACACAACCATCGGTTAAAAATCCACGCATGCTCAGAATCAAGTCGACGCATGCTTGGAAGCATTGAACTTCGTTTTTTTCAGCACGTCGTTGTGTTTTACATCACCGCATTCTGACACGATCGGTTTTTTAACTGATGGTGTGTATGCACGACGGACCATCAGTCAGCTTCATAGGTTAACCTATGACAACGGTCCTTCAGACCGTTGTCCCCTGGTTAACCTATCGTGTGTACGAGGACTAAAGCAGAAGCGTAGTCCAGGGACAAGCCAGGGGTCGGTGCAGGCAGAGTTCAGGTAAAGTCAGGAGCAGATGGTGTCTGAAATGGATGTACGATACAGGAAAAGATGTACAGATGCTTCAGAAATGTAATAGACCAAACGGCACTGACACAATGCACTAGTGCAGTTTAAATAGCCTGCCTGGCGCCAATTAGCATTCGCGCACCTGTGTGTGCAATCAAGCATGCGCACCCGCTAAACAGCCGCAAACAGGGCTAACAGGAACCATGCACCCGTGCACATGCATGCATCTTCCCTAACAACTAATGTTTCCTTTTATATTGTGTTTTTATAAACAATAATATGATAATAAAAAGGTTTGTGTGAAAGGTTAAGGCCTTGTTCACACCTATGCATTTTTTAGTGCGTTTTCAGTTTTTCAGAAACATACTGCATTCCATTTACCATAGTTTCCCATGGGTCACGTTCACATCTATGCATTTTATGGAAAGGGCCAGGGACTTTTTTTCTGGTTTCCTTAGACTTCAATGGATGAAAATCGTGTATTGAAAAACGTAAAATTCACCTGGAATATGCAAACTGCAACCTGCATAGGTGTGAACCAGGCTTTAATGTAGTGTAATGCCACGTACACACGATCGGACATTCCGACAACAAAGTATAAAGTGTAGTACTTCATGCTACCAAAGTGAATCAATAGTTAAAGTGAATGAATTAAATAAATGTGAATACTGCTGCTCGACCTAAAGCGTACACAGTGCACAAAAAGTGATAATAGTAATTAATATGATCAGCACAACTTTCTAAATGTAGCATTACCCCCATTGGAGCTGCTGGATTTTTGGGCGGCGTGTTACCTCGTGGCTCCTCCGAATTCCCTAGGGGTGAATGATGCGTATGTGCATAAACAGAAGTAAAGGAATGTCCACGACAGGTGCTCTTTTGCTGTTCTCTTTATTACCCAGCCGGGTGAAAACAAAAAAACTTGTGGTGAGGAAAGTAAAGTGGAAAGGAGGAAGGATAGTAGATTCAGGGAGTAATGATAGGAAACAGTCCTGCTCCCAAACGTAACACTTCTCTGCGCCACTCCTGCCGGAGTGGGTTCAGCGTACCCGGACAGGCCTCTCTCACTGACCTGGCAGCCGGAGTATCACTCGGACAATTATAGGAATAAGTCTCTGCCACAGACCCTCCTTGGTGAACTTGAACTTGAGGAAAAGTCTCTGCCACAGACCCCTCTCAAAGAGCCTCAGAAGTTACCTCTGCCACAGGTCCCCTCTGGGTAGAATTATTGGAGATATGCCTTCTTGGTTGAGTTACGTCTGGATCTTCTTCAACTTGTCGCCCAGGTACCAACTGACAGGTGATCAGTCCCGGAGTGTCCTGTTACCTGTGATCCCCGATGGTTTCGTCCAAGCCCTATTGGACCGCCAGCCTCTCAATGGCGCTTCTCAAACGAACTCCCCACCGAACAGCACCCAGCTTGGGATCTTCAAAAGAGGGAACCCAGTCACTCACTGGATCCCCAACGCTGGTTCAGATGCTCCGGGCCAACATGGTCCCAGAACCAGGGGCGTGGCACGCACGCCCCGGCCAGGGGCCATAGTGCCGGGGCGCCGTGATGTGGCCACCCTAAAGGTGGGTGCCACACTGGACGAAGAAGAACCCAGAACCAATGGCGTCTGTCCCATAAATACCCCTCCCAGCATGCACAGCGAGGACAAACCCTTGTGATTGGCTGCTGGGAAGAGCACCCAAACCTCGACTCCACTGCTGCCACCTGCAGTACCAGGGTTGGAAGAACACACCGATACAGCAGAATGACCCACAGCACAGCCAAGCTGAGACAGAGGCCCTATTCTCACACCTAACAATCAGGATCAGACTCTAACTATTCTCTAATCTATACTTAAATTTGACTAGCACCAGTACTATAAAGTACATAGGCGCTACATAAATAAACTCCAAATAAATATATATCCGAATGTGGTAAAACTGATACAAATTATAAAAGCGATAAAAAAGTCCACGATGTCCAATGTGCAGAAAGTTCTTCTAAACAAAAAGGTAATCTTGTAAACAATGTGCCAAAAATAATGAGTTAGTTCTTCTGTGTTGAATCTTCGTGATACTTACAATCACTCAGTGCTCACAGAACTCTTACCTCAAAGGGTAGTATAATCAGCCGTATTGATCTCCCAAAGCAAAGGACAGATATATGGCTCCCGATATCCAGATGTCGATCCGATGTCCAGGGATGTATTACTCAGAAGGTTGCTTTAAACGATGGTCACAGATTCCGGACTCTCGATCATGCGGTGATTACGAGTGCCAATGTTATAAGGACAAAGAAAGAACACCTCCCATAGTGTAAAAATGTATAGCTAATAGCTTTGGCCAAATGGGCGCTTACATCTAAGAAGAACACGGTCACACAAATGTTGTTGGAAATTCCGAACGTCAAGAACGTACAACACACAACGAGCCGAGAAAAATGAAGTTCAATGATTCTGAGCATGCGTTGAATTGATTCTGAGCATGCGTAGGATTTTTGTGCGTCGGAATTGCATACAGGCGATCGGAATTTCCGACAAGAACTTTTGTTGTCGGAAAAATTGAGAAACAGCTCTCAAACATTTGTTGTCGGAAATTCTGACAGCAAATGTCCGTTGGAGCCTACACACGGTAGGAATATCTGACCAAAAGCTCACATCGAACATTGGTTGTCGGAAATTCCGACCGTCTGTATGCAGTATAACAATTTTGGTAGTTAAATATTGAATTTATTATAGTGACATACACATCTGTCGAAAATGAAGGACAACTGAGAAGGAAAGAGGGACAGAGGGATCTGGTTCCAAAAGAGGGACAGTCCCTCCAAATGGGCGACATTTGGGGTGGTATGGCAATGTTGCTGGTTCTCACTAAGCTAACCTCCACCATTAAATGTACAGAGAAGTATGCGGCTATCACAATGTATTGATCTGTGTTACCGCTTTGTGTTACTGTGCTAATTCACGAATGTCTGAAATAGCTGAGTGAAAGGGCCACATGCGAAAGTAGGCCTCACCATTCAGAAGTGTGTTGCTATAAGATGTTTGCATTTGTTCTATTATTGTTTAAAAATGCTTTTATCTCTTTTTTTTTTTTAGAACAAGTGCTGTAAGCTACAAATCATTTGTGCTTGTCAAATATAACTGAAGACTTACACTTCCTTTTATATTCAGAAACACTAAACAGAATGCAAGTTGTAGCTATTTTCAGTGCACACACACATTCCTTTTCACTAGTTACATCAGCCTCCTTGGAAAAAGAAGAGTTAAGGTGTTCTCACCCCTCCCTGCCCATGTTATCAGCCTACAAGCAGAGACACATATGCAGAGTCATCTGCTATCAAGCCTCATTCAGATGCCTATTCCTTCACAAACAATGCTGCATGATTTGTTCTGGGATCTTTTGAGGTGGCTGAAATCAACCATAGGCATAAGAAGGCCTTGGATGTTAGAAAATATTAATTACAAATCGAATATTTAAACCATATGCACATACAGACATGGCCATATTATAATCAGCAGCCTCCCTGTAACCAACAGTAGGGATGAGCTCCGGCATGTTCGCGCAGTCCACGTGCAGAGCCCGCCAGGAAGTCTGCATGGCACTGCGCTAAACACAGGCAGGGAGACATTTCCGAATCTCTGCAGCCGAGAACAGTAAAAGAACGAAAATTACATCTATAACGAGTGATTTGCATTCTGTATTTTCAGTCCTTTGTTCTTAATTTTGTATGTTCGTATTTCATTCGTGTGTTCGTAATTTTGTTCCTTTGTATGTATGTAATTTCTTTGTTTGTGTTCTCAAATCGTTCTTTTAAACTGACAGTGTAAGAAAGTGTATCTTAATATGTTTGTTCGAAGCACGGTAGTAGACGCGAATCAACGAAAACAAAACAATGTTACAAATCAATGGAAAAAAGGCAATCTCAAAAAGTAACAATTACTAAATTACGAGTAGTGTACCGAGAAAAAGAAAATTATTATCTAACAAAATTATGAATTTCGAATCTAAGAAAATAAATTAGACAGAATTAGGAATTATTCAGTATCAACGAAAATAAAACTGTTACGAAAATACGAACGAGTCCGAATATGAAAACTTGCATCTTACGAAATTACGAATCTACGGAAACGAGATGAAACAAAACTATTTTTTTTGTTGTGCACATGTCTATTTCCCAATAGTCCTATCAGATTCAAACTTTTGGGGCAGGTTTCAATTGAATTAGTACCCGAGCAGAAGTTACTTAAAGTGGAGTTCCACCCGTTTTTTTTTCCCCTAAAAATTCATAACATAAATAAATAAATAAAAAAAAAAAAAAATTATACTCACCTGAAAGGGCTGTTGCTATGCGGAAGTAGGTCTTCTGCCTCTTCTTCCACCGCGGTGGATCTTCTGGCTCGTCCTCCGTCGCGGTATCTTTTGGTAAATGAGCCGCGCTGCCTTCTGGGAACTGTGTGTATCCCAGGAGGCAGCCGCCCATTCACAAAGCGCCACGCGAGTCGCGCATGCGCAGTAGGAAATGGGCAGTGAAGCCGTAAGGCTTTACTGCTTGTTTCCCTTAGTTAGAATGGAGGTTCCAGGTGGGAGCGATCTGGGGTGGTGCGCTTGCGCGACGATAGAAAAAGTCCTGCGAACAGCATCTTTGAGATGTGTTTGGAGCGCTGTAAATAGCGCTCCAAAAACGCCATTGCCTTTTGTTTTTTTTTGTTTTTTTTAGGTCCCGTTGTCACAAGACCTTAAAAAAGCTCCCAAAAGCCGCTGCTAAAACGCAGATAAAGCACCGCAAAAACGACCGGCGCTTTAGCGACTGTTTTAGCAGCGCTTTAGTGTGAAAGGGGTTGGTCTAAGAATATAGAGAGCTATTGTATCTTTCAGGTTTTGCTGCAATTTCTGAATTTTCCAACAGAAGGCAGTGCATGGTAAAACACCCATGTCCCTACTGTGTGCGGAAGGGGCTTACTTAAATGAGGGTGTGCATACGAAGACATAAGGATTGCTGATGGAGAAAAAGTAGTCATCATTCTGTCTAGGAAAGGGCATCCTGTGAAGATAATGGCAAGATCAAATTGTGTGGTGCTGAATGAGGGGAAACAAGGAATTTTAGGGTTACAGCAAAAGACCTACAGTGATCTTACCAATATTGTCCATTATAAGTAAAGCACTGAACAAAATGGTGTTCATGAAATGATACCATAGAGGATAATTCTATCAATGAATAAGATCCAATTTAAATATTCTGCCCACTTTTTATAGACCATCTGTATTTTCCGCAATGCTTAGTGCAATGTTGTGTGGGCAGATGTGTTATAATGTTTGGTAGAGACATACAGCGCTATATTAATAGGAAACAATGTTTATATTAACAGCAAAATCCCATTCCAACTGTGAAGCAGGGTGGATGGAGCATTATGGATTGAGATTGCTTGGCTTGGACAGCTTGCTTTCATAGAAAGATCAATTAATTAAAAATTGTATTAGAGCATCAAGTTCTCAAATTGTACCAATAAATAAAAAAAAAAGCTGCCTGTCATGTGATGCTTAAATGAGGTTGAATAATGCAAGACAATGACCCAAAACCCAGGAGTAAATCAACAATAGATTTGCCCAGACAGAAAAAAAATTGTTCTGGTAAGGTCAAGTTAAAATCAACTCCAGGCACAAAAACAAAAATATCCTTGCAGTGGTTCTCCCCCTTCCACACTGCAAATGTAAATACTTATTAAGGCCAGGGGGTTGCAGAAGCGTCTGTAATACTTACCCTTTTCTGGTTTCAGAAGCCCCTCTCCTGCCCTTTCTCTAAGCTGCTCTCAGCCATGGTCGCACGCTTACCTCACCACATACAATAAACTGTTAAAAGCCCTGGGATTCCAAGAGACTAATGCCAAGGGACTGCCCACAGGCTGGAGCATGGGGAGAAGAGGACGGTGCTAAAGTCTACTGATTTGGGGAGCCAGACAAGTGCAGCCTCTTCTTATCTCCCCTAGACTTAACAAGTATGTAGCTCTTGCATTCAAGGGATAGTCCTACTGCAAGGGTATTCCTTTGCCTCCAAAGCAACCTCCCATCATGCAGGCTCACTTGTACATTCAGCAGGTCTGCTTGTTTACAAGCTAGATCTCCTTAACCACTTGACCACTGGGCACTTAAACCCACTTAATAACCAGACCAATTTTCAGCTTTTGGTGCTCTCACCTCTCACGGCGTGCACGGATGTTTCCGTGTGCACGCCCGAGGGGGCGCGCGGGAACGATTCTCCGGGAGGACGTTATACAATGTCCTCCCAGAGTTAAGCAACCACCTTGCCGCCGTTATTTGATGGCGGCTGGTGGCAAAGTGGTTAAAGATGGCTGTTGCACTTCTGTAATAATGAATATTCAGTTTAACCCTGTCTACACTGCAAAAGGATAATACAGCAGCAACAAAGAAAGTAGTTCCACAGCAGTTATCAGCTACAGTCCAGGTTACATATAATTTTAACAAAATCTTTGCTTTACTTTTATATTCCTGCAGTTTGTTCTCAGAACAAACTGCACTCCTGTGATCCACAGGAGAAGTACAGCTAAAGGAGCTTTGGCTGTACTTCTCCTTTAAATATTATGTTACCCCCAACATTTCATATTACTGGTATGTGTCTGTTGTACCATGTATTTGTGTTAAAAGGGATCCTGTTCTCTTTGTACTGCTTCAATTGTGTGAAATGCCTGGTGATCCTGCCAGCTTCCCTATTTCAAGCTGACCACGCTAGGCATGAGAGTACTGTACATCCATCTCAGCAAGGTCCGTTTTTTGACTGTGCTGGGAGAACAGCCTGCCTGTCCTCCATTGGTCAAACTTTTGCCAACATACCACCCTGCACAGCCATACATTGGAAAGACCTGTGTACTGCTGCTTCTCCACACCCACCTCTCAAAGCTTCTTTTACAGTTGAAAACAGAGATTATGTGATCACTTATAAAAAAATTAAGTATTTATAATGTTTTATATGCAAATGTTTTGCCTTTCCTTTCTATTTTAAAACTGAGTAGATTTTACAAGGTAAGAGTTCACATACACTTTAACTGTAGCAAAATCAGGTCCTTCATCTTTTGCGTACAGGAATAAAGATATACTGCCACACCAACCTGTTTTTTAGAAATGTATTGTGTTTTGGTATATTCCTCTTTTCTCCCCTCTCATATAGTGATGGTTCAGCCTTTACTTAGACACTTCACTTCATCACTTCTGTATCGGTCTACTTTCAGCTTTACCCTTGCTATGTAATGACGCGTACACACAATCGGAAATTCCGACAAGAAAACCTTGGATTTTTTCCGATGGAATGTTGGCACAAACTTGTGTTGCATACACACGGTTACGCAAAATTCCGACCATCAAGAACGAGGTGACGTACAACACTACAACGAGCCGAGAAAAATTAAGTTCAATGATTCCGAGCATGCATGTTTTTTTGAGCGTCGGAATTGCATACAGACGATCGAAATTTCCGACAAGAACTTTTCTTGTCGGAAAAATTGAGAACCAGCTCTCAAATTTTTGCTGTTGGAAATTCCAACAGAAAAAGTCAGATGGAGCCTACACACGGTCGGAATTTCTGACCAAAAGCTCACATCAAACTTTTCTTGTCGGAATTTCCGATCGCGTTTATGCGGCATAAGGGGCATTTATAGAGTGTAGATTATTTTAGATAAAAATGTCTTTACCTACAAGAAATACCCAGAAAATACATAATGCTAAGCTTGATTAAACTACATTCGATTTAACTGTTTAGTCGTCTTGGTAAATGAGTTAGCAACAAGATCCCCAGACATATAGGCCCAGATTCACGTAGGAGATATGACGGCGTATCTCCAGATACACCGTTGTATCTCTAAGTCTGAGGCGTCGTATCTTGGCGCCTGATTCAAAGAATCAGATACGCCAGAATTTTTCTAAGATACGACCAGCGTAAGTCGCCTACGCCGTCGTATCTTAACTGCATATTTACGCTGGCCGCTAGGGGCATGTACGCTGATTTACGCCTAGAATATATAAATCAGCTAGATACGCCAATTCACGAACGTACGCCCGGCCGTCGCATTACAGATACGCCGTTTACGTTAGGCTTTTTCCAGCGTAAAGTTACCCCTGCTATATGAGGCGCAGCCAATGTTAAGTATGGACGTCGGGCCAGCGTTGAATTTTCCGTCGATTACGTCGTTTGCGTAAGTCGTTCGCGAATAGGGCTGTGCGTCATTTACGTTCACGCCGAAAGTATTGGCTTTTTGCGGGTTAATTTGGAGCATGCGCACTGGGATACTTTCACGGAGGGCGCATGCGCCGTTCGTAAAAAGCGTCATTTACGTGGGGTCACATTACATTGACATAAAACACGCCCACATGTTCCATATTTGAATTAGGCGGGCTTACGCCGGCCTATTTACGCTATGCCGCCGCAACTTTGCTTTGAGAATACTGCACTTGCCTGTCAAAGTTGCGAAGGCGTAGCGTAAATAGGATACGTTACGCCCGCTCAGAAATACGCGCTCCCTACGTGAATCTGGCCCATAGACTGGATTTTAGAAGATATGCATTTTCCAAAAAGCAACATTTGACACATAACAAAAGAAGCAAAGTACAGAGAAAAGCTCCTTAACTTTTGGAAGGACAATGCTCTCCCTGTACACAATTCTTTGTAAAATATCTGTCTGTCTGTGGCTACCCTAACAAAGAAAATTAGCTTGATAATAGATTACCTTGTACCTATCAGTATATTTTTTTGCTTGTAGAAAGAAACTGAAAAACCCAGCAGAGTCCCATATAAACCATGCAACCATTGAAAGTTCAAACCCCAACTAGAGAGTGCCAGGGGAAAAAAAGCAATGCCAACCATCAACTCTCCATGAAACATATTTTTTCCCCCTTCACAGACCCCTCCATTATCATGATAAATATGTGCCGTTTAATATTTTAATTGAATTTGTGAAATCTAATAACGTTCCCATGCTAGTTTTTATTTTGTTAATATTTTTAGTATGACAGATAAATTGATGCTTCTTACAAATCTAACTTCAGAACATCTGCAGGAAGCAAGCAGTTAATTTTTCATCCCATGAGGTCATGGAACAGGTGGCATGTGGCTTTTCATAGCCTCGTGTCAGATGTGCCCTATTTTGTATTTCTGCATCACCAACTTTTCAGGGAGTTTATCCCCATGTGGGTTTTTATTTTATTTTGTAAGTAAATCTATGCTAAAATATTGTGTACAGTGTTATCCACTCAATAAGCAATGGTGGTGTGCAAACTTGGTGGTGGTTGTGGTGTGCAGCTAAGAGAATAAAGGTTTATTCTTCCTACAACCTGCTGCACATTTAATCTTTTTTTTATTAAAACCAAAATCTATAGCTACCAACTGTCCCTGATGCCCCAAGCATTAAAGATTATCCTTTGGAAAAGTCTGGTCGACAGTATTTACCCTGAGATCCTACTATTTCAAGTGTTTTATTCAGTTTTTAAAATAAAGAATAATAATAGTATTAATAATAATAATAAATTAATAGTGTTCTCTGGGGCTTTTAAGCGGTTTTTCAGTCAAATAAAAAAAGAAAAACAGTTTATTGTAACAGGTAGTGGGCCAGATTCGCATACCTTACGGCGGCGTAACGTATCGTCTTTACGTTACACCGCCGCAGGTTTTCAGCGCAAGTGCCTGATTCACCAAGCACTTGCGTGTAAACTTACGGCGGTGTAACGTAAAGCCGTCCGGCGGAAGCCCGACCAATTCAAATGGGGCGTGTACCATTTAAATTAGGCGCGTTCCCGCGCCGAAGGACCTGCCCATGCTCCGTTAGGAAATTTCCTGACGTGCTTCGCGCGAAATTACGGCGCCCGGACGTATTTTTTGAACGGCGACGTGCGTTACGTCGTTTCGTATTCCCGGACGTCTTACACAAAAAAAAAAAAATTTAATTTCGACGCGGGAACGACGGCCATACTTTAACATGGCTGTTCTAAATGTAAGCCATGAAAAAGCAGGCCTAAGTTTGCGACGGGAAAAACCGACTAGCGACGACGTAAGAGATTGCGACGAACGCGCGTATCTTCGTGGATCGCCGTAATCAGCTAATTTGCATACCCGACGCTGGAAAACAACGCAAACGCCACCCAGCGGCCGCCGGAAAATTACACCTAGGATCCGAAGGCGTACGAAGCCGTACGCCTGTCGGATCTTAGCCAAAAGCCGTCGTATCTTTTTTGTGAATTACAAATAAGATACGACGCGGCAAATTTGAAAATACGCCGGAGTATCAGTAGATACTCCGGCGTATTTCCTCTGTGAATCTGGCCCAAAGTTTTTTTTTTCCAATATAATTTTTTTTATTTATATCAAACATAACAGTGCAAGACATAAACAGTCTATTCCACATTCTGACATGAATGGGTAAAATACAGCATTGGTTGCAAAAAAAACAAAAGGAGAAAGCTAGTGTTTACCATTATCATGTAACAGATTACCACATATTACAATCGTAATACAGAATGGGCCTGATTCCCAAAAAAGCTGCCTAACTTAACTTTCAGCAGTTAAGTTACACTGACTTAAAGTTTCTACCTAAGTGCCTGATCCACAAAGCACTTACCTAGAAATTTCAGGCCGTGTAACTTAAGTGCCTCCGTCGCAAGGCGGTCCTCCTCTCCGGGGGGCGTTTAAAATTTAAATGAGGCGCGCTCCCGCGCCGGCCGTACTGCGCATGCGTGTGACGTCATTTTCCCGACGTGCAGCGCGCGAACGTAATTGACGCCGGGCTTTGTGGATTGCGACGGGACACTAAAGTTGCGATGGGTGAAAAAAAATATACGCGCCGGGAAAACAAATAATTATAAAAAAAAATGACAGCGTCGCTCAGCATGCATTCCTGAGAGGGAGAACTCCATGCCAATTTTCAAAGAAAAAACCGGCATGGGTTCCCCCCCCAGGAGCATACCAGGCCCTTAGGTCTGGTATGGGTTGTAAGGAGACCCCCCCCCACGGCGAAAATTCGACGTAGGGGGTCCCCCTACAATCCATACCAGACCCGTATCCAAAGCACGCTACCCGGCCGGTCAGGAATGGGAGTGGGGACGAGCGAGCGCCCCCCCCCCCCCTCCTGAGCCGTGCCAGGCCGCATGCCCTCAACATGGGGGGGTTGGGTGCTCTGGTGCATCATGCTCCGGTAGGTACCCACGTGGTGGGTGCACGTGGGTAGGCACCCACCACGTGGGTACCTGCCGGAGCATGATGGGACGGTGATGCCTATATAAATGGGATGCAAGGCGCGCTTCCATCATTGCAGTGACAAGAGGCGACGAGTCAACATCGGAAGAGGGGAGAAGAACAGAAGAGAAGAACCTGACGTCACAGAAGACCGCGATGGCTGCCTGTTAGTAATTGAGCTAACACACGAAGATAGCAGGCAGCCAGCGCTGAAGAAGAAGGCACCGGACAGCTGCAGAAGAACCGGGGTTCGCCGAGTCAACAGCGGAGAGCGGTGGAGATAGAAGAAGACCCCCGGAGAGCGGAGAAGCCCCCCCCCGGAGAGCGGAAGAAGAAACCCCCCCCGGAGAGTGGAAGAAGACCCCCGGAGAGCGGAAGAAGAAGCGCCCCCTGGTATTAGAGCTAATAAAGAAGACAGGGGGGTGCCTCCGGAGCAGAATAATAAATTATTTTAAAAACCCTTGTGTTGTGTGTTTACTAACTTTTACTTTTTGCCTCCAGGTGAATGGGTAGGGGTACGATGTACCCCATATCCATTCACTTAGGGTGGGGGGCCGGTATCTGGGGTCCCCCTTATTTGAGGGGACTCCCAGATTCCGATAAGCCCCCCGCCCGCAGACCCCGACAACCAACGGCAAGGGTTGTCGGGAAGAGGTCCTGTCCTCATCAACATGGGGACAGGGTGCTCTGGGGTGGGGGGGCCCGCAGTGCGCCCCCCTGCCCCAGAGCACCCAACCCCCCCATGTTGAGGGCATGCGGCCTGGCACGGCTCAGGAGGGGGGGGGCGCTCGCTCGTCCCCACTCCCATTCCTGACCGGCCGGGTAGCGTGCTTTGGATACGGGTCTGGTATGGATTGTAGGGGGACCCCCTACGTCGAATTTTCGGCGTGGGGGGGGGTCTCCTTACAACCCATACCAGACCTAAGGGCCTGGTATGCTCCTGGGGGGGGAACCCATGCCGGTTTTGAATTTAAAAATTGCCGTGGAGTTCTCCCTCAGGAATGCATACCAAATGCCGTCGCTTGAATGGGCCTTTACAAGGTGTGACTAACTTTACACATTGTAAAACCAGCCCTAGTTTTGCGCAAGCAAATCGGAACTTACGCAGAAATCACAGTGCTGAAAAGCTGATGAAAAGCGTTGTGGATCTGCTTAAGTCCTCATTTGCATACTCAAAGCTGCATTTCCATGAGAAATGCCCCCAGCGGCGGATGCGGTACTGCATCCTAAGATCTGACCGTGTAAGTGTCTTACACATGTCAGATTTTCTGCCTAACTTTGGAAAAAGCCTTTTGAGGATCGTTTTCAAAGTTAGGCACAGACTGAACAGCAGTTCCGCCTGTGTATCTCTTTTGGGAATCAGGCCCAATATGTGTATCATAAACATTTGAGTTATGAAAAAAAAGTTTGCAAGTTTGTATGGTAAATGCATGTTTTTAAAAAAAAAAATTCCCTAAAGGATTTTTTTGTAAACATATCTGGATTTGGACATTTACACATACACTATACCAAAAGTGATGCCCCTACACACACATGAACTTGTACACACGATCAGAATTTCCGATGAAAAAAGTCAGACGGAATGTTTTCATCAGATATTCCGACCGTGTGTGGATCCCATCTGACTTTTTTCCATCGGAGTTTAGAAATAGAACATGTTTTTTTTTTTTTTTTCGATCGTCTGTGTGGAACTCCGAAGGAGAAAAAAACACGCATGCTCATAATCAAGTCGACACATGCTCGAAAGAATTGAACTTAATTTTTC
Source organism: Rana temporaria (assembly GCF_905171775.1). Lineage (NCBI taxonomy): Eukaryota > Metazoa > Chordata > Amphibia > Anura > Ranidae > Rana > Rana temporaria. Next base: position 112,146,879 of record NC_053492.1, on the reverse strand, counting down.
TCGGCTGGTCGTAGTGTTTTACGTCACCGCGTTTTGGACGGTCGGAATTTGGTCTGACAGTGTGTATGCAAGACAGCTTGAACGGAATTCCGACGGAAAACTCCATCGGATTTTACCCCATCGGAAATTCCGATCGTGTGTACAGGGCATGAGTCTGTAGGGTTCAATATTGAGTTGGCCCACCCTTTGCAGCTATAACAGCTTCAACTCTTCAGGGAAGGCTGTCTACAAGATTTAGGAGTGTGTCTATGGGAATGTTCGACTATTCTTCCAGAAGTGCATTTGTGAGGTCAGGCCCTGATGGTGGACTAGAAGGCCTGGCCCGCAGTCTTCTCTTTAATTCATCCCAAATGTGTTCTATAGGGTTGAAGGCCAGTCAAGTTCCTCCACCACAAACTCGCTCATCCGTGTCTTTATGGACCTTGCTTTGTGCACTGGTCCAAATCATTTGGTGGAGGGGGAAACACTCCCCATAGACACACTCCTAAACCTTGTGGACAATCTTCCCAGAAGAGTTGAAGCTGTTATAGCTGCAAAGAGTGGGCCAAATATTGAAACCTACAGACTTAAGCCCCATACACACTCAGTTTTCCTACAGATTTTTGTCTTCAGGTTTACCAAAACCATGTAGTGTAAGGGCCTGCCTGATTGCATACAAATAGAAACTCTTGGGCCCCGTACACACGAGGAGACATGTCCAATAAAAACGGTCCGCGGACCGTTTTCATCGGACATGTCTCCTGGGAGCTTTTGGTCTGATGCGTGTACACACCATCAGACCAAAATCCCCGCGGACAGAGAATGCGGTGACGTATAAGACACCGACGTTCTCAAACACGGAAGTGCAATGCTTCCACGAATGCGTCGAATCAATTTGACGCATGAGCGGGATTTCGGGATGCTGGTTACACGTCATAACCAGTGGACATGTCCGATTAGGTGTACTGACCATCGGACATGTCCGACGGACATGTTTCCAGCGGACAAGTTTCTTAGCTTGCTAAGAAACTTTTGTCCGCTGGAAACCTGTCCGTTAGGCCGTACACACGGTCGGACATGTCCGCGGACCAGCCTTAAAGTTTGACCTCATATTAGATGGTTTTGGTAAACCTGAAGACAAAAACCTGCAGGAAAACTGATAGTGTGTATTGGGCTTAAGACTGGGCCATTAAAGTTCATGGGCCAGATCCTCAAAAGAGATACTCCGACTTAACTGCTGTTCAGTCTGTGTGTAACTTTGGAAACGATCCTCAAAAGGCTTTTTCCAAAGTTAGACAGAAGGGCCCAGATTCACGTAGCGCAGCGGATCTATAGATCCGCTCGTTCTACGTGAATTAAGATCCGCTCCCGCAAGTTTAGGAGGCAAGTGGCTAATTCACAAACCACTTACCTCCAAACTTGCGACGGCGGATCCTAAATCCCCCAGCGGAATTCAAATTCCGCGGCTAGGGGAGTGTCATATTTAAATCAGGCGCGCTCCCGCGCCGATTTAAATACGCATGCGTCGTCCGGGGAATTTCCCGGCGTGCATTGCTCCCACTGACGTCAATAGGACGTCAGTGGTTGCGACGTGATCTAGACTTGCGACGCGCGTGTTCGTGAATCGGCGTACGCAAACGACGTAGGAAATTTCAAAATCGACGCGGGAACGACGGCCATACTTAACAATACTTACCCCTGCTTTTAGCAGGGGTAAGTATACGACGGGTACCGCGCTACGGAAACGACGTAAGAACACCGCGTCGGGTCCGCGTACGGTCGTGAATTTCGCGTATCTCGCTGATTTACATATTATTCAGTGTAAATCAGCGGGAACGCCCCCGGCGCCATTTTTAATTCAAAAAAAAGATCCGACAGTGTAACACAGTGTGACACTGTCGGATCTCAGCCCTATCTATGCGTAACTGGTTCTATGAATCAGGCGCATAGATAGGACCTGAAAAAAGCTGAGATACGATGGTGTATCTGAGATACACCGTCGTATCTGCTTCGTGAATCTGGGCCATTATCCGGCATGTGTAATTGAATTACACTGCCGAATCTTAGGATGCAGTACCGCATCCGCCGCTGGGGGCATTTCGAGTCGAAATGCCGTTGCTAGTATGCAAATTAGCACTTAAGGCGATCCACAAAGCTTTCTAGCTTCCTTTTTGCGCCGTAAGTGTTATTTTGCAAGTGTAAAATTAGGGCTGGTTCTACAAAGTGTAAAGTTAGTCACACCTTGTAAAAGCCCATTCCAGCGACGGCATTTGGTATGCTTTCCCGAGGGAGAACTCCACGGCAATTTGTAAAAAACAAAACCGGCATGGGTTCCCCCCCAGGAGCATACCAGGCCCTTAGGTCTGGTATGGGTTGTAAGGGGACCCCCCCCTACGCCGAAAAATCGACGTAGGGGTCCCCCTACAATCCATACCAGACCCGTATCCAAAGCACGCTACCCGGCCGGCCAGGAATGGGAGTGGGGACGAGCGAGCGTCCCCCCCCCTCCTGAGCCGTGCCAGGCCGCATGCCCTCAACATGGGGGGGTTGGGTGCTCTGCGGCAGGGGGGCGCACTGCGGGCCCCCCCACCCCAGAGCACCCTGTCCCCATGTTGATGAGGACAGGACCTCTTCCCGACAACCCTTGCCATTGGTTGTCGGGGTCTGCGGGCGGAGGCTTATCGGAATCTGGGAGTCCCCTTTAATAAGGGGGCCCCCAGATACCGGCCCCCCACCCTAAGTGAATGGATATGGGGTACATCGTACCCCTATCCATTCACCTGGAGGCAAAAAGTAAAAGTTAATAAACACACAACACAAGGCTTTTTAAAATATTTTATTATTCTGCTCCGGACGCCCCCCCTGTCTTCGTTATTAGCTCAATTACCAGGGGGGGCTTCTTCTTCCGCTCTCCGGGGGTCTTCTCCGCTCTCCGGGGGGGGTTTCTTCTTCCGCTCTCCGGGGGGGGGCTTCTCCGGACTCCGGGGGGCTTCTTCCATCTTCTCCCCTCTTCCGCTCTTGACTCGGCGAACCCCGGTTCTTCTGCAGCTCTCCGGTGCCTTCTTCTTCAGCGCTGGCTGCCTGCTATGTTTGTGTGTTAGCTCGATTTCAAACAGGCAGCCGGCGCGGTCTTCTGTGACGTCAGGGTCTTCTCTTCCTTTCTTCCGATGTTGCCTCGTCGCCTGTTGTCGCTGTAATGATGGAAGCGCGCCTTGCATCCCATTTATATAGGCATCACCGTCCCATCATGCTCCGGCAGGTACCCACGTGGTGGGTGCCTACCCACGTGCACCCACCACGTGGGTACCTACCGGAGCATGATGGGACGGTGATGCCTATATAAATGGGATGCAAGGCGCGCTTCCATCATTACAGCGACAACAGGCGACGAGGCAACATCGGAAGAAAGGAAGAGAAGACCAGAAGACCCTGACGTCACAGAAGACCGCGCTGGCTGCCTGTTTGAAATCGAGCTAACACACAAACATAGCAGGCAGCCAGCGCTGAAGAAGAAGGCACCGGAGAGCTGCAGAAGAACCGGGGTTCGCCGAGTCAAGAGCGGAAGAGGGGAGAAGATGGAAGAAGCCCCCCGGAGTCCGGAGAAGCCCCCCCCCGGAGAGCGGAAGAAGAAACCCCCCCCGGAGAGCGGAGAAGACCCCCGGAGAGCGGAAGAAGAAGCCCCCCCTGGTAATTGAGCTAATAACGAAGACAGGGGGGGCGTCCGGAGCAGAATAATAAAATATTTTAAAAAGCCTTGTGTTGTGTGTTTATTAACTTTTACTTTTTGCCTCCAGGTGAATGGGTAGGGGTACGATGTACCCCATATCCATTCACTTAGGGTGGGGGGCCGGTATCTGGGGGCCCCCTTATTAAAGGGGACTCCCAGATTCCGATAAGCCTCCGCCCGCAGACCCCGACAACCAATGGCAAGGGTTGTCGGGAAGAGGTCCTGTCCTCATCAACATGGGGACAGGGTGCTCTGGGGTGGGGGGGCCCGCAGTGCGCCCCCCTGCCGCAGAGCACCCAACCCCCCCATGTTGAGGGCATGCGGCCTGGCACGGCTCAGGAGGGGGGGGACGCTCGCTCGTCCCCACTCCCATTCCTGGCCGGCCGGGTAGCGTGCTTTGGATACGGGTCTGGTATGGATTGTAGGGGGACCCCCTACGTCAATTTTTCGGCGTGGGGGGGTCTCCTTACAACCCATACCAGACCTAAGGGCCTGGTATGCTCCTGGGGGGGAACCCATGCCGGTTTTTTCTTTGAAAATTGGCATGGAGTTCTCCCTCAGGAATGCATGCCGCTGTCATTTTTTTTTTTCCCCGACGCAACTTTTTTAAGCCGTCGCGATCCTCAAAACTCGGCGTAACGTAACTTCGCGCATGCGCAGTACGGCCGGCGCGGGAGCGCGCCTCATTTAAATGGGACTCGCCCCATTTGAATAGGAACGCCTTGCGCCGGCGGAATTTTAGTTACACAGCCTGAAATTTCTAGATAAGTGCTTTGTGGATCAGGCACTTAGGTAGAAACTTTAAGGCAGTGTAACTTAAATTGGATTTTTTAAGTTACGTCAGGTTTTTGTGGATCTGGCCCCATGTGTGTGTTTAGGGCATCACTTTTGGTATAGTGTATGTGCAAATGTCCAAATCCAGATATGTTTACAAAAAAATCCTTTAGGTAAAAAAAAAAAACATGCATTCATCATACATGTGTTTACAAACCAAAACATCATATGTTATATTAAGAATTTATACACAGAACTATAAAAAATTTATATTCTTAATTGTGACATAAGATTTAGATATAAAGCTTATTTCTTCATGTACAGTATAGATCACAGAGACAGTCCTTTGGTGGTTTGTGTTATCGAAAATTTCACCTTGCTTTGAAATTACACTCCATACACAGTGTTCCACCACCAAACATGTTGTTATTGGTGTGCCCTCACCTCTGATGATAGACCCCATTATTGTACAACAGGAGGTCAAATTGCACTTGAATAAAAATAATTCCAGGGCTGCAGATATCCTAAGTAAAATATTGCTGTCATCCACCCCTTTTGCATGTCATAAAACCAGATACAATCTCCATAAAGTAAAACCATACATTCAATTTATTTTAAAAAGTAGAAATGCACTTTCAAGATCAAGGCCTTTGCGAAAGTCCCGGGAGGGATGCAACGTTTCAGATGGGCAGAGTTATGTGATGCCATCACATTGGCTGGACCGCAGGCACCACCTTGGATTCCTTTCTGAGCTGGTTTGATGTAAAGGAAGCCCTTTGCATTCTTTGATTCTGCAGCCCTGGGGTTACTTTTATTCAAGAGCAGTTGTTGTACAATAATGGGGTCCATCATCTGAGGTGAGGGCACACACCTATAACAGCACGTTTGATGGTGGAACACTGTGTATGGAGTGTCATTTAAAGGCCCTGTGAAAATTTCTACAACACAAAGCACAGAAAGTTTTGCGTTATGATCTATACATGAAGAAATAAGGTTTATACCTATATATCACAATTAAGATAAATACATTTTATATAGCTCTATATAGTTTTGTGTATATTGTATGGTAAATGTATGCGTGGTAAATGCATGTTTTTTTCTTTTTTTGAGGATTTGTTTGTAAACCTATCTGGATTTGCACATCAGCGCTTCACTATTTCTGTTGTTTTATATTTCTAGGTTGTGACGTGTTAGCACACATTAGTGTGAACAGCTCTATTTATACTATAGTGCTACTCCTGTAGGAGCCACAGGTTTACGGTCCAGGTCTTCCCCACGGGCTTTGCCAGGAAAACAGGCTCATTCACACGTTTCTTTAAACGTCTAACGTTTAACCAGTCTAGGGGGTGTTGTTTATTTATATTTTTGGAGAACTTGGATAGGGTTAAGTGTAGTAGGTGGCATACTCCAAAAACAAAAACTGTGTACACTTAGGTCTTCTTTCTGAACAAGCTATAATGAAGTCCAGGCTTGCAACAAACAGTAGACTTCAGCTTAGTGGTAGTAGTAGTTAGAGCTACAAAAGCAAAGTCCTTTTAAGTAGATGGTTAGGTGAACAATGCTCTTTAGGACACCAGTCAGCGTCCACTTTAAATGGACCTGCAGCTGACTATATAGTACCAGAGGGGTAGCAAAAGCACAAAGGTCCCCAAGATCTCTAAAGCGTCTGTACTCACAAGGCCCAAGGACAGCTAGTAGCCTCCATCCAACTTCCAAGTGAAACCTTACTGTGATACCAGACCAGATCTTCAGCAGACAGTCAACCTCAATCACTTCTCTTTAGCTCCTGGATCTCAGGATTCAAGCCCCTCAGATGGCTCACCTGAGGTATCACCAACAGCAGCTTCCCCCTAGGAGGGCATCTTGCTCTTCAGGCTCCTGGGTCTCAGGATTAAAGCCCCTCAGGTGGCTCACCTGAGGTATCACCAACAGCAGCTTCCCCCTAGGAGGGCATCTTGCTCCCCAGGCTCCTGGGTCTCAGGATTCAAGCCCCTCAGGTGGCTCACCTGAGGTATCACCAACAGCAGCTTCCCCCTAGGAGGGCATCTTGCTCTTCAGGCTCCTGGGTCTCAGGATTAAAGCCCCTCAGGTGGCTCACCTGAGGTATCACCAACAGCAGCTTCCCCCTAGGAGGGCATCTTGCTCCCCAGGCTCCTGGGTCTCAGGATTCAAGCCCCTCAGGTGGCTCACCTGAGGTATCACCAACAGCAGCTTCCCCCTAGGAAGACATCTTGCTCACCAGGCTGGACTAACCCACTCTGAGAAAAGACACTGAGCTCAGTGTGCTCACGGAATATATACAGTCTCCCAGGGTCTCTGGACATCTCTTTGGACATCTCTTTGGGGATCTGCAATAAAATGTTTACCTTTTGTACCTTTGTGCCTAATTTCTTCAGAAGGTCTGGTCTTGCCTGCCAGAAGGGATGTTTCCGTGTTGTCCCATAGTAGAGAGTGAAAGAGAGGATTGAGTGGATAGCCCCTTACCATGAAAGAAGTTCTAATAAGTGCCACCAGAGAAATAGTAAGTGTTGTTGTCCAGAAGGGTATCACAGTTAGGTGTAATTAAAAATCCAGAGGTATGTGAGCATCACATCATGGAAGTGTGTCTAGTGGAATGGATGCTCCCTACCAATCCATATAAAACTTACTGCTTCAAATTAAGCTTTAAACTTTTTATTTATTAAAGAGTGCAACAAGTTATAAAAGAAAAAATTTGCGCTAGGTGTGTGATAAAAGTGACAAATAAAAAACAAAAATACAGTGAAGGATAACCTGCAGCTGAACACTATAACCCTGATATGGGGCAAACAAGTATGGATATAGATAGGAGTGCAGCACTGGATAATATACTATGTGAAATACGTGAAGTCAAATTAATCAAATATGTGCAGATAAATGACCATACACACAACAATAGTGTGAACATGTGCTAAAATAAGTCCACATATGATTACTGCATTATTGGTAAATCGTGCATGTAAACACAAAAATAAAAAACATAAAAAAAAAGTTCATAAGTGTAGATATCCAGTAAATGATTTCCAGTGTAGAAACATGGGTATAAACTTTCACCACTTGTGCTGCCCGTCACCTTTTAATAAGATTGGAGGCTTACCAAAAAGCCTGCTACCGCCCTTATTCAGGGGGTCAGACAAGGCTTAGTAGAGTGACAGGATCGCCGTCAGAATGCACCCTCAGAAGCACACTCCCTGGAGGCGATTTGTGCACTTCGATGGACGTTCCCTTTCACAGGTGAGGTACAGGCATCCGGTGAGTTTCCAAATATTTTAGAGGGGAAGAAATAAGGGAGAGAAAAAGAACTCCAGTAGTGCAGAGGTTCCTTCAATTTCTTTATTTAAAAAAATCCCAAATATAGGACCAAGTCCCAATGCATAAAAACTTTCCTTGCAAGGATTTTAAAAAGCTCAATTAGTATTAACAAAGATGGTTCGCGCGTGCGCAGTGCGTGTATATGTGACGACCCTACAACCGTTTCGTCACAACTGACGTCATCAGGGGTACCTTGTCTGACCCCCCTTAATAAGGGCGGTCGCAGGCTTTTTGGCAAACCTCCAATCTTATTAAAAGGTGACAGTCAGCACAAGTGGTGAAAGTTTATACCACACTGGAAATCATTTACTGGATATCTACACAACTTTTTTTGATGTTTTTTCTTTTTGTGTTTACATGCACGATTTACCACTAATGCAGTAATCATATGTGGACTTATTTTAGCACATGTTCACACTATTGTTGTGTCTTTGGTCATTTATCTGCACATATTTGATTAATTTGACTTCACGTATTTCACATAGTATATTATCCAGCGCAGCACTCCTATCTACTGTATATCCATTTATTAGAGAGTGCCATTTTAAAATGCAGAATAGGGTATTTATATACTAATTAGGTGTCCTGTGGTCCTAAGGCCTAATACAGAGCAATAAACAGTGTAGATTCCCTGGCTCCGCTGCAAGGTGTCCATGGAAATTATTTAAAAAAATCAGCAGCTATGTGGAATCCTTCTACAATTTAAAAACAATGGGGATTTGTAAAACAGTGCGCCAAATGGTTATTCTCTACCCATTCATTCAGTAACTTTCTTTTGATGTTTTGTAATTGAAGTCATGGCCTGGCTTCAGTAAAAAGCAGTAAGAGCTCTACAATCTTTGACTCATCTCTCCAGGTAACACAATAAGTGTGGGTGGCATGCAGGAATTCTCTCATGTGCCACAGGAATGCGTATAAAAACAAGGTTGCAACAGTTAAGAAAAAATTCCAGAAAAAAATACAATGTTTTGAAAGACTATCATGGCTGAATGAATGAAAAGCATTAGTAGAAGTAATGTCTTGAGTTTGTTTAAGGCTTGTATTCTTAATGCTGTTTCTACAGAGTACTGACTAAATGCCTTTGTGTTTTGTGGCACTGTAAAAAAAAAAAAAAAAAAACCTCCATGTTTACAATACAGAGATTGAGGGGAAGAATAAAAAGATAATGACCATGATGGTATACTTCCCAGCCTTTCGGAATTAACGTAAAGCGGAACTAAATTGCATCTAAGCATCACAAACACCATCCCTACAGTCAAGCACGGAGGTGGAAACGTTATGCTTTGGGTCTATTTCTCTGCTAAAGGTACAGGCTGACTTTGCTGCATTGAAGGACCAATGGACTGGGCCATGTATTGTAAAATGTTGGATAAGAACCTTCTTCCCTCAGCCAGAACACTGAAGATGGGCCGTGAATGGGTCTTCCAGCAGGACAATGACCCAAAACATACCGCCATTGGAAGATCAGCGATTTTTAGCAGGATTGCGACATTGCGGCGAACAAATCAAACACTTTTGACACTTTTTTGGGACCAGTGACATTATTACAGTGATCAGAGCTAAAAATATCCACTGTTAACTGTATAAATGACACTGGCAGGGAAGGGGTTAAACACTAGAGGGGCGATCAAGGGGTTAAACACTAGAGGGGCGATCAAGGAGTTATTTGTGTCCTAGGAAGGTGTTTCTAACTGTGGGGGGAGTGTACTGACTGGGAGTACAGAGAGATTGCTGTTCCTGATCACTAGGAACAGACGATCTCACTGTAATCTCTAAACGGGGATCTACTTTTTTTACATTGGTAGATCCCCGTTCTGCCTCTGAGGAGCGATCGCGGTTGACTGGCAGACATTTCGGCCACCGGACTCATGCATCGGCTCCTCCGCTGTGCAGCTACAGTATCTTGTGCACGAAACGACGTAAAGGTACACCGTTTCGTGCAATAGGGCCGCCCTGCCACAGTATAAATGCCTTGGGCGGTCCTTAAGTGGGTAATGTGCTTCTTTTTGAGCCACTCCTTTGTTGCCTTGGCAGGATGTTTTTGGTCATTGGAAGACTCATCCACGACGGCTTGCAATAATTGCTGTCTTCTCCTGAGGACGGCTTCCCCCGCCTGCCACCCGGTGGAAGTAGACAATAGCTGATTTTACTGACAGACCTGCCTGTGTTGATGGGGGAATTGTGGTTGCAGGAAAGATATTTGCACCATGTATGGCAGCCCTAAGCCAGCCAAAGCTCAAATCACCAAGCTGGACTCCCATGTATGGGAGGTCTACGGGTTTGAAAGATATTTTTTATCTAAAATAAGTGGGAATGGAAGCTGTTTGCCTAGTGCTTGCCTCAACTCAGCAAAACAAGTGCAGTGAGCTGAACATACAGTGCATACGGAAAGTATTCACAGCGCTTCACTTTTTCCACATTTTGTTATGTTACAGTCTTATTTCAAAATGGATTTAATTCATTATTTTCCTCAAAAACAAACAATATCCCATAATGAGACTGTAAAATAAGTTTGTTTGGAATCTTTGCAAAAACGAAATAAATCAAATGTACATTCAAATGTATTCACCGCCTTTGCCATGACACTCAAAATTGAGCTTGGGTACATTCTGTTTCCACTGATCATCCTTGAGATGTTTCTACAACTTGATTGGAGTCCACCTGTGGTAAATTCAGTTGATTGGATATGATTTGGAAAGGCACACACCTGTCTATATAAGGTCCCACAGTTAACAGTGCATGTCAGAGCACAAACCAAGCCATAAAGTCCAAGGAATTGTCTGTAGACCTCTGAGACAGAATTGTATCGAGGCACAGATCTGGGCAAGGGTACAGAAAACAATCTGCAGCAAAGTGGCCTCCATCATCCATAAATGGAAGAAGTTTGGAACCCGCAGGACTCTTTCTAGAGCGGGCCGCCCGGCTAAACTGAGTGATCGGGGGAGAAGGGCCTTATTCAGGAAGGTGACCAAGAACCCAATGGTCACTCTAATAGAGCTCCAGCCTTATTCTCTGGAGAGAGGAGAATCTTCCAGAAGAACAACCAACTCTGCAGCACTCCACCAATCAGGCCTGGATGGTAGAGTGGCCAGGCGAAAGTCACTCCTCATTAAAAGGCACATGACAGCCCGTCTGGAGTTTGCTAAAAAGCAACTGAAGGATTCAAAGACCATGAGAAACAAAATTCTCTGGTCTAATGAAACAAAGATTGAACTCTTTGGCTTGAATGACAAGCATCATGTCTGGAGAAAACCAAGCACTGCTCATCACTTGGCCAATACCATCCCTACAGTGAAACATGGTGGTGGCAGCATCATGCTGCGGGGATGTTTTTCAACGGCAAGACCTGGGGGATCAGTCAGGATCGAGGGAAAGATAAATGCAGAAATGTGCAAAGACATCCTTGAAGAAAATCTGCTCCAGAGCGCTCTGTACCTCAGACTGGAGAACACAATGGCTCGGCGGATTTCCCTATCAACACTGACTTGTAGTTGCAGGAAAGAAAATTGCTCCATCTATGGCCGGTTTAAGGTACAAGTCAGATTTTGGGCATCTACTGCAACAAAAATATACATTTTGGTGAGATACTCCTGTAGCACTACCCCCGTAGGAGCTGCTGGATTATATTTGACCTTGCACGTTCCCTCAACATTCGTTGTCTAGGGGAAGAAAGTCTGTAAAGAACTCCAATGTCCACACAAGTTGTAAAACCTTTAGCTGTTAGGTTTTATTTTTCTCATAACTTGCAAGAAAGTAGAAGGTTGCAGGAAAGAAAATTGCTCCATCTATGGCCGGTTTAAGGTACAAGTCAGATTTTGGGCATCTACTGCAACAAAAATATACATTTTGGTGAGATACTCCTGTAGCACTACCCCCGTAGGAGCTGCTGGATTATATTTGACCTTGCACGTTCCCTCAACATTCGTTGTCTAGGGGAAGAAAGTCTGTAAAGAACTCCAATGTCCACACAAGTTGTAAAACCTTTAGCTGTTTTATTTTTCTCATAACTTGCAAGAAAGTAGAAGGATGGAGGAGCAGGGGAAGGTTCAGGCGCATAAGACAGATCACTGGGGAAAACTCCCAAAAAGGTCACTCACCACTTCCTCTCGAGTGGGTATTGCTCACCCGGATAGGCCCCTCTCACCTGGCCTAGCAGCCGTAATGATGCACGAACAATGATCAGTAACAGTCTCTGCCACACACTGGTTGCAAGCAAAAGTGAACAGCCCGGAATCCTCTGCCACAGGATTTGGTACCCAAACCTCCAGCCATACAGTTTAAGAGACTTTAAGCCGACCCGGTGAAACTGTAGGGTAACATGGATTGTAGATCATCCCTTAATGGAGTTACCAGGCCTATACTGAGACATCAGCCTTCTGCTTGGTCCCATCCTGGGCAGGTCCTCCCCTGGTTTTCTCCATTAAGTAGCTTCCTTTCGTGAGATGGACAGCTCAGGATCACTTGAATTAATAGGCCCCAGTCAGGATGGCTGGGCCTACTTGGTAGAAGTACAGCCTCGGGCCAACAAGGCCCTGAGGCTAAACGACCATCATGGACCTCGAGCCAGGAGGGCCTCGAGGCAGAGCCTATCACAAAATGGCGTCTGTCCCTTAAGTATCCTTCCCCAGCATGCCCAGCGGGGAGACCACTCCCACTGAGCTGCTCCCGGGAAAAGATACCCAATGCACCGTAGCCTGCCTGAATTCCAACATTGGCCAGTGATGGTATCGCCACCTACAGGCAACAGTGGGAAAATCCCTCCAAGCACAGCCACAGACAGAACAGAGGCTGATTTTGTATCAACCATCCACGTCTGAGCCAATTATCAGCTCAGACACCCACTAAATTTAACATAGCGCCTGGTCATCAGGAGCAGGGCGCTACACTTCCAAAATGAAACCACATCCGAGGCTCGGTTCACACTGGAACCAGCTGCGGATCACACAGGAATGATGTGCGTTCCTATTCTATGGTTCAGGGATGAATCGGGTCCGAATCTTTTCCTGAATTCGGCCCTGAAACTGAGCCAAAGACGCACAGCATTTCTGTGCAGTGCGCTCCGCAGCCACCTCAGGGATATGTTAACCGGCTCCATAGAGAGTCGGTCAGATTCTCCTGCTATGCAAATTGGATGCAGGGAAACCATCATCCAATTTGCATAGGTGTGAACTCAGCCTAAAGGGAATCTACAATAAAGTTTGTTAAAAATCCTTACAATGTACCGTATTTATCGGCGTATACCGTGCACTTTTTTGCCCTGAAAATCAGGGCAAAATCGCGGGTGCGCGATATACGCCGATACCCGCGCCGAGTTTGAATACTGTGCCGGCATATACCGAGCGCAGTACACTCGTGTATAGTAGGGCAGTCTCGGCTCCTCCCGCACTCACGTCCTGGACGTACAGGACGTGAGCGCGACAGTAGCCGAGCCTGCCCGAGTGTACTGCGCTCGGTATATGCCGGCGCAGTATTCAAACTCGGCGCGGGAAACGAGCGAGAAGGACGCCGCAGAAGGACGCCGGACCCGACGAAGAGGACACCCGAAGCCGCAGACGGACGCCGGACCCGACGAGGCCGCCGATGGACGCCGCGCAAGACACCAAAACTGTAAGTACAAAATCCTTTTTTCCACAGGAATTTCTGGCCAACTTTAGGGGTGCGCGCTATACGCGGGAGCGCGCTATACCCCAATAAATACAGTAATTGTTTTTTAAGATTGTAGCCCAGAGGGAGGCTTTCCTGAAGCCTTTTGGGATGTGTGATTACATACCCCACAGCGCCTGCAGCGTGCCATGGGCTGCGTCATCCTCGTCTAGGCAAGGAGAGAGGAAGCAGTAATGAGTAACACAAAAAAGGTACTTGCTTTACAAAAAATAAATACAAATATAACAGGGACGGGGGAGGAAACAAATATGTTTTAGTTTTTTTAATGGTCCACCCTATGTATGTGTGTTGCTAAAAGGGCCCTGCTCACCCTTTCAGTGCTGGGCCTCAAGAGTGAGGTATTCCTCCCTTGACCTTTGATATGATTGGTGCCTCCAATGAGTGAACATTTTGAGAAAATCAACTGCTACAAATTCCCTCCAACTGCTATATTATTTACAGTTCTCACAGTAAAAAAGAATTCAGAGACCATATGCAAATTGATGCAAATTGTGCTCTCTTTGGTCACGGGGCCCAGGCTAAAGACGTCAGTTCAGACAGTGTTGTTCAGTCCTGCCATATGTGTGTATACATGAGATTGCGTGAGCCTATCCCTCCAGAGAGGACCTGCGGCAGCAGAAAGTATGTGTGTGCATTCTGTTGACATGAGCTCACAAAGAGCGCAGTTTTCAAACAAAGAGCATGCTGCTAAATAGGTCATACATAAAAAGACATATGTCTATTGTTAGGCAGAGGGGCAGTTTCATTCATCCGGCGTGGTGCCTGTAGGGGAGAAGCAATCCCAACAAAGACACTCTTGTGAGAACAAGCCATGCAGCGTAATAGCATGCCGTATTATGTATGACAGCGAGATCCCTGGAAGGAAGCTTTTCGGCTTCATATAATACTTCAGTTTACACCTAGAAAATAACTCACATTTCAAAGGACACATCATATCATTCACATGTATCAAACTTTGATTTCTGTGTCACAGCCTGGAGTGCACATGTCATTATATACACTAGGCAGGTGGGAAAAATGCTGGAAATTAAGAAAGATTTTAGAAGTAGAAGTGTCAATAGTTTTATTTTATCAACTAACAAAATTATTAAAAAAAGTAAATGAACATAAGAGAAATCCAAATCAAATCAATATTTGGTGCATTAGCTTTCAAAAAGCATCAATTCTTCTAGGTACACTTGCACACAGTTTTTGAAGGAACTTGGCAGGTAGGTTGTTCCAAACATCTCGGAAAACTGACCACAGATCTTCTATGGATGTAGGCTGCCTCAAATCGCTCAGTCTCTTCATATAATCCCAGGCAGACTCAATCATGTTGAGATCAAGGCTCTGTGGGGGCCAAACCATCACTTTTAGGACTCCTTAATCTTCTTTACACTGAAGATGGTTTTATGTTTGGGATCATTGTCCTGCTGCAGAATGAATTTGGGGCCAATTACACGCTTGCCTGATGGTATGGCATGATGGATAAGTATCTGCCTGTATTTCTCAGCATTGAGGACGTGATTAATTCTGACCAAATCTCCAACTTAATTTACAGAAACGCATTCCCACCATGCTTCACTGTTGCCTGCAGACACTTATTGTACCGCTCTCCAGCCCTTCGCGAGAAAACCGCCTCCTGCTACAGCCAAAATTTTGACTCATCAGTCCAAAGCAGGGGCGGATCCAGGGGGAGGGGCAACAGGGCATTTACCCCCTCCGAGAATGCAGATGACAGCTCGAGTGGCTCCACCGGCGGGCGGCTCTGCGGACGAGAGAGCAGGCAGATCGATTGGTGAGTGGGCGGGAGAGAAAGGGGGGGCGGGCGGCTCGGTGTGTGAGCAAGCTGCAGGCCAATCAGGGAGCCGGTGGGCAGGGGAGCAGAGAGATGACATCATCTCTCACCGCCCGTCGCCCGCCCTGCATCCCTGCAGTTCCGCCCTCAATGTGTAGGCAGTCCTCACTGTGCAGGCAGCTGTGGGCAGCAGAGAGATTACATCATCTCTCTGCTGCCTGACTGGTAATCTGCTGCATGGCTCAGTCTGGGACACAGTAAGAAACCTTAGCAGGAAAGTGACGCAGCAGGTGACAATCCACATCTGACAATTCACAACGTGTGGCAGGTGACGTGGCAAGTGACAATCCGCAACGTGTCGCAGGTGACGTGGCAAGTGGCAATTCGCAGTGTGTGGCAGGTGACGTGGCAAGTGACAATACACAATGTGTGGCAAGTAACAATCCGCAACTTGTGGCAGGTGATGTGGCAAGTGACAATTCGCAGCGTGTGACAGGTGACTTGGCAAGTCACAATCGGCAATGTGTGGCAGGTGACGTGGCAAGTGACAATTCACAGCGTGTGGCAGGTGACGTGGCAAGTGACAATACACAATGTGTGGCAGGTGACGTGGCAAGTGACAATTCGAAGTGTGTGACAGGTGACTTGGCAAGTCACAATCCGCAACGTGTGGCAGGTGACGTGGCAAGTGACAATTCGCAGCATGTGACAGATGACGTGGTGTGTGGCAGGTGACGTGACAAGTGACAATCCGAAATGTGTGGCAGGTGATGTGGTAAGTGACAGTTCGCAGCGTGTGACAGGTGACGTGGCGTGTGGAAAGTGACAATCTGCAATGTGTGACAGGTAACGTGGCAAGTGAAAATTTGCATCTGGTGACAGGCGACATGGCAAGTGACATGCTCAGGGCTCCCACTGATTCTGCATTATGGTGAGTTGAACTATTTCATTTTATATTACAATGTAATAATAGAAATAATGCGCTTCAATTATCCTGACACCATATTAACCATGGTGCCGTGATGATTGAAGCGCCAATACCAGCCATTTCCCTGATACATTTCCCCCAAAAAAACGTATTTTCTGTCAGTGCCCCTCTCGAGACAAGACTCTGGATCCGCCCCTGGTCCAGAGCACTTGCTGTAATTTTTCTGCCCCCCAGTTTCTCTGTTTTCATGAATTGTTGAGTCACTTAACCTTGTTTTCATGTAGGAGGTATGGCTTTTTCTTCCATGAAGACTACTTATGGTCAGACTTCTTTAGACATTAGATGGGTGTACCTGGATCCCATTGGTTTCTGCCAGTTCTCTGCTGATGGCACTGCTGGACATCTACCGACGTTGAAGAGAAGTAAGCATGATGTGTCTTTCATCTGCTGCATTAAGTTTACTTGGCCAACCACTATGTCTATGGTTCTCAGTGTTACATAGTGTTGCCTGTTTCTTTGTGCTTCTTCAACAGTGCTTGAACAGCGCATATTGAAACCCCAGTCTGCTTTGAAATCTTTACTGGGAGAGACCTTGCTGATGCAGTATTACTACCTTGCCATAGTGTATGCATACCCCCCAACCGTCCCGGATTCCGCGGGATCCTCCCGCAATTCTAAGTGTGTCCCGGGGGCCGCGGACTAGACTAGATTCCTGGAAAACAGGGCCCCGGGCGCGACATTACGGGGGGCGACATTCCGTGCAACAACCATTATTTTATACTCCAGGACCTTTGTTTCAGAAAATATATAATGTTTTGGGGTTCAAGGTAATTTGATAGAAAAAAAAATGCAAATTTTTACTCGTATGTGAGAAATGTCAGAATTAAATTGGGTTTGAAGACAAGACCACTTGTGCATCTCCATTTGCTAGGGGGCATAGAGGGGGGAATCTGGAGCCTATGGGGCAGTAAATAAACATGCCCAAAAACTGAGCCATAAACTGCTTATAGGAAAATGCTTTGGGGGAGGGGATTTCCCCAATCAACCCAACAGAAATCTGTCTTCCAAGCTAACTAGTAGGCATTCATTTGATAGCGAAGTTTGCGTGGAAGGAATGACATATGGGGGAAGGGAGATGGGACATGGTCCATAATAGAAACCCTGTATAGAAAAGGACCACGTAAGTAAAAGTAGTAAAGGGAGAGGAAGGAAGAATGAAAAAGGAAAGGGGGAAGATATTGGAACATCCCATGGGATCTTCTTCTGAGCGGGGGCCTCAAAAGTAATTTTCAATATTTTAAAATCAGCTTTTATTTAAAAGAAAAAAAGAAAAACTGGCGATACTGTTATGAGGTCCTTATTTAGGCACTTCCTATGCTCCATTGTTATAACCATCAACAAACCAGTAAGACATGCCATGCAGCCATCGCTCGAGTGAAAAAATGCAGACAGGAAGTGGTAGCAAAGAGTTCGCAGGGGATCATTAACACTGAGATGCAAACAAATTTTTTTTTTAATAGTTTATAATACACAGTTATAGAACAAACTGTCATTCTTTTAGAGATTATATCTATTTCATTGCAATGGGAAAGCTAAGAGTAAATGATGAGTTTTCCAGGACACCATATCCTTATACACACACACTGGCCCAGATTCATCTAAAGATCCGCTAACCTATCTGAATCTAGCCCACTGTGTCTACTATGTTTGACTGACTGACAGCACCGATGAATCGGTATATTCTACGCCGACCTCTCCAGCTGTAAAATGCAGAGTAGGAGAAAATTTCGTTTTTGGGCTTCTACACTAGTGGTAGATCCACGGTGAGTCGCCTTTCGGAGGACATTTGACAGGTGGTGAAGAGTGTTATGTTTTATCTTTGGGGGTTAAAATGAAAATGAATAAAGTACTTTTTTATTTTTTTTCCAGATTCATACTTGCCTAGATGGATGCAGCATTGGACCACCGCCACCCCTGCACTGAGAACCAAGCGATCAAACACCGCCAATGGCTCAGTTCTCTCACCTCCCCAAGCAGAGAGCTGCTGACTGTCAATCAGCAGCTCTCCGCTCTGCCCCTCCCCCCCCTGTACTCACTGGAGCGCTGAGCTGTGGAGTATTCCAGTCAGGCTTTAAGAGGTAAATAAATGGCCTACACCTATAGAAAGGGCATTATTCAGCTTTTGTATAAGCAGTACAGCTTGTTTTTATCTACAGCAGGGGTCTCAAACTGATGGCCCTCCAGCTGTTGTGAAACTACAGCCTTATATAGTGTGGGGCGTGGACTTAGCCCCCTGAGCCATGATTGCCTTTAGCCAATCATGGCTCTCACAACAGAGCACGCTGTGATTGGCCAAAGCATGCAGATCTGGTAAATGCTTTGGCCAATCATCAGACATCAATGCACTGCAATCTGGCAGTGCATTATGGGGCATTCCTCTGTGCTCGAATTTGCTGCGAACGCCCCCATAATGGTTGATATTTGCCGAATGGGTGAACACCCGATGTTCAGGTCAAACTTAACCTCGTACACATAATCTGATTGTTGGCAGGGGATGGTCTGTTGACAGACTGTTGTCCTAAAATCTTACCATTAGTACGCTCCTTTTGACAATTGTTGTCCAACTTTTGGCCAACAAATGTTGGATAATATTCTAGTAAATTTTCAGCGGACAACGGTTTGTTGTCTGATTTTCTATTGGTCAGTACACAAATCTGACGGTTAGCCAACAATCGTTTCGTGTGTACAAGGCTTTACGTTCAACTCGAACATCGGGCTCATCCCTACCGGACAGGACTGTATAATTTCCCTTGTCCCTTCTATTTCTGTATGTAGGTGATGGCACATTAATTATTTTTATAAAAAAACATCCAGATGTCACACTACCCAGCTCTTTCCCAGCCTGTCTGCAGGGAAACATAAGCAGGAGGAGCTTCTAGTCCTTTGCTGCTGGTCACATGTTCAAAATAATAATAATAATTAAAAAACAGCCTTTGGAAAACAGAGTAAAAACAAGTCAAAAATATCAATAAACTGTTTTAAATTGTCATGCAAATATATATTTGAAATCAAATCTGTATTATTTCTGTATTATTTTGTGGAAATAACATGGTGTGGGTTGATTTTTGCCAGTCACAGGCCATGTCATGCCCCTCCAGTGTCTCAGAATAAGAGGGAGGTGAAGCCTCCATTAATCTACATGTAATATCCCAAGCCCCATTGTGTTTAGCTATATAGTGGGCATGGAGGAGGAGGGAGTGGGCTGTCATTTACCACTGTGTATACACCCACATGAGTGACACTATAGTCACATGGGCTTTTTAGATTTAAAAAATGCTCAGCATATAAACTCACTGAAAACTGTGCAGAGTTGCCACCACAGCTGCAAAATCCCCAGCTGAATTGGGGACATGAACAGAAGGTGGCGATAGAGAGCAGCAGGATCAACAAGGTTTTTGTAGAATCCAGAAAACAAAGCTCATAGTGACTGAGTGACTGCGTGTGAACAGCATGTAATGCAGCATTAATGTGGATTAACCACTTCAGCCCCAGGATGATTTACCCCCTTAATGACAGGCCATTTTTTGCGATACGGCACTGCGTTACTTCAACTGACAATTGCGTGGTCGTGCAACGCTGTACTCAAATAAAATTGATGTTGGCTCCTCCTCCATGCAGCGGGCCCACTCTATCTATTGTATGAAATGACGTACTGGTGAGTTTGATTGAATTTGTATAGATCAGGGGTCTTTTCCACCCATCCAAAGACAGCATACAGAGCATCTATGTAATCCATAGCGACACAATTCTTTCGTTCCATGCTTAGGTTTCGGGTCACTTCTGCGGCAGGTCGTTGAAGACCCTCACTCAACTGCTGCCGCTTCACAACCTCGGAAATTCCATTCTTCAACCGACTGAATGGCTTGACTCATCTAAGTCTCACATTCCTCCTCCCCTGAGGTTGCCCTGAGAAGAACAGAAGCCTCCTATACCCTTAATTGGCAGTATCAGAGCCATTCTTCACCAAAATCCCGATAGCCAGCTCATATCTGTGTAGAACGAGGCCGGAGGAGCATTAGTCCGACCAGTGTCAACTGGTCCTGTGTTTCCCGCACTGGCTTGCGGTGGCGACTGCCCCCTAATGTACTCCTCTCTCACTTTCAGTGGGATCACTCAAGCAACTATCACTTCTGCTAGTAACACCTCTTCTTCCTGCAAACAGACAGGTATGTCTTCCTGCCACTCCACCAGCACCAGAACACAGTCCAGGGCGAACTCTACTTCCACATCCAGAATGTAGGCCCTCTGTCCTGGAACTAAGGCTCTCACCCATCTCAGTGCACTTACTTCCTGAGATCTCCAAAACAGTGCTTTGTTCCTTGTGCTCTCCCCCAGAAGACTGCAGCAGCTGAGTCCATCTCTCCCTCACGTGATGGCTCGTGTCTGGACTGACTAGGGCCTGCAGCAGAGAACATCCCGGACGAGCCCCCAAATGTAGCACTACCCCCTTGGGGGCTGCTTAATAATGCAGGTTCTCTTATGCCACCTTGACCCTGTGAACTCTCCAATCCCTCTGTCACTTTAGGTTCAGACATGTTATGTATACCTTTAAATGATACACAGACACAAAGCAAATAGTTTCAGCTCTCTCAGACTTTACTTCTTTAAGATGAGAGGTGAAGACTAGAATTATTCAGCCAAATCTTGGGTGGACCAAGACCAGGTTGAAATAACACTGTTACACAGTATACTATAGTGACCAGTTAAGTTTCCCCTTTAAGGCCTCATACACACGGACGGACTGTCTGATGAAAACGGTCCGCTGGACCGTTTTCATCGGACATGTCCGCTGCCGGATTTTGGTCTGATGGTTGTACACACCATCAAACCAAAATCCCAGCGTACAGAATACGCAGTGACGTGGCCGCACCGTCGCCGCGACGATGATGCGGCGACGTGCGCGACCCTGGAAGGACAATGCTTCCACGCATACGTCAAATCACTTTGACACATGCGAGGGCTTTCGGCCGAGCGGACATGTCCGGTAAGTTGTACAGACGACCGAACATGTCCGACGGACAGGCTTCCAGCGGACATGTTTCTTAGCATGCTAAGAAACATTTGTTCGCTGGAAACCTGTCCGATCCGCCGGAAAATTGTCCGGTCGGACATACAGACGACCGAACATGTCCGCTGAAACATTCAGCAGACATTTTCGGTCGTGTGTACGGGGCCTAAGAGTACTAACAACACTGGGCTTTCACTGTCTTCACCAGCAACATTGGAGCTCATAGAACAGAGATTCCTGGCTGCAGCAAAGGGATGATGAACAATGCAAGATAATAACTCTCAGTTGATAGCAATACTATATATAATCCAAGAGAATGTTGCAGGTGTTCTGTGCTGAAAGTGTAGTACTTGGCAAACTATGAAATCTGTGCGCCTGAAGCCCCCTCACCAATCCTGATGGAGTCACCCTTTGGAAACAACAAACGATTCTCCCTCTTTTAGGTGGACCGGGACAGGGATCCATCTGTGGACTCAGCGATTTGGTACCGCAGTATTCAGCACTGCTGCAGGACATTCTTCTGCCAGCAGCTGAAGGCTGGACTCGCTGGAGCGGTGAACTGCAGATCGCGTGCTAGGCCACAATCCTCTCATAGAGTGGCGGAGCGGTGCTCACACAGTGAGATCCAGGAAGCAAGAGAGCGTGGGCCTGGTCCACAGATCCCTATATAGTTTCTCCCACAATTCCTCTGCGAGCAGACAGTCACTTGGAAAATGTGGTTTACAGTCAATTCTGCAGTATCAGCAATGCCTATTAAGGGAACTACATCTCCCACAATGCCTTTCTCTGTGCTTCAGGAGATGATCTCCGTGATGGAAATCCAGCACTAGGGGGGGAAATAGAAACAGGGCTAAAATAGTAACAGGCTGTCTGCAAAGTCAAATAACCATAGTCTGCTCCCGGCTACATGTACATAAGGAGGGAGTTGTCCTCACCTCTGTTCTTCAAGTCAAATTGAGCACCCCATAATCCCTATACCCTATCCAAGTTGTTTCCCTCAATAAAACAACAAAAACAAGCCCATGTACTGCTTTCTTGCATCTGGAAGCACGTGGAAAATGCGCGTTGCCTGTCTGCGCAGGAATAGGGGAGCCAGCAGCCCTTGCGGGAGTAGTATATGTAACAAATATGCCATATATAAAGATGAAATTCTGATAAGATGGAAAAAACATACATAAATGATGCATCTGCACCGCTCTTCACAGATCACACCAACAGCCAGGGGCAGACTGACCATTGAAGCTCTCGGGCACTGCCGGAGGGCCCCATGCCACTAGGGGGCCCCATCAGGGTTGCCAGGTTCAATAAAACCAGGGACAGTATGTAAAAATATGTGTTTTTTATTACATCTGTCCCTGATATGTCTGAAACCGACATGCTTTTGATGTGAAAATCCAGAGATTTTAGCTGCCCTGCCTCCTGGCGTGGTGACCATCTGTAAGCCCGGGGGCCCCATAATCTCCTATTGCCCGGGGGCCCCATGAGTTGTCAGTCCACCCCTGCCAACAGCCACGGTATAACACGACTACTGGTATGAAGAAGCTCTAATCGTGAAGCCAACTTTAACCACTTGCCGCCCGCCAATGACAGATTGACGGCGGCAAAGTGGTTGTCTAATCCTGACTGGACGTCATATGACGTCCTCAGGATATTGAGCCGCTGCGCGCCCCCGGGGGAGCGCATCGCGGCGATCGGTGTTGCGGGGTGTCAGTCCCCGTAAAGTGTCTCTCACAGAGACACTTTACCACATGATCAGCCGTGTCCAATCACGGCTGATCACGATGTAAACAGGAAGAGCCGTTGATGGCTCTTCCTCACTCGCGTCTGACAGACGCGGGTAGAAGAGAGACGATTGGCGGCTCTCCTGACAGGGGGGGTTTGCGCACAAATGGGCACTGATTGGCAACATGGATCCATCAGTGCCACCCCTCAGTGTCCATCAGTGCCACCCCACAGTGCCAATCCGTGCCCAGTGCCCACCTATCAGTGCCCAACTGTGCCACCCATAAGTACCCATCAGTGCCACCCATAAGTACCCATCAGTGCCACCCATATGTGCCGCCTATGAGTGTCCAGTGCCGCCTATGAGTGCCCTTCAGTGCCGCCTATGAGTGCCCATCAGTGCCGCCCATGAGTGCCCATCAGTGCCGCCCATGAGTGCCCATAAGTGCCGCCTATGAGTGCCCATCAGTGCTGCATACCAGCGCCCATCAGTGCCGCATAACAGCGCCGCCTATCAGTGCCACCTCATCGGTGCCCATCAGTGCCACCTCATCGGTGCCCATCAGTGCCGCCATATCAGTGCCCGTAATTGAAAGAGAAAACTTACTTATTTACAAAAAAATTAACAGAAAAAAATAAAAACTTTATTTTTTTTCAAAATTTTCAGTCTTTTTTTAGTTGTTGCGCAAAAAAAAAAATCGCAGAGGTGATCAAATACAACCAAAAGAAAGCTCTATTTGTGGGGAAAAAAGGACGCCAATTTTGTTTGGGTACAGTGTAGCATGACCGCGCAATTGTCATTCAAAGTGCAACATGGCTGAAAGCTGAAAATTGGCTTGGGCGGGAAGGTGCGTAAGTGTCCTGTATGGAAGTGGTTAAACTATTTTTTTTTAAGTGTTTTGAACCTCTCATTAAATTAGATCATCTTCATAATTATGGTAAGCATATTGCTGCCGATTATGGAAAATCTCCAAATCTGTCCTGAGAACTCCCAATTATAGATCCAGCGCCTGAATATCTGGTTGGTAATTTCACTATTCATTAATCCCACGCTAGTTATTCTAAAAAATCTCCAGGCTATTATTATTGAGTATCATGTATGTCTACGCCCTCACCACAGGGTAAAATGTGCTCTCAGACCAGTTCTCCCTCTTTGCAGTGGGTCATGCCAGCTTCTGACAAGGAAAATAGTTTTGCCAGGAATAAAAAGCATTTTGCTATGACAACGACAACACTTGTTAAAAGGAATAAAATCCTTAGGAAAATCACTGCCAACTTTAAAGTCCAATTGTTTTAGCGAGTTTACTCTCCCGGTATTCTTGGTAACGTCACGCACATTAGTCACTGCTTACTGCTTTTGGATTGTTCAGTGTTTTTTTTATTTTTACCTAAAACACTGGGTGTGCTGACAGGGAAGAGAACCCTCCTCCACTGTGTGGATATGGAATTAGCAACCCATCAATTACTGGCTTATCAGTGTTAGGCTGCCTGTAGCTACCATTCATATTCATAATCTTTCAGCAGCAACTTGAACTTAGCAAGGGTGTGTCTGTCGGTCTATCTATCTGAATCCCTTAAAGCAAATCCGTAACATGTAAAGCAGGTTGTGTCGTGGAGCAGATTGATGACCATGTAGATGTTGGTTTTACCAATGCCAGGTAATCAGTAGTGGTAAAAACCAAGGGTTTTGCTCTTTTATTTCAGAACAGAGTTAAGAGCTTCTAAAGCACACATAAAGGTTGAATACACACTAATGGCTAATGTAGCCCTGTTGTGATTTTCAGCCATTTAAGAGGATGTAGATATATATATATATATTGCAGCAGGTGGAGCCAGAGAGCACAGATTTGGAAAACTGCATTTCCCAGGAGGCTGTGAGACAGGAAGTTCCAGGAGAGAGGGGAGTCAGGAGGAAGTAGTGAGGAGAGGGAGTCTGGAACAGTGACCAGGGAACACAGATCTGCATCACAGAGTGATTTAAGACAGCTTGTGTCAGAGCTGTGTGTTTGCCACTGAGACACAGGCTCTATGCAATAGTTCTTGGAGAGACTGATGTTCGTCTACTGAAACAGAGAGAGACTGTGTTTTGAGCGATCGAACTGAGGCCTGGTCGCAGGGCCGATCCAGCCACCGGAGTAATCCAGCCTGCCCAACTGAGTGAGTACAGCTGACAGAGGTTATTGCCAGATTCCCCAGACGGCCCCTAGACGATCTGAGATGTCCTGCCGGAGGCTTTAAAAGACTGCATCCATTTCACAGAAGTCGGTCTGAGGAGAGAGGGACACTCGCTTCCGCAGACAACCATCCTCCTTCCCCAAAGAGACATTGGAAATGGTGAGCGGCCTTTGGCCATTGCAACAAGTGTATTTCCTACATCTGTCATACATCCAGGGCCCCAACGTTGGCTAGCCTAGGACAGTACTACTGGCCAGTAGTTTAGGGTGGGGTCGATACTGCTAAGTATATAGATATATTACTGTTCATCGCATTCAATCTAAACGTATTATCTCATTCTGTTATTAGTTGTATTATATTAGAGTGGGGAGACATTAAGGGCTTTTGCTCTATCCCACAGTCATTAAATCTGTTATAAAACTTCACAAGGTGTGCTGGTGTGCTGTGGATTCATTGTTTGTGGTGTGTCACAGAGGTGAGACAGAAGACCCGATAATTCAGCGGCTCCTTCGGGGGTGAGCGCTACACGTGGGGGCTCGTCCGGGATTTCTTCTGATACCTCTCGCAAAGTGATAACCGCACAAACGAGCCAGCAATGGATCCAAACACTGCAGCAGAGTGGTGCAAAGAACAAAATGGCCAATTAGGGCTGAGTATAGTAATGGACATTCCTGCTGACAAATGGACAGAGGAACAGATCCGTCAAGCAGTAACTACACTAGCACCTGACCAGAAAGTGTTTGTAATAGACACGAAAATAGATCAAAAAGTCTCCCATACCTATGCCCTACTAGAATGGAAGAAAGGAGTCCCAACCTGCTTCCAGGGTGATAGCATCCAGCTAGCCGGAGAAGTTAAAGCACGGTTATTCCCTCTACTCACCTCAGCAAGTTGTCTGGAGGGACCAAGCCAGGCCATGTCAGACACAGTGGAAGTAACTTCCACTTCTGTACCAACCACTAACTACCCCCCAGCTTCCTTCTTCATGGACATAGGAAAACTGGTAGAGAGCGTTAGAAAAATGTCCTCGCCATCTGTGAACTATGGCTACAGGAAGTTGAGAATTTTTTCTGGAGTGCAGCCTGTACCTCCTGGAGAAAAAGAGTATGAAACCTGGATGGAACAGGCTATGCAAGCACTGGAAGAATGGGATGTTCCAGAGGTTTAAAAGAAACAACGCATTACTGAAAGTCTGAAAGGCGTTGCAGCAGAAGCCATCCGAAATTTGAAATTCAGTCAGGAGTCTTGTACAGCATATGACTATCTTCGCATGCTACAAGATGAGTTTGGGCGCACAGAGAAAGCTACAGATCTAATCTTCCTATTTGAACACATGTTTCAACGGGAAAATGAGCAGCTTTCCGAGTATATTCGACGACTAAACAAAATGCTATACCAGATTGTACTAAAGAAAGGAATAGAAGCCAGGGATATGGATCAAGTTAGAATGAAACAGATCCTGAGAGGCGCTCTGAGTTCCGATCCCATCTGGATCCAGTTGAAGACCTTACAAGGGGGTACCTCTTTGCAATACTCTGATCTCATTAAGATGGTAAGGGAGGAAGAGGCTATCCTAGAGGAGAAAAAGAAGGGCTCAGGATTTTCATTTCCTGCTGAGGTTCGAACGCTCAATGTGTCGAATGGGAATTCAGAAGTGGAGCAATTAAAGGCTCAAGTTTCCCAGCTGATGCAAATGCTAACCCTATTGTCTGCAGGTGTCAAGTCGCCCCTTGAAAAAGTCACTTCAGAACCAGTTCCTGAATCTACTACTCAGGTGGTGCCTATCAAGAAACCGTCAAACATCTGCTATAATTGCGGAGGAGTGGGTCATTACCGAAATATCTGTCCGAGCCCATCGAATTCAAGAGGAAGTTATCGACCGGCGGGAAACTACAGAGGGCCCCAGTGAGGGAGCAAACTGGGTGCCCAACTACTGAAGACTGCTCTGATTCCCAGGATACCAATAAGAGGCCCAAGTCTTTACCCAGAGCCTCACCTGCTACGACAAAAAGATCCCCTCCCCTGGCGTCTGGTCCTGTGTCAGAGGGAGGCAAGGCACACCCACAACCTAAACACCCGAAAGGGGGAAGAAAACAACCACCACAAGCGAGGAAGAGGGCTAGAGTGCAGCCGACTGGGTCTATGCCTTCTACTACTCCGAAGAAGTTCCCTGACCAGTTGATAGGCCCTTCACCCATTATCCCAGTTCAAGTAGAAGGGGTTTACACAAAGGCTCTCCTCGATTCAGGTGCTCAAGTAACACTGATTTACCGGGACTTCTACCAGAAGCATTTGAAGCATCTACCCCTGATGGAGTTAGAGGATCTCGAAATCTGGGGTATTGGGACTCAGAAGCTTCCATATGATGGGTGTCTACAAGTGAAGCTGGAGTTCAGTTCGGCAACTGTTGGACAACCAGGGGTCTGTGACGCCTTAGCCATTGTATGTCCCCGCCCACCAGGAGCTAATCGAAGTTCTATGATTGTGGGAACAAATACTGACTTGGTGAGACGCCTTATAACTCCATTAGTGACGGAAGAGAGTTCTACTTCAGAGGAGATGCACCCGATGTTGCGGCCAATCTACCAGCGGATTATTCAAGAACAGAGGGCCCCTGCAGAAGTGGGACGGCTTTGGAGATTAGAAAGAGCAGAGAAGGTCTTACAGCCAGGAGAAATGACTAGTTTCCGGGCCTCAGTCAAGTTGAATTGGTCACAACCAGGCCCCTATGTGGTCCTGGAAACTGATCCCAGAAATATGAAGAGATCTGGAGTGGAATTGGTGCCTGAGATAATATCCACCAGAGCTCTACAGCGGGCCCGTGGGAGAGTCTCTGTAAGTGTATGCAATGTGTCAGACTCCCCAGTGACCTTGAAGGCACGGATGCCGATTGGACAAGTGGCCACTGCCACACCCCTCTCACCCACTGAATTGATAGATGGAGTAGACAGAGAGATCCCAGCTGAACGATTCTATCCTAAAGATGCCCCTGTCTCGCCTGAGTGGAAGAAGCGAATTCAGTCTCAGCTCCTCAAGTGGCAAGATTTATTCTCCAAGGATGAGTTTGATGTGGGGTGTGCTAGGAGCACTCAGCACCGCGTTCGCCTCCAAGATGACAAGCCCTTTCGAGAAAGGTCACGGCGAGTCCCATTGGGAGATCTAGATGACCTAAGGGAACAGCTGGCTGAATTGAAAAGGACCAGGATAATCCAAGAATCCAGGAGTCCTTATGCCTCACCCATCGTGGTAGTTCGCAAGAAAAACGGTTCCATCCGTTTGTGCATAGACTACCGCACACTCAACCAAAGAACCATTCCCGACCAATACACTACTCCTCGAATAGAAGATGCCTTACAGTGTCTGTCAGGAGCAAAGTGGTTTAGTGTACTTGACCTGCGAAGTGGATATCACCAGATACCCATGCATCCTGAAGATAAAGAGAAGACTGCTTTCATCTGTCCACTGGGATTCTTTGAGT
Organism: Rana temporaria; assembly: GCF_905171775.1. Lineage (NCBI taxonomy): Eukaryota > Metazoa > Chordata > Amphibia > Anura > Ranidae > Rana > Rana temporaria. The sequence goes on along the minus strand of NC_053492.1, from coordinate 112,118,257 downwards.
TTAATAGAATGCCCCAAGGCCTCACAGGAGCCCCAGCAACTTTCCAACGACTAATGGAAAAGACGGTGGGAGACATGCACCTGATCGAGGTACTAGTGTATCTAGATGACCTAATAGTCTTCGGAAGAACACTGGAAGAACATGAGCAGCGGTTGGAAAAGGTCTTGAAGCGGCTGCATGAAGAAGGATTGAAACTTTCCTTAGAGAAGTGTCAGTTCTGTCTGCCTTCAGTCACGTACCTGGGACATGTTGTTTCAGCAGAAGGCATATCAACTGATCCTAAGAAGTTGGAAGCTGTGGCTTCATGGCCGAGACCTCGTAATATTACTGAACTCCGGTCCTTCCTAGGATTCTGCTCATACTATAGGAGGTTCGTAGAGGGGTTTGCCAAGATAGCTCAGCCTCTGAACACGCTTCTAAGAATGGAAGGAGCAGAAGATGAATCAATGTCCTTTGAGCCGGGTTCATCAGCCCACGGAACTAGGAAGCCTCGTGAATCAATCCAGGAGGAATGGACCGACCAATGTGAAAAAGCTTTCCTCCAATTGAAAGGAAGTCTAACACAGGCTCCTGTCCTTGCCTACGCTGATCCTGCCAAGCCTTATGAACTACATGTGGATGCTAGCAGAGAAGGGCTAGGAGGAGTACTATACCAGGAATATGATGGCCTCCTGAGACCGGTGGCATATGTGAGTCGGGGTCTCACCCCTTCTGAAAAGAATTACCCCACTCACAAGTTGGAGTTCCTGGCCTTGAAGTGGACAGTGGTGGACAAACTAAAAGACTACCTGTACGGGGCCAATTTCGTGGTCAGAACTGACAACAACCCACTCACTTACATTCTCACTACGGCCAAACTGGATGCCACTGGGCACCGGTGGTTGGCTGCCCTGTCAGGATTCCGCTTCAGCCTCAAATATCGCCCTGGGGTCAATAACCAAGACGCGGATGCCTTATCCAGGAGACCCTATAGCACAGGGGTCCCAGAAACAGAGTGGACTCATTTGACTCCAGATGGAGTTCAAGCCCTATGCCAAGGGGTGGAGTGCCGAACCAAAGGAATGATTGGAGCAGAGGCCATAGGAGTCATGGCTGCCGGTGTCCCTAAAATGTATTGTAACCCTACACAGCTGAGGAGTGAGGGCCTGCCTACTTTCACGAAGAAGGACCTGAGAGTAGATCAGGCTGAAGATCCTTTGATCGGGTTAACTCTGAGAGCAATGAAAGCGGGTCAAAGAGGGCTCCTACTAACTGATTCACCAAAAGAGGCTCGTCTGGTCCACAAAGAGTGGGAACGGTTGAAACTGCTAGACGGGGTAGTCTACCGAAGGGGCCCCTCGGATGACTTAGAAGAAAAGCAGCAGTTGTTCCTCCCAGAGAAGCATAGAGAAAATGTGCTGAAAGCTTTGCATGATGACCATGGTCACTTAGGAGCAGAGAGAACTTTTAAACTGGTCCGAGACAGATTCTATTGGCCCTGCATGAGAACCGAAGTTGAAAGCTACTGCCATTCCTGTCTAAGATGTATCCAGAGGAAAACTTTACCTTCTAGGACTGCTCCAATGAGCCATCTACAGAGTCAAGGGCCTATGGACCTGGTGTGTATTGACTTCCTGTGCTTAGAGCCTGACACTAGTGGACAGGGAAATATCCTAGTGGTGACAGACCACTTTACCCGTTATGCTCAAGCTTTTCCAACCAAAGATCAACGTGCTCCTACTGTAGCCAAAGTCCTAGTAGAAAAGTTCTTTGTTCATTATGGTCTACCTCAGAGGATCCATTCTGATCAAGGCAGAGACTTTGAAAGTCGACTCATCAGGCAGCTCTTGGATCTATTGGGGATTCAGAAGTCAAGAACCTCCCCCTATCACCCCCAGGGTGATGCACAACCGGAGAGATTCAATCGGACTCTGCTCAATATGTTGGGAACACTGTCGATCAGGGAGAAACAGCACTGGAGTCGGCATATCTCCACCATTGTGCATGCTTACAATAGCACAGAAAGTGATGTTACAGGATACTCACCGTACCGCCTCATGTTTGGAAGAGAAGCCCGATTACCAGTAGATTTAGCTTTTGGCCTCTCCCTTGACCAGACGTCTATTGCCTCTCACCAGGGTTATGTGGATAGACTGAGGAGAAACCTGGCTTCTGCATTTGAGAAGGCCCGTTTGACATCCGGGAGTAGAGAACAAAGAAACAAACGGAACTATGACTTGAGGGTTCGGGTACAGGATTTACAGCCAGGTGATCGAGTTCTATTAAGAAATTTGGGTGATTCGGCCAGACACAAACTAGCTGATAGATGGAGTTCTCAGATCTACATCGTCTGTAAACAATTGCCTGGCCTGCCAGTGTACCAGATTCGACCAGAGGGAAAGACCGGGCCACTGAAGAATTGGCATCGGAATCATCTCCTACCTCTGAATGAAGCTGTGCGGGTACCAGATAGAGATGAGTCTCCTTCACCCATTCCATCCACTTCCCGTCAAGCACCTGTTACTCGGTCCCAACAGCCACCTTCTACAAGAGAAAGTGAGGACGACAGCGATGAGGAAGATGTGTGTCCGAGTTGGATGTGGCCATCTGAACCTATGGATGTTCATCCAACTATTATGACTCCTGAGCCGGATTTGAGCAATCTGAGACCAGATGCCCCTGAATTTGTGCCTCAAGCAAACGAGGATAATTCTGTACCCTCTCAAGTGGAAAGTCTCTTGCCGGAAACCTCAGTGCTAGAAGATGCCCCTGTTCAGCCAGTTGAAAAGGATACTGAACAGTTAACACAGCAAGTAGAAGAGGACTCAGCAGATGAAGGCCCATCCGGGTTTTTAGAATCAAGGTCCAAACGACTGGTGCGACCTCCTCAGAGACTCACTTATGACTCACCAGGGAACAGCACAGAGGAAGCTATCACTACTGTATGCAGATCACCCAAAGTGTCCACCCTAACCACAGAGGTATCAAAGGACTTGTGTCCAATCCCGACCATCAGCACACCTTGGTGGAGTGTTCCTCTGCCCCCTCCACTTGCTAGACGTTGTCATAGACTGCATCTATCTATGCGCAGTAAAGGTATTCAGATGGTCTAGTATAAACTTTATATGTGCCTTTCATACTGTATATATTGTCTGTAGAACTTACAAATACAGTTTACCCTTTGGGGGGGACCCCAAAGACTTTAAGTAGGGGGAGAATGTAGCCCTGTTGTGATTTTCAGCCATTTAAGAGGATGTAGATATATATATATATATTGCAGCAGGTGGAGCCAGAGAGCACAGATTTGGAAAACTGCATTTCCCAGGAGGCTGTGAGACAGGAAGTTCCAGGAGAGAGGGGAGTCAGGAGGAAGTAGTGAGGAGAGGGAGTCTGGAACAGTGACCAGGGAACACAGATCTGCATCACAGAGTGATTTAAGACAGCTTGTGTCAGAGCTGTGTGTTTGCCACTGAGACACAGGCTCTATGCAATAGTTCTTGGAGAGACTGATGTTCGTCTACTGAAACAGAGAGAGACTGTGTTTTGAGCGATCGAACTGAGGCCTGGTCGCAGGGCCGATCCAGCCACCGGAGTAATCCAGCCTGCCCAACTGAGTGAGTACAGCTGACAGAGGTTATTGCCAGATTCCCCAGACGGCCCCTAGACGATCTGAGATGTCCTGCCGGAGGCTTTAAAAGACTGCATCCATTTCACAGAAGTCGGTCTGAGGAGAGAGGGACACTCGCTTCCGCAGACAACCATCCTCCTTCCCCAAAGAGACATTGGAAATGGTGAGCGGCCTTTGGCCATTGCAACAAGTGTATTTCCTACATCTGTCATACATCCAGGGCCCCAACGTTGGCTAGCCTAGGACAGTACTACTGGCCAGTAGTTTAGGGTGGGGTCGATACTGCTAAGTATATAGATATATTACTGTTCATCGCATTCAATCTAAACGTATTATCTCATTCTGTTATTAGTTGTATTATATTAGAGTGGGGAGACATTAAGGGCTTTTGCTCTATCCCACAGTCATTAAATCTGTTATAAAACTTCACAAGGTGTGCTGGTGTGCTGTGGATTCATTGTTTGTGGTGTGTCACAGAGGTGAGACAGAAGACCCGATAATTCAGCGGCTCCTTCGGGGGTGAGCGCTACACTAGATTCATAAAGACTTACGACGGTGTATCAGTAGATACGCCGTCGTAAGCCCGAATCCGCGCCGCCGTATTTTTAAGCGGTATGCTCAAATTGAGATACTCTTATCTGTTGCTAAGATACGACTGGCGTAAGTCTCCTACGCTGTTGTATCTTAGCTGCATATTTACGCTGGCCGCTAGGGGCGTGTACGTCGATTTACGCCGAGAATATGCAAATGATCAAGATACGCCTATTCACGAACGTATGCATGGCCGTCGCATGTAAGATACGCCGTTTACGTAAGGCGTTTTCAGGCGTAAAGATAAACCACCAAAAAGATGGCGCAGCCAATGTTAAGTATGGACGTCAGACAGCCGTCTAATTTCACGTCGTTTACGTCGTTCGCGTAAGCCGATTCAGAATGGGGCTGTGCGTAGGTTACATTCACATCGTAAGCAAGGAGTATTTGCGAAGTGATACTGAGCATGCGCGCGCATGCGCCGTACGATCGGCGCTTCATTTACATGTATGGTAATAAATCGTGAATTCATTACCATACAACATGCCCCCTACCGACCTATTTTGAATTAGGCGGGGTTACTCCGGGCCATTTGCGCTACGCCAACGTAACTTAGGAGGCAAGTGCTTTGTGAATACAGTACTTGCCTCACTATGTTACGTCAGCGTAGTGCAAATGGGATGCGCTACGCCGACCTAAAGATAGGCGGCTCGTACCTGAATCTAGCTATAAATTTCTTATTACAGTGCATCCGAAAATTATTCACTTTTTCCACATTTTGTTATGTTACAGCCTTATTCCAAAATGGATTAATCTCATTATTTTCCTAAAAATTTTACAAACAATACCCCATGATGACAACGTGAAAGAAGTTTGTTGGAAATCTTTTCAAATTTCTTAAAACGAACAAACAATAAAAATGTACATAAGTATATAACAGCCTTTGCGTAACACTTTGTTGAAGCACTTTTGACGCCAATTACAGCCTCAAGTCTTTTTCAGTATGATGCTACAAGCTTGGCACACCTATTTGGGCAGTTTCTCTCATTCTTTTTGCAGGACCTCTCAAGCTCCATCAGGTTGGATGGGGAGCGTCGGTGTACAGCCATTTTCAGATCTCAACAGAGATAGTCATTCGGGTTCAAGTCTGGGCTGTGGCTGGGCCACTCAAGGATATTGACAGAGTTGTCCCGTAGTCACTTCTTTGTTATCTTGGCTGTGTGCTTAGGGTCTTTATGCTGCTGGAAGATGAATCTTTGCCCCAGTTTGAGGTCCAGAGCACTCTGGAGCAGGTTTTCATCAAGGATGTCTCTGTACATTGCTGCATTCATCTGTCCCTCGATCCTGACTAGTCTTCCAGTTCCTGCCACTTAAAAATATCCCCATAGCATGATGCTGCCACCACCATTCTTCACTGTAGGGTTGGTATTGGCCAGGTGATGAGCAGTGCCTGGTTTCCTCCAGACATGACGTTCAGGCCAAAGAGCTCAATCTTTGTTTTATCAGACCAGAACATTTTGTTTCTTATGATTTGAGAGTCCTTCAAGTTCCCTTTGGCAAATTCCAGGGGGCTGTCATGTGCCTTTTACAGAGAAGTGGCTTTCCTCTCACCACTCTACCACACAGGTCTGATTGGTGGAGTGCTGTAGAGATGGTTGTTCTTCTGGACTCTGGAGCTCTGTCACAGTGACCATCAGGTTTTTGGTCACCTCCCTGACTAAGGATCTTCTCCCCCGAATGCTCAGTTTGGCAGGGTGGTCCGCTCTAGGAAGAGTCCTGGTGGTTCCAATCTTCTTCCATTTACGTATTATGGAGGCCACTGTGCTCATTCGGACCTTAAATGCTTCAGATTTTTTTTGTACTCTTCCTCAGATCTGTGCCTCAATACAATCCTATCTCGGAGGTCTACAGACAATTCCTTGGACTTCATGGCTTGGTTTGTGCTCTGACATGCACTGTTAACTGTGGGACCTTATATAGACAGGTGCGTGTCTTTCTAAATCATGTCCAATTAACTGAATTTACCATAGGGGGACTCCAATCAAGTTGTAGAAACATCTCAAGGATGATCAGTGGAAATAGGATGCACCTCAACTCAGTTTTGAGTGTCCGGATCACAGGGGGGCTCCGGGGAACAATGGGGAACCTATTGTAAAGACTTGCTGGGACCTATGGTCCACGCTGGAACCCTGATTCACCGGAACAAGGACTTCTCAGTTAGAGCACTACCAGTAATTCCATTTCCTCTGTGCAGGTAACCTGGGGCAGCCACAGTTAGGAATGTAAGGTTACTGCATGTTTTACATATTTGCCAAGTTACGATAAACGTTGATTCAACTGCTCATAGACTTGTCTGAATTTATTCAAGGGGTGCATATGAGGATTTGGAATATCATCAAAGAACTTGGTAACCACAGTATGGGGTACAACATCTCTACGACCGAGGTTCAAGAGTAACTACAAAGAGAAACAGCAACCAGTCCTTGGTGTGGTACCTGATAAGTGACAGGTTCTCCATTAGTGGCATTGGTTACCAGGAGAGGACTAGCGTTACAGAGATCTATGACCTAATCACTTGGTACAGAAGGAGAATTGTTAAGTGAAAACACGTATGAGGTCTTTAGCGGGGTCCTTAGCGGGACCCCATTCTGTTACTGGGAGTAAAGCAACAGAGGTACGCTGATTGGTGGAGTGGGTAGCGGCTCAGCCTGTCCCTCCCAATGCAACACATACATCAGTACAAGTGTGTAGGACATTGTATGAGGAAGCTTAAGGAGGAACACCGGACCTTGAGTACTGCACACATGTGGCTCATCTCTGAGTTGGGAGGCTGGCTTAATGTTTGATTTTTTCACATGACTACGGCTCCTCCTTGTTTACCAGGCATTGTGAGCACACCTTCAGGCAAGTATTACCCTACGTGCAAGGGTTGGTGCTGTTCAATGTCTGGTATAGCCAAAAAAATCCAACCCCAGGTGGAATCTCTCATGTGACTCCTGCTTGGCGCCCAACGAAAGAGGGAAACATGAAAGACAATTAGACCTCAGATTTCTAACGCATTTTATCTGCATAAAGTCGGGTAGTCATAGAGTCATGATTCATAAAGCTCTATAAGTGCCCATGTGCATAAAACGCATAGGACATCTCAGCTCCTGAGGTACCTTTTATACCATAATTTAAGCATCAATAAAGAAATTGCATGAAACTGTTGGTGTGCTGTCACCCATCTATTGTTTTCACTAGTTGGGCCTATTCACGCTTGCAATTTTTTCTGCAATAATACACATAAAACTCAATATATGAAAATGTGTGAGGTCTGATGGGGGCAGGATAAATTCTGCTGTATGTTAACGTAGTTGTAAAGGCAGAAGGTCTTTTATCTGAATGCATTCTATGCAACGAGATAAAAAAAACTTTCTGCATGCAGCAGCCCCCCTAATACTTCCTAGAGCTCCCTCTCGTTCCAGCGATGTGCACGAGTGCCTCGGCTGTCCGGGACTCTCCCTCCTGGTTGGCTGAGACACAGCAGCAGCACCATTGGCTCCTGCTGCTGTCAAAGTCAGTTAGCCAATGAGGAGAGGGGGTGGGGCCAAACCACAGCTCTGTGTCTGAATAAACACACAGAGCTGTGGCTCAGCTCGGGTGACCCCATAGCAAGCTGCTTGCTGTGGGGGCACTCGACAGGAGGGAAAGGCCAGGAGTGCCGGTGAGGGACCCAAGAAGAGGAGGTTCTGGGCTGCTCTGTGCAAAATCCCTGCACAGAGCAGCTAAGTATAATATGTTTGTTATTTTTAAAGAAAAAAGAGTGAAACTTTAGTATCACTTTAAAGCGGGGGTTCACCCTATCGACGGGAAAAAAATTTTTTTTTTTCTTTTACCTTTAAATCAGGCATTGTAGCGCGAGCTACAGTATGCCTGTCCCGAATTTTTTCCCCCCATACTCACCTTGTAGTCGTCCATCGAAGATACCGGGGAATGGGCGTGCCTCTGGAGACGGAGGATGATTGACGGCCGGCTCTGGCGCGTCACGCTTCTCCGGAAATAGCCGAAATAGGCTTGGTCTTCACGACGCGTGCGCATAGCCTGTGCGCACGCGCCGTGAAGAGCCGAGACCTACTCCGGCTGTCTTCGGGGAGAGTGACGTGCCAGGGCCGGCCGTCAATCATCCTCCCTCTCCATAGGCACGCCCATTCCCCGCGGGAGCCGAAATCTACGATGGACGACTACGAGGTGAGTACGGGGTTAAAAAATTCGGGACAGGCATACTGTAGCTCGCGCTACAATGCCTGTCTCGATGGTAACATCAAGTACGAGAGGGTGAACTACCGCTTTAAATACTCCTGATTGTAACATTCGCTAATTTGTGTTGTATGTTACATACTCCCGACTACCACATTCCCTAAGCCGTACTGCATAATACTTACTTCTGACTGTCCCATTCCCTAAACCCTGCTGTATGTTACATACGTTTGACTGCAGCATTAGCTAAACTGTGTTGTATATAAAATGTATTATATCCGCGCTATGGAAAAAAATATATGTTGGCTGCTGCCTCCCTTATAAGTCCCTGTTCCCAGGGCTAGTGAAATGAAAAGTGAAAGTTTTAGGTTGTGTGGCGCTGCCTGTCACTATGTATTATGGTCACAGTAAAGTTATTTTAAAAAAAAATTAACCGTTACATCTAGTAGTGTATGTGTCATCAACTGTGAGAACACTGTTTAAGTGTAAATCGATTTGTGTTCAGATTATGTCCAACTAGAATGTTGATTTTGGTGCAATAAATGTGCTCAATTTAGAACTCGCTAAATGGGGTCAGTTTCAGGAATGGAAATGATTCCTATGTAGTGAGTGATATAGTTACTGCTTGTTGCAGCCAACAGCTTGATATATAAACAATATTGTATATGAAAGTAAAGACCCATATATAAAGAAATCAACCAAAAAAATTTCCTCGGAAGAAGTCACATGACGAAACGCATTAGTGGAGTCATCACACTATTACGTCACTTCCGGGTACTGGGAGCAGAGAGGAGAAACGCACGCTGAACCGCAGCTCACCACACACCGGGGACATTGTGTGTAACCTAGCCTTAGCGCTATTTTAGGGCTTTGTTTTTTGCTTTTTGTTTTTGATTTAGTATTGGCACTTGTTATAAGTGCATTGAATCACTAAGCTATGCTGTATTCTATAACATGTACTTTATGTTACATGTTGCCAAGCTGTGCACCCCATATGCTGTGCTACTCTTTACTCTGTAATCTGTGCTAATCTATGCTACATCTATGCTACATCATCCTGACCCCTGTACTTTTTAGGCTGTGCTGTACATTATGAGCAATGTTCTTGCGTACCATCCAAGTCCCCATTGGATTACACCTTGTTACATCTTTGAAGTAATGTGGAAGTGTTAAAACACCTTGTCGGGTTGTTTGTATTTCTCCTTGGAAGATGCTTCTTGTCACCATGGCAGAAGTGAGGGGTTTCCTTATCAGAGCATCCTTCTTTGTTATATTGGTGAAAAGCAGGGGGAAGTAGAAAGGTGTAGGTAGATGCTACAGAAGCTGTTAACCTCAATGGGAATCCAACAGTGATCAGAACATGTTTTACAACTTGTCCTTTCCAAGTTCACCCCTTAAATAGTTTGCTACCCCAACATTTTATATTGCTGATATGTGCCTGCTGTGTCATGTACTTGTATGAGAAAGTATCTTGCGTTCTTTGTATTACTTCCTTTGCGTGAAATCTCTGATGTTCCTCTGCGTTCCTATTAAAAACTGACCACACTAAGCAGGAGAACACATTGTGGTCAGTTCTCTGGTTGTGCTAGGAACTCAGCTTGCTCTCCTCCAATGATCAGTCCTGTCCTGACATACCTCCCTTGCACAGTCATTCACTGGGAAGATCAGTGTACTGTTCCTTCTCCTCCCCCCAGCTCTTATGCAGTTGAGAACAGAGGGAATGTGATCACTTAATAAAAAGGGAAAAAAGTATTTATAATGTATTTTTATATCTATACAAAAATGTTTTGCCTCTCATTTCTATTTTAAACTGAATGGCTTGTTTTACAAGGTGATTGTTTGCAATTACTTTAAGCCTGGCTGACTCAGACATGAAACTATTGTGTGATCCAGAGAACTTTCTTATCTTGTGTCTGTTGGCAGCTTTAGAAACATTTTAGGAGCTCCCTACATATTTCTTCTGTAATGTTTTTTAAAGTGCAGCCACATCCGGTGAGCAGCTAATGAATTCAGCTCCTGGTTTCCTATAATGTTTCATTGGTTTTGTGTAGTTAAATAACAGTGGAGGGGCCTTGGTAGAGTTCAAGCTAAATCCTGACTGAGCATGTAAGGTGAGAAACAGAAACTCACACCAAAGGAAATAATTCCGGTGGATTTCCTATTTATTGCCAGCCTGCCTGAGCAGGGAGCATCTGCCATGACATAATCTGTAATTATGTTAAACAGAAGGACCCTCCCCTATTTTCACTAACAAAAACTGCACCCTCTGTCTGCTACAAACCATATTGGTAAAGTTTAGGAAAATCCCGCTATGCAGAGTGGACACGGACACAGCCTGTTCTTTAGGGTGACCAGACATCCCCGGTTTCAGGGGACAGTCCCCAGATTGAGGACACTGTCCCCGGATCAAATCTGTCCCCGGTTTTGTCCCCGGATTGGATTTGAACAGGGGCTGGGGCAAATTCAAAGACAGTCAGTGCAGAATTAAAAAAAAATATTCTGAATTACACACCCCTGCTCCACTGCACCTACTAGCTTAGGGGGTGTATTTTTTCCATTATCTGTGCCCCTTTCTGATGATCATGCGCTGGTCAGGGCCGGAGGGACTGCCTGCCTGTTTAATCCCCTTGCTTTCCCTGGTGGAGTGATCTTCCTCTTCTTCCCACTCAGTAGTAGCCAGGACCCAGAGATTGAGACTAGAGAGGCTGTGAGGCAGGCAGGGGGCGGCGGCAGTGATGGGCAGAGAGAGGCAGCTGGGCTCAGCTGACCGTGTCCAGCAGCAGGAACAGAGGGGAAGCGGATCCGATCGTGGGGCTGCCAGCGCCTTCAACACAGGAGTGCTTTTGGGGTGTCTGTGAATAGACTACATTGCACTGTGTCTGTCTCTCTGGCATCATGGATGGTATCATAACTCGCAGGCACTCTATCATGGCTCTGTCACAGTGTGTCACATAACATGTCTGCTGGGTGCTGATTTTGGTAACTTATTGGTCATATGTATCAACACCCAGCAGCCATGTTAAGTGACACACTGTGACAAAGCCAGCCAGAGCCATGATAGAGTGTCTGCTGCCTGTGAGTTATCATAATGCTGATGATGTTAACCAGTTGCTGATCGCCTGATAGCAGATTTACTACTACAGAATGGCCACGCTGTGCAGGATCACGTATATACGTAATCCTGCATTTCTGGGTATGGGAGCCAATCAGCGGCTCGGGTGGACTCCATATCCACCGGTACCCGCTGATCGTTATGTTCAAAGACAGAACTGTGGTCTACCTATGTAAACAAGGCAGATTGCCATTCTGGCAGTATGGAAGACATTGATCCTGTGTTCCTGCAAGGCAGGTACAGGGATCTATGCCTTCCCTTAGTAAAAGCATCTCCCCACAGTGAAAAAACACTTGTTAGGCACACATTTAACCCTTTGATTGCCCTAGATGTTATCCCCTTCCCAGCCAGTGTGATCAGTACAGTGACAGTGCATATTTTTAGCACTGATCACTGAGTTAGTGTCACTGGTTCCCAGAAAGTGTAATTTGTGTCCGATTTGTCCACCGCAATATCGCAGTCCTACTATGAGTCGCTGATCGTCGCCATTACTAGTAAAAAAAAAAATGGCCCTGGACTTCATTTAAAAAATCTGGTCACCTTACTGTTCTTGTCATTGGGGCAATCGGATGTCCGTTTCCATCTGATCCACCAGATGGATGGGGTATAGGTCCCCGCATCCATAGAAGAGACTGGAGGGTCTGATCAGATCCATCTGAAAAACTGATCAATTGACCTGATCGAATCGCTCGTGTGAAAGGGGCCAAAGGCAGCAATAGCAAATGTCTATATTAGGAAAGACTTAACAAAATTACTTGGATGGATTGATACTTTTTAACGGATCCTTGTAAGGCTGGCTGTACAATCTTTGGGAAGGTTCTTCACTGGTACCATATACTTATCAGCAAGTGAAGAAATTCTGACAACAAAGTAACTGTAGTTGTGTTAGCAGCACTTTCTGACCATGTGCACTTTACAAGCTCATCACTAATCAGCCTGGATTTACAGCTTCCACCTTTTGTTTCCTTGTCTTTGTCTGCTCTGAAATGGAATCTTCTGCAATTATCCAAACTTCCTATAGCGTGGGCAAGTGCACAATACCTTAAAGTAAAAATAAAACTGCACATGTGAAGGGAACCCTCTAATAATATACAGAGTCGTTGAGGCTGAATTAACAGAATCAAACAAACCTAATAACACTGAACTCGAATTCCAAGAAGAATGTGTTCTTCTGCATTGATTACAAAAAAACAAACAAACAAAAAAAAACAGAGAAGAAAAAGCTAATTGTGGATGATATTATGGCTACCAACTCCTGAGATTGAAGACTGTGGAAATGATGCTTCTGAAAATATCTCTGATCTTTTTTTTTCTTGTTAAAGTATAACTAAAGACAAACCTTTATTTATTTATTTATTTATTTGGAAAGAGTGGAGAAGGATTAGTATACGTGTCAGTATTTAACCACTTAAGCCCCGGACCAATACGCTGTCTAAAGACCCAAGGTGTTTTTACAATTTGGCAATGCGCTGCTTTAACTGGTAATTGCGCGGTCATGCAATGTTGTACCGAAACGAAACTTGCGTCCTTTTCTTCCCACAAATAGAGCTTTATTTTGATGGTATTTGATCGCCTCTGCGATTTTTATTTTTTGCGATATAAACGCAAAAAGACCGTAAATTTTGAAAAAAAATGATTTTTCTTATAACAAAAAGTAAAAAATATCGAATAAACTAAATTTTAGTCAAACATTTAGGCCAAAATGTATTCAGCCACATGTCTTTAGTAAAAAAAAATCGCAATAAGCGTATATTTATTGGTTTTCGCAAAAGTTATAGCGCCTACAAACTAGGGTACATTTTCTGGAATTTACACAGCTTTTATTTTATGACTGCCGATCTCATTTCTTGAGGTGCTAAAATGGCAGGGCAGTACAAAACCCCCCCAAATGACCCCATTTTGGAAAGTAGACACCCCAAGGAAACTGCTGAGAGGCATGTTGAGTCCATTGAATATTTAATTTTTTTGTCCCAAGTGATTGAATAATGACGAAAAAAAAAATAAAAAAAAATAAAATGTTTACAAAAAGTTGTCACTAAATTATATATTTCTCACACATGCCATGGTTATATGTGGAATTGCACCCCAAAATACATTCTGCTGCTTCTCCTGAGTACGGGGATACCACATGTGTGGGACTTTTTGGGAGCCTAGCCGCATACGGGGCCCCAAAACCCAAGCACCGCCTTCAGCATTTCTAAGGGCACAAATTTTTGATTTCACTCCTCACTACCTATCAAGGTTTCGAAGGCCATAAAATGCCAAAATAGCAAAAAAACAAAAACAAATGACCCCATTTTGGAAAGTAGACACCCTAAGCTATTTGCTGAGAGGCATGTCGAGTCCATGGAATATTTTATATTTTGACACAAGTTGCGGGAATATGACAAACTGATTTTTTTTTTGCACAAAGTTGTCACTAAATGATATATTTCTCACACATGCCACGGTTATATGTGGAATTGCACCCCAAAATACATTCTGCTGCTTCTCCTGAGTACGGGGATACCACATGTGTGGGACTTTTTGGGAGCCTAGCCGCGTACGGGGCCCCGAAAACCAAGCACTGCCTTCAAGATTTGTGTGAGTGAAATCAAAAATTTATGTCCTTAGAAATCTTGAAGGCGGTGCTTGGTTTTCGGGGTCTCATACGCGGCTAGGCTCCCAAAAAGTCCCACACATGTGGTATCCCCGTACTCAGGAGAAGCAGCAGAATGTATTTTGGGGTGCAATTCCACATATAACCATGGCATGTGTGAGAAATATATCATTTAGTGACAATGTTTTGTACATTTTTTTATTTTAATTTTTTTTGGTCATGATTCAATCACTTGGGGCAAAAAAATTAAATATTCCATGGACTCAACATGCCTCTCAGCAAATAGCTTGGGTGTCTACTTTCCAAAATGGGGTCATTTGGGGGGTTTTTGTGCTATTTTGGCATTTTATGGCCTTCGAAACTGTGATAGGTAGTGAGGAGTGAAATCAAAAATTTGCGCCCTTAGAAATGCTGAAGGCGGTGCTTGGTTTTCGGGGGCCCGTACGTGGCTAGGCTCCCAAAAAGTCCCAAACATGTGGTATCCCCGTACTCAGGAGAAGCAGCAGAATGTATTTTAGGGTGCAACTCCACATATAACCATGGCATGTGTGAGCAATATATCATTTAGTGACAAATTTTTTTTTTTTTTTCTTCTCATTATTCAATCACTTTGGACAAAAAAAAAAAAATCAATGGACTCAACATGCCTCTCAGCAGTTTCCTTGGGGTGTCTTCTTTCCAAAATGGGGTCATTTGGGGTTTTTTTGTGCTATTTTGGCATTTTATGGCCTTCGAAACTGTGATAGGTAGTGAGGAGTGAAATCAAAAATTTACACCCTTAGAAAGCCTGAAGGCGGTGATTGGTTTTTGGGGTCCCGTACGCGGCTAGGCTCCCAAAAAGTCTCACACATGTGGTATCCCCGTACTCAGGAGAAGCAGCAGAATGCATTTTGGGGTGTAATTCCACATATGCCCATGGCATGTTTGAGCAATATATCATTTAGTGACAACTTTGCGCAAAAAAAAATATATATATATATTTATATTTCCCGCAACTTGGGTCAAAATCTAAAATATTTCATGGACTTAAGATGCCTCTCAGCAAATAGCTTGGGGTGTCTACTTTCCAAAATGGGGTCATTTGGGGGGGTTTTCAATTGTCCTGGCATTTTATGCACAACAATTAGAAGCTTATGTCACACATCACCCACTCTTCTAACCACTTGAAGAAAAAGCCCTTTCTGACACTGTTTGTTTACATAAAAACATATTATTTTTTTGCAAGAAAGTTAAGTTGAACCCCCAAACATTATATATTTTTTTAAAGCAAAGGCCCTACAGATTAAAATGGTGGGTGTTGCAAAAAAATTTTCCACACAGTATTTGCGCAGCGTTTTTTCAAAACGCATTTTTTGGGGAAAAAATACACTTTTTTTTATTTTAAAGCACTAAAACACACTATATTGCCCAAATTATTGATGAAATAAAAATTATGATCTTAGGCCGAGTACATGGATACCAAACACGACATACTTTAAAATTGCGCACAAACGCGCAGTGGCGACAAACTACATACATTTTTAAAAGCCTTTACAGGCTACCACATTAGATTTACAGAGTAGGTCTACTGCTAAAATGACTGCCCTCGATCTGCCCTTCACGGTGATACCTCACATGCATGGTGCAATTGCTGTTTACATATGACTCCAGACCGACGCTTGCGTTCGCCTTTGCGCAAGAGCAGGGGGGGACAGGGATGCTTTTTTTTATTTTTTTATATATTTATTTCGCTTTTTTTATTTTATTTGTTAACTGTTCCTTCCATTTATTTATTTTTTTACCATTTTTATTGTTATCTCAGGGAATGTAAATATCCCTTATGATAGCAATAGTTAGTGACAGGTACTCTTTTTTTTTTTTAAATGGGGTCTATTAGACCCTAGATCTTTCCTCTGCCCTCAAAGCATCTGACCACACCAAGATCGGTGTGATAAAATGCTTTCCCATATTCTCAATGGCGCCGTTTATATCTGGGGGGGGGGGGACATTCCCTCCCACTGAATGTAAAAGCAGTCTAGAGGCTAATTAGCCGCTAGGACTGCTTTTACATGAAAGCCGACCGCTGGCTGAAAAGAATGATACCAAGATGATGCCTAAACCCGCAGGCATCATTCTGGTATAACCATTCAAAGTCCAGCAACATACCAGTACGTTGATGGTTCTTGTTGGACATGTATTGTAATCTTTTTTTTTTTCATGCAGCCTGTTGGCTGAACAAAAAAAAGATTGATCGGTGGGTATGCCCACCATTAGAATACCTCCCTTCATCCACCCACTTCTAATGATGGGCATACATGCACCATTTATATATGCCGAAGCATGGGGGCATCCTCCCGCAAAAAAAGTTATGCCGCGTACGGTCGGACTTTTCTATGCCGTGTACACACGGTCGGACTTTTCTATGCCGTGTACACATGGTCAGACTTTTCCACAGGAAAGCCTCCGTAGGAATGTCAACCGTATGTACGCGGCATTAGGAGCAAAATCGCTCCTCCGCCCCTAATGCCCCCATGCTCCGGCATATATGCTCTTTTTTGAACTGTAGTGGTGAAATCACCTCCTACAGCATTGGAGTCGCGGCTTTATATATCGTGGGAGCAAACGCTGTTGCTGTCACGCTAAATAAATCCGCACTGCAACTGAATGGCGTACCTGCTAAGCAAATGATGGTTAACATTAAAACAAAGTAACATTCCAGTATAACAGTAAGATCATACCATACCTGCAAAGCAAATACCTATAAAAAAACATAGTAAAAAATAAAACATTTTTTAACGCAACCTGTGCCTAAAATATATATATGCCGAAGCATGGGGGCATCCTCCCGCAAAAAAGTTATGCCGCGTACGGTCGGACTTTTCTATGCCGCGTACACACGGTCGGACTTTTCTATGCCGTGTACACATGGTCAGACTTTTCCACAGGAAAGCCTCCGTAGGAATGTCAACCGTATGTACGCGGCATTAGGAGCAAAATCGCTCCTCCGCCCCTGCTGCCCCCATGCTTCGGCATATATGCTCTTTTTTTTAACTGTGGTGGTGAAATCACCTCCTACAGCACTGGAGTCGCGGCTTTATATATCGTGGGAGCAAACGCTGTTGCTGTCAAGATAAATAAGTCCGCACAACAGCTGAATGGCGTACCTGAAAACAGTAAAATAAATTACATACCTGAAAAGCAAGCATGAAAAAACATAACAATAAAACTTTGCAGAATAGAATACAGTAAAAAAGAGCAGAACAATAGAGAGAGAATAGAGAGGGAGAGAACAATAAAACGACAACTATTTTTGGTTTTTTTATTTTATATTTTTTTGTGTGTTTTTATTTTTTACTTTTTTTTTTTTTTTTAACACTTTTTTTTGTAACTGTGAACTGTAACTTCAACTTTTCGGTTCCAGGTTTGGGTCTCTCAAAATGCGATGGCATCTTGGGAGACCCTGTGTGAGTGTGCCTAGCCTGTGAAATGTTTCACCCTACACTAATAATTAACGTGTGTGTGGAAGCGTTCAAAACATTCACCAATACAAAGACCAGGATTGGCAGGACATTTGGGACAAAAATAACGGGTGTCACGCCTAAATCCGCGCTTGGTACAGACACGACATTTTCTTTGGGGGGCTCGTTGGGTAGGGGTACTCTCGAGGACATAAGAAAAATGCCTCTCATGCAGTCGGCTTACTGCATTTGGTAGGGGCTGGTGAGGTACAGTACCGCCTGGATACAGGAGTTCTGTGATGATATCCCTCTGGAATTGAAGGAAGGATTCATTCCGTCCTGAAGCTCTGTATACGACATGAGCATTCAGTAGAGCCAATTGAAATAAATGTAGAGACACTTTTTTGTACCAGCGTCTCGTCTTAAGGGCAATATGATACAGCGCCATTAACTGGTCGTTGAGGTCCACCCCTCCCATATTAAGGTTATATTCGTGGACACAGAGGGGTTTCTCCACAACACCAGTCGCCGTATGAATTTGGACTGTCGTGTCTGCGTGAAGGGTGGTAAGAACGAAAACATTCCTATTGTCCCGCCACTTCACAGCGAGCAAATTTTTACATCTGCAGCAGGCTCTCGCCCCCGGCCTAATACGGGCATCTACAAGCCGCTGGGGGAAGCCCCGGCGATTAGGTCGCACGGTGCCACATGCTCCAATCTGTTGATCAAATAAGTGGCTAAAAAGTGGCACGCTGCTGTAAAAATTGTCCACATACAAATGGTACCCCTTTCCGAATAAGGGTGACACCAAGTCCCAAACAATCTTGCCAGCGCTCCCCATGTAATCTGGGCATCCTTCCGGCTCTACCTGACTATCTTTTCCCTCGTAAACCCTAAAGCTCCATGTGTAGCCTGTGGCCCTGTCACAGAGCTTATAGAGCTTGACCCCGTATCTGGCACGCTTGCTGGGAAGGTACTGTTTGAAAGACAAGCGGCCAGCAAATTTAATCAGGGACTCATCAACGCATACAACCTGCTGGGGATTAAACAAGGCTGCAAAACGTTCGTTGAAATGGTTTACGAGGGGCCGAATTTTGTAGAGCCGGTCAAATTCAGGGTCTCCACGTGGACGACAAAGTGCATTGTCACTGAAATGCAGGAACCGCAGGATCGCCTCGTATCGTTTCCTGGCCATGTGAGCAGAGAAAACGGGCATATGGTCGATGGGATGTGTGGACCAATACATCCGCAATGACGGAAATTTGTGTATGCCCATGTTGAGGGTAAGGCCCAGAAAGGTCTTAAATTCGGAAACCTCGAGAGGTTTCCATTCTTTGGCAAGGCGAGACTGGGGGTTAGCGGCGATGTAGGTACCAGCATATAAATTAGTCTGGTCCACAATAGATCTATAGAGATCTTCCGTGAAATACAGCGAATAAAAATGAAGTGACGTAAAGTTCGCTGTATCCACCTGAATACCGGGTTGGCCAGTGAATGGGGGAAGTACAGGTGCTGTAGAAGTGGTGGGGACCCAATCAGGATAGGCAAATTCTACAGGAAGGGCACTATGGGCACGACGGGCCTGTCTCTGTCTTCTTCTTGGTGGCAGCGGGACACTACTTGTGCTTGCCACATCGCCAGCTTGAACTGCACTTATGGGACTCGCCACGTCACCAAGTGTTACTGCAGTGCTGGATAAACGACCAGGGTGTACTAGGCCGCTGGTGCTTGCCAATCCACCAGAAGGAATAGCGGCGCTAGTACTGGATCTCTGCTCCATACGAGGGTCCTGCGGTTCTTGCTGCTCAACAACATCAGAACGGGATCGGGTACGCCTGGCCTTAGCAGGGACCTCAACTTCGTCGTGCGAGCTATCTGACATGGAGCCGCTGTCGTAAACGGGTTCGTATTCTGAGCCAGAATCTGTCAGATGCGTGACCTCCTCCTCTTCACTATCTGACATGCACATGAACTCCAAGGCCTGCTTATCATTGTACCTTCGGTTTGCCATTTTGGACTCTAAATTTAGTGGTACAATGGTAAGGATTCACAGGTAAAAAAAGCACCTGATCTGTAGAAAAGCAAACGTAGAAAACGCTTCAAAAAAAACTGTAAGCGATCGCAGGGATCAGGCCTGTCTCTGCGAACGCTGCAGTTATGTGTCTTGTGTTTTGTAAGTGACAGTGATCGATCGATACTGCACTTGGGTGGGTTGGGCTGGGCAGAGGGGGAAAACGCAGGTGCTAGCGGGTATCTGGGCTGATTCCGCTAACAATGCGTTTTTGGGTACCCTAAACTGCTGGGTACGCTAGTATAGATCTGATCAGATCAGGTATCGATCCGTTCAGATCCTATACCACTAAGGGGGGTGTATGCTTAGCGAGTGGGTGTAAGCGGTACTGGCTCTAACCTAACGCTGCCTGGGGCGACGCAGACCCTGACTGGCGCTAAAATTAAATTTATATCACCCACCGGGTGATCAGGGGGTTAAACCTATTGGGTTATATACGGCGGGTGCTCTGATGCTATAAACAGCAAACTAACCAACCAGCGTCAACCGTAACACTTATACGGTGATCACTGGTGAAAGGGTTAACTAGGGGGCAATCAGGGGGTTAAAACCTTTATTCGGTAATATATGGGGGTACCTGACGCTTTCTAAAAACCTGGTGGCGAACCTAAAATAACTAAATAACTAACTGGCTAACCGCGTCACCAGTGACACTTATACAGTGATCAGTGGTGAAAGGGTTAACTCTAGGGGCAATCAGGGGTTAAAACCTTTATTTATGGGGGTACCTAACGCTATATAAACCTGGCGGCCAACCTCAAAAAAAACTAACTGCCTAGCGGCAACAGTGACACTAATACAGCGATCAGAAACCGATCACTTAGTGACACTGGCAATAGGGGTGAAACGGTTAACTCTAGGGGCAATCAGGGGTTAAACCTTTATTGGGGGGGGGGGTAGGGGGCTACCCTGGACCTAAAGGGGCCTAAACCTAACTGCCCTGACACTTTTTTCTGTCACACTGACACTAAAAGCAGTGATCAGAAAATAAATGATCACTGCAATCAGTGACACTGTGACAGGGGGTGATCTGGGGGTGCTGGGGGGGTGATCGGGGGGGGTTATGTACCTATGTGTGCTGTGTCAGTTTGCTGTTGGTGCAACTCACAGTACTGACGTCTTCTCTCCTCTGGAACCGGACGAAAAGACCGCCAGAGGGGAGAAAACGTCACTTCCTCCCTGCCTGTGTTTACAGTTACACAGGCAGGGAGGGCTCAGGTGGAAGCTGATTCGCCGAGGGAGATCGAGAGGGGACGGCTGGAAATCAATAGCCGCCCCCTCCTCCCGGACCTCCCGTACACCGTTCCCGGCCGTCGCATGTACCGGAGGGGGTCCCGATCGGACCCCCGAACCCGGGAAAAGCGGGGACGTACATGTACGCCCATGTGCCTGTACGTGCCATATTGTGGACGTATATGTACATGCGGGGGTCGGGAACTGGTTAATGCTCTCTGTGCCCTGTTAAGCTCCATTCATGCTTGTGCGACTTGTCATGCAACTTTGGACATCGAAGTTGCATGAAAAGTCGTTTCCCATGTCTCCAATAATAACCTTTCATATATGTACGACTTAAAGTTGCAGCAACTTCAAAGTAGTTCATGCACTACTTTGGCCCAACTTACATGCAACTTGAGGGCCATAGACTTCAATGTTAACCCTCAAACATTGCACGAAAGCTGTACCTGAATGTTTTACAACGCAACAGTTGTGCATCAGTTGCCCATTATTACTGGTCAAAGCCAAAATTGTATCCAAGTTGCAGCCATCCAAAGTTGCAACAAAGTTACATCAAGGTTGCACCAAAGTTGCACTCCAAAGTCAACGCAACTTTGGAGTCATACAAGTGTGAATGGAGCCTCAGTGAGCTTCACCCTCTTTATTTGTCCCATTTACCATTATCATAGAAAGGGAAAGTAAAAGAAAATCCCAATTTTTGGGTTGGCCCCAAGAAATGTAATACAGGGGACATCTTCCAATGGGTACACTAGTTCTGGTGACCTATGTGCCTCAAGGAATTCCCTTAATTTGCAGGGATTTTCTCTCACTTCTTACCCAATCCAAAATGGCAGTGGTTCCACTTAAAGGTCACTACAAACCATCTTACGTTGGTCACATTCATTGCTCCCAACTATCCCTCATTTGGAGGGACTATAACGTTATCTTTTCCTCCTACACTGTCCCCTTTTTTGGTTTGATGTATAGTTCTTGATAAAAGATTCTATTTAACCACCAAAAGTGTTTCACTACACTAAACCTTTGATGCAGTCTCTAGACCAGTGCTGGTGAACTTTCTTGATATAGTGGCTCCTGTCATCACCAAAGGGCCAAAAATAATATTTACAAATGGCATTACATTCAGAAAGTGGTCAAGGCTGCAGACATTCATCAGAATATGATAAAGGGCTACAGGCATGATACAAGAGATGGCCAGAGGACGGCAGACATGCTATAGGAGATAGTAAAAAAGTGTGAACATGCTATAGAAGTTGTTAAAGACTAAAGACGCTTCTGAAGACAAAGCTTGGCCTTGGAGGCACATCACTTGAGACTGCTAGTGATTACTTGCTTTTACAGGACAATAAGGAAACACAACTTTCTACAAGGGTCCCAAGGGCTGCATCAAAAGTTTAAAAGGGCCTTATGCAGTCCATGCACGTTGGGCAATAGGGATCTAGATTGTTGCATTTGTTATTTGAAAAGCCAGTATATAGAAAAGTAGTGTTGAAAAAAAAATTATCAGTTTACCAATACATTTTTGTGTATAAATTCTCAAGGGACACTTGTAACTGGGAGTGTTGGAAGATGTACTATATGCTCTTTATCAATATATTTTGTACTAGGGGTCCCATTCGCTCCTCTCAGAAAGTTTGGAGGTATTACACATGCTATTAGGGCTGGATCTAGGCGGATGCTGGAGCAGGCTGTACCCCAACAAATTTTGGTAGGATCCTTCCAGCACCCAAGCCCTGGTGCTTCTCCGGGCTCTCCCGTGCCGTCGGGGGCCTGGAGAAAGGATCGCCCTGCGCTGGATAGGAAGCATAGAGATGACTAGTGACCAGATGGTCACCAGTCATCTCTATGACCGCCGGAGGCCCGGGGATGATGTGATGACGTAAAACAGCAGCAATTGCGGCTAGTAAGCATGAGATCGGTGAATTTTTTTTCACAATTTAATGCTTTCCAGCCTGGAGGAGAGCTGTGGGGTCTTACTGACCCCGCATCTCTCCTTAAAGAGGACCTGTCACACACTATTCCTATTACAAGGGATGTTTACATTCCTTGTAATAGGAATAAAAGTCATAAAAAAAAAAAAAATGTAGAAAAAGTGTAAAAAAAAAAAAAAAAAATGTAAATGCCCCTGTCCCCAGTAGCTCGCACCCAGAAGCGAACGCACACGTAAGTCCCGCCCGCGTATGTTAACGTCGTTCAAACCACATATGTGAGGTATCGCCGCGTGCGTTAGAGTGTGTGCAACAATTCTAGCACTAGACCTCCTCTGTAATTTTAAACTGGTAACCTTTCAAAGGGTCGTCAAAGGAGATTTTTAAGTAACAAAGTTTGGCGCCATTCCATGAGTGTGCGCAATTTTAAAGCATGACATGTTAGGTATCTATTTACTCAGCGTAACATCATCTTTCATATTTTACAAATTGGGCTAACTTTACTGTTTTCATGAAAGTTGAGCTGGGCACATATATCTGCAGTGTTTTGTTATCTCTCTTTAACCACTTCAATACCGCACATAGTCATATGACGTCCACAAAGGGGATCTTCCCTCCCGGGTGGATGTCATATGACGTCCTGGACTTTGTGCGGTGATATCTGAATGATGCCTGCAGCACAGAGGCATCATTCAGATATCATTGTGTTTCGGCGGCGATCCTGCGCACCATAAGAATGATCATAGCGGCGGTTCCCCCCCCCTCCCGCCGCCATCCGGTGCTTCTCCGGGCTCTCTCGTGCCATCGGGGGACCAGAGAAGGAATCGCCCTGCGCTGGATAGGAAGCATAGAGATGACTGGTGACCAGATGGTCACCAGTTATCTCTATGACCGTCGGAGGCCCGGGCACGATGTGATGACATCATGCCCGGGTACCCGGAAGTAAACAAAGCCGCAATTGCAGGTAGTAAGCATGAGATCGGTGAATTTTTTTTAACGATCTCATGCTTTCCAGCCTGGAGGAGAGATGTGGGGTCTTATTGACCCCGCATCTCTCCTTAAAGAGGACCTGTCACACACTATTCCAATTACAAGGGATGTTAACATTCCTTGTAATAGGAATAAAAGTGATCAAAAAAAATAAAAATGTAAAGAAAGTGTAAAAAATAAGTACAATTTTAAATATATAAATAAATAAAAATTAAAACGCCCCTGTCCCCGGTAGCTTGCGCTCAGAAGCGAGCACACGCGTAAGTCCCGCCCACGTATGTAAACCTTGCTCAAACCACATATGTGAGGTATCGCCGCGTGCGTTAGAGCATGTGCAACAATTCTAGCACTAGACCTCCTCTGTAACACTAAACTGGTAACCTGTAAACATTTTCAAAGCGTCGCCCATGGAGATTTTTAAGTAACGAAGTTTGGCGCCATTCCATGAGTGTGCGCAATTTTAAAGCATGACATGTTAGGTATCTATTTACTCGGCGTAACATCATCTTTCATATTTTACAAAAAAATTGGGCTAACGTTACTGTTTTGTTATTTTTTAATTCATGAAACCATTTTTTCCCCAAAAAAAGCGTTTGAAATATGATTGCGCAAATACCGTGCAAGATAAAAAGTTGCAATGACCGTCATTTTATTCCCTAGGGTGTCTGCTAAAAAAACATATATAATGTTTGGGGGTTCTGAGTAATTTTTTAGCAAAAGAATGATGATTTGTACATGTAGGAGAGAAGTGCCAGAATAGGCCCGGTATGGAGGTGGGTATAAAAGCCCTGTATTGAAGGGGTTAAAGCACTATGTCCCTAGCTGTCTTCTGCTGCTTCTTCTGTTATCAGCCTGATAAATCCTGACAAGTTCTCTGTCACATATGATAAAAAGCAGCCTGAGTTGTGTTGAGGAGGATGCTATAAATAGATTAGCAGATCCCTGAATTATTTAACAGAGCTAAAAGTCTCTACCTATGAGGAGAGGGAGTGTGTGCCTTTCCTCCAATCAGCTGTCTTGGCTGTATGCCCAGGCTTCACTGCAGTGGTAACCAGGAAGAGAAAAACTAGGGAGATTTGTTCATCCCTGTGTATCATCTGAGGCTGTTCACTTCACTGAGTATATATGAGGGTGTACATCCACTTTAACCATTTGCCAACCAGCCGCCGCCATTATATGGCAGCAGGTCAGCTCTCCTGCACAAATCGGCAAAGCTGTACAGCGGCGTGCTCATCTGCTGCATGCTGCGGGAGCGCGTGCACGCAGGTCAGGCCGACTCGATGTCCGCCAGCGACCTGCGATTGCCCAGCACAAAGGGGATCTGCCTTTGTAAAAAAGGTGGATCCCTATTCTGGCAGGAGACATGACAGATCTACTATTTACAGTGATCGGAAACAGTGATCTCTGTCATGTCCCTACCAGCCCATTCCCCCTAGAGTTAGAACACGCTGAGGGAACACATTTGACCCCTTGATCACCCCTTACTGTCCCCGCCAGTGTCATTTTTACATTGATCAGTGTATTTTTATAGCACTGATCAATGTAAAAATGTCACTGGTCCCCAAAAAGTGTAATTTGGGGTCAGATTTGTCCGCCGCAATGTCGCAGTCCCGCTAAAAAGTGCAGATCGCCAACATTACTAGTAAAAACAATGAAAAAAAATAAGTCTCATAGTTTTTAGACGCAATAAATGTTGCGCAAACCAATCAATATATGCCTATTGCTATTTTTTTTTTTACCAAAAATATGTAGAAAAATATATATCGGCAATGAATACGTTTTGTTTTTTTTGGTCAAGTATTATAGCAAAAAGTAAAAAATATATACATTTTTTTCAAAATGGTTGCTCTTTGTTTATAGCGCAAATAAATAAAAACGGCAGAGGCGATCAAATAACACCAAAAGAAAGCTCAATTTGTGGGAAAAAATACGTAAATTTTGTTTGGGTACAGCGTTGCACGATGGCGCAATTGTCAGTTAAATTGCTCCCAGTGCCCTATCGCAAAAAATGGCCTGCTCATTACGGGGGCAAATACTTTCGGGGCTAAAGTGGTTAAGTGTGATCCTAGAAGCAAACTAAGTAGTTGATGTTTTTTTTATAAGTAATAACTCTGCTAGTAATACCTGTGAAATACAATTCAGTTAGAAATTTAAAAACAAAAAGGGTACACTTATATACAATATAACACTGGCAATAAATGTACAAACATTTGTGGATGGCTTTGGCAAGCACCAGTGACTAATATTGTATTCATTATAAAATATGCACAACCTACATATGCTGGTATTGATGTATGTGTTTTTTTCCACGTGCTTTTTTTTTTGAATGAATGAATGAATAACAAACATTTTCCAGCTAAGTTGATAAGACCTGTGTGACTACATGCCTCACACAATAAATAAAATGAAACCAAATATGTCTGAACAAATATCCAACAGTCAAAGGCATAAGCAGGGACAACATCACACTCCCCATTGCCGCTCCTGGTCACGTCAAAGCATACCTCTCTCTATTTACACTATAGGAATAGAGAATGCAGGACTGATTGGTGTTACCAGCATACAGAAGAACATATTCCAAGACCTTCTTTCTGAATCTCCAGACACTGCTTCTGGAATGTCAGGGCCACAAAAGAATAAAATAGAGAAGTGGCCCCATGGGGTTGTCACCCCTAACACCCATTTGTTTAATAAATACATTTTACTCTTAATAGAGGGCTATGATAATGTCTCTCTATGGCTGCTTTGCTGGTTCTTTCTGTTTTGTGTTTCAGGTGACAAGCTGCCTGCGGTTGCTAGGAAGATTTACCTCAGCTACAGAGCACTGGATTGGTGACAAATCCTTTGGCGGGAAACATCTAGCCAATGAGTGTAACCTTTTACTTATATCCACTCCTGTCACTGGGCAGAGTCAGCATTTATCTCAGGTTTGTCAGCTGGACTCACCTCTGGATTCTCCTCAGCCTTTCTTTTGACCTGCTCTCTCACCCTCCCTCCCCTTTATTTCCCCTCGTCGCGGACCCTCTTTATGTGGGTAATGTCGCCCACTTTGTGGGTGGACAGTGGTTGGTACGTTGTTACTTGGTTTATATAAGATATTAGCTGAATACCCGGCGTTGCCCGGTCTTCCTATCTTAACCTTTTGGGGAGGAAAATCATAGTAATATAAATATACCCATCTTTTATATAAGGGTGTAGGTAAGGGTTAATTTAACTGTCATATATTTTTATTTGGCATATAAGTAATATGTGTACCAGGTATTATTGAAATATCTCCAGGCGTACAGAAGTTATGTGGGAACATACATTTCCCATTGATTTGCATGGGACTTTAAACAAAAACCCTGACCCTCACAAATGGGGTGTAGTTAAGGGATAAATTAACTATCCTATAGTTTAAGTGGACATATAAGTAACATGTGACCAAGTGTTATCAAAATATCTACAGCCGTTTGGAAGTTATGAAGTAACATGTATTTCCCATGGAGTTGAATGGGACTTTAAAGAAAAACCCCGACCATGGCAAATGGGGGTGGGTAAGGGTTAAACCACCTATCCTATGTTTGTTGCTGACATATAAGTAACATGTGTGCCAAGTTTCATGTTAATATCTTTAGCCGTTTGGACATGATGCTGGAACATACATACACACGTTGAGTTTTATATATATAGATTACTGCTCGAGTCTTAGGGCCAAATCCACAAAGCAGATGCGCCGACTTAACTCGAAGGGCCAGATTCACAAAGAGATACGACGGTGTATCTACAGATACACCATCGTATCTCAGACTTAAACTGGTCCTATCTATGCGCCTGATTCATAGAATCAGATACGCATAGATAGGGCTAAGATCTGACAGTGTTACACTGTGTTACACTGTCGGATCTTTTTTTCAATTTAAAAATGGCGCCGGGGGCGTTCCCGCTGATCAGCGAGATACGCAAATTCACGAACGTACGCGGACCCGTCGCAGTGTTCTTACGTTGTTTCCGTAGCGGTTTTCCCGTCGTATACTTACCCCTTCTTTTATCAGGCGCAGCCAATGTTAAGTATAGCCGGCGTTCCCGCGTCGAATTTGAATTTTCCAACGTCGTTTGCGTACGCCGATTCACGAACACGCGCGTCGCAAGTCCCGCTCACATCGAAACCACTGACGTCCTAGTGACGTCAGTGGGAGCAATGCACGCCGGGAAATTCCCCGGACGGCGCATGCGCATTTAAATCGGCGTGGGAACGCGCCTGATTTAAATAGTACACTCCCCTAGCCGCGGAATTAGAATTCCGCCGGGGGATTTAGGATCCGCCGTCGCAAGTTGGGAGGTAAGTGGTTTGTGAATTAGCCACTTGCCTCCTAAACTTGCGGGAGCGGATCTTAATTCACATAGATCGAGCGGATCTATAGATCCGCTGATCTACGTGAATCTGGCCCGAGATTTCTAATTTTACACCGCGCGTATCTTTGCGCCCGATCCTCAAAACGAAAAATCCTTTTTTTCCGTCCTACCTAAAATAATTACACCGGCGCATCCTCTGACGCAAATTACGCTAGTCACGCCGCTTTTTTTGATAGGCAAAGATGCAAATGAGGGAGATAGGGCGATCCACAAAATTACGTGTGTGCGCCGTAGATTACGCCCTGTGCGCCGTAGATTACGCCCTGTGCGCACCTGTTAGTTTCCTGGAGCAAAATTAGACTTTATAAAAGCAGCCCTAATTTTACACCTGCCGTGTAAAGGTCTGCTGAAGCAACAGCATTGAGGAAGAGCTGACAACACATCTTTGCTGGACTTCAATCTGACTGCCAACATGCCCGGGCCATCCATGATTCTAACGGCACTCGCTACTTTACAGGCGCAAAGAAGGAGGAGGGCACAGAGGAGGAGGGCACAGGAGAGGGTATACCGCCCACGCCAAGATCTCTTTGGCATGACTGCTTCTGAGGTCTATGGCAACTTCCGCTTTAACCAGGAAGCCATCCTGGAATTAACCCGAATCCTGCAGGATGATCTCACCACCCCAACCCAACGATCCCATGCCCTGCCACCTCACATCAAAGTAATGGCAACCCTGCATTTTCTTGCCACTGGGTCTTTCCAAAGAACATGTGGAGGTCTGGCTGGGATGGTACAGTCCTCGATGAGCAGGTGTGTCCATCAAGTAGTCCCTGCAATACTAAGACGCATGGGCAATCAATTTCAAAAGCCCACCCAGGAGGACCAGCGATTGAAGACCATGGCGGACTTTTATAACATTGCTGGGTTCCCACGGACCATCGGGGCCATTGCCTGTAGCCATGTGGCACTACAGCCCCCCCATGAGACAGAGCACCTGTTCCGGAATCGCAAAAACTGGCATTCCATAAATGTCCAGGTGATTGTAGATGCCCATGGCCTCATCTGGCACGTCTGTGACAAATTTCCTGGTTCGTGCCATGACAGCTATATATTCCGGCAGACCAACATCTCCAGAGATTTGGAGATGAACGTGTATGGAGACAGCTGGATGATTGGTGAGTGACATGGGTGTCAGGTATGTCCCCCCCCCCATGATGCAGACATCACAAGGGGCACATGCATGACTAATATCCTCCTGTCTTTTCCCTTCCAGGTGACTCTGGATATGCCCTGGGACCCCATATGATGACCCCATTCAGGAACCCCCAAACCCCAGGAGAGCAACGCTACAACGTCGCTCACATTCGCACCCGGGCAGTTGTGGAGCGCACATTTGGGCTGCTGAAGTCCCGCTTCAGATGCCTGGACAAGACTGGGGGTACACTGTTGTATTCCCCAGACTTTGTGTGCCAACTAATCGGTGCTTGTTGTATTCTTCACAACTTTGCCATGAGAAGGGGACTGGAGATTAACTTACGTGCTGACCTGACCCCCCACCCAGGCAATCCCCCCCTAACCCACTCTACCCGGTCTGCTGAGGGCACAGCAGCCAGGAGACGCCTCGCAGAAGGCATCTTTTCACAGTAAATGCACATGAATAATGTCACAATGATAATGTTGCTTTGCACAGTAAACGCACATGAATTATGTCACATTGAGAATGTTTTTTTTCACTGGAAACACACATTAATTATGTCACAATGAGAATGCATGAATGCACACCACTGTGGTCCCTAGCACAGACACATCACATGCTCATCGAATTGGATTAGATCCAAGTACCCCCCCCCCCCTTTGGTACTTGGGAGCAGTAACGCCACGCCACGGCTCCAATTATGTCACTGTGCATTCATACACCATTCAGGAACCTGGGATCACTTCTCCCTGGTCCTGGGGATCCCTACTCCACCAAAACTGAGGGTGACACCCTTATTTTATCAGGAATGCCACCCCCCCACATTCACACACATAAACCAAATCATAAGTACAGTATAATAAACTAAATCATAAAAAAAAAAAAATTAAATCAACCAAAAAAAAAAAAAAAAAAAAGTACCCCTGCAATTTAATTCCGGCGGCGAGTGCTCCGTCTGGGCTGCCCACGGGCACGGACAACTGGATCTTCACGGGGGGGGGGGTGTGAGCAGGGGAGGGAGTATCTTTATGGGGGGGTGTGAGCAGGGGAGGGAGTATCTTCATGGGGAGGGTGTGAGCAGGGGAGGGAGTATCTTCATGGGGGGGAGCAGGGGAGGGAGGAGCCTCCCCTGGTGTCTGACCCCCGGCTGGCCTGCCCTCCAAGGCCACTGCTATCCTGTTCAGACAGACAGTGATGGCAGCCGTATTGGCCTGGCCAGCCCGGGTGAGAGCAGTCACCTCCTGGGCCACGCCTGTTGTGGCGGTATGCAGGGACCACAAACAGGTGATGACCCCCAATGAATTGGTGGCCACATCACTGAGTGACTCCCTCATTACATCCAGGCTGTGCTCCATCTTGGTCATAGGCGGATTTTTTTACATCGTTTGCGTAAGGCTTTTTCCGGCGTAACGTTACTCCTGCTATATGAGGCATAGCCAATGTTAAGTATGGACGTCGTTCCCGCGTCGAATTTTGAAAACTTTACGTCGTTTGCGCAAGTCGTTCGCGAATAGGGCTTTGCGAAAGCATTGACTATTTTCGACATGATTAGGAGCATGCGCACTGCGATACGTTCACGGCCGGCGCATGCGCCGTTCGTGAGAAATGTAATTTACGCGGGGTCATGTTTTATGTACATAAAACACGCCCACCTCTTGACAATTTGAATTTGGCGCGCTTACGCCGGCAGATTTACTCTACGCCGTGCTTTGTGAATACTGCACTTGCCTCTCTAAATTGTGGCGGCGTAGCGTAAATAACATACGCTACGCCCGCACAAATTTACGTCACCGTACCTGAATCTAGCCCTTTGTTTTTTTGTTCAAAATTGTTTTTTTATTTTGTTAATAGCACAAAAAATAAAAACCACTGAGGTGATCAAATCCCACCAAAAGAAAGCTATATTTGTGGGGAAAAATTACATAAATTGTATTTGGGTACAGAGCCGCACGACCGCACAATTGTCAGTTAAAGCAACGCATTACTGTATCGCAAAAAATGGCCTTGTCATGAAGGGGCTTAAACAATATGGCACTGATGAGCAGAACCACAGAGTCCACTTTCTTGCATGCAGATTTTGCAGCAGATTAAGGTGCAGGAGATTTATCAAGATGAAATTCTGCAAATCTATGTGCTCAGATGTATTTGCAAGTAATATTTTATTCCAATAAACCGGATGTTTATACTCTTCACCTAGGCTCCAGAGGGAAGCAAACATACAGGGAATAGATTACAAGCAAGCACTCTTTATTCGATTTATCAGTTTACAAAGAGGATGTTCTGGTAAGTTATAAGGGATTGATTTAACCTCTTTACTCCCGTCGCCATCAATTGACAGGGGCACGATAATGCTGTCATAGGACATCCTCGCTTTGCAGAGCCACCAGGGGGCGTGCGCGCCTGCCGCGTTATTGGAAACCTGATGCGCGTGCCCACCGGCCGCGATGTCCGCTGGGCCCCAGAGATTGCCCAGAAACTGAGCAGGACCATGGATCTCTGTGTGTAAACACAGAGATCCATGTCCGGTCAAGGAGAAGAGACCGATGCTGTGTTTCCTGTACATAGGGACACAGATCAGTCACCTCCCCCAGTCAGTCTCCTCCCCCTACAGATAGAATCACTCACTAGGGTACACATTTAACCCCTTGATCGCCCCCTAGTGGTCAACCTCTTCCCTGCCAGTCACATTTACACAGTAATAGGTGCATATTTATAGCACTTTTCGCTGTATAAATGTAAATGGTCCCAAAATAGTGTCAAAAGTGTCCTATGTGTCCTCGGCAACATCGCAGTCATGATAAAAAATCACTGATGGGCGCAATTACTCGTAAAAAAAAAAAAAAAAACCTATAAATCTATCCCCTATTTTGTAGCCGCTATAACTTTTGCGCAAACCAACCAATATACGCTTATTCGGATTTTTTTCTACCAAAAATAAGTAGAAGAATACATATCGACCAAAAACTGAGGAAAAAATGTGTTTTTTTTATACATTTTTGGGGGATATTTATTATAGTAAAAAAAAATATATATATATTTTTTTAATGTGCTCTTCTTTTGTTTATCGCGAACAAAATTAAAACCGCAGAGGTGATCGAATACCAAAAAAAGAAAGCTCTATTTGTGACAAAAAAATGATTAAAATTTCATTTGGGTACAGTGTTGCATGACCACGCAATTGTCATTCAAATTGTGACAGCGCTGAAAGCTGAAAATTGGCTTGGGCGGGAAGGGGGTGGAAGTGCACTTAACAGAACATTGCAATTTATGCTGCAACTTCAGAAAAATGCAAAGAACTATTTTTTTTTACAGAAAGCGATGTTTATACTCTTCACCTAGGCTCCAGAGGGAAGCAAACATAGTGTTAGGAAATAATTAAATGATGAAATGAATCTGGCTTGGGACACGTGATAATGAAAACTCCAGCAGGGTGCAGCAGCTCTAATACCAGAAAGAACAGGCTGCATTTTAAATGTCCCCCCCAATTCAGGCTCCCTGACTAACTGGATTAGACCACCTGTCACCCATATGCCGTCTGTACATCTCAACTTTCAGAAGGCAGCAACCAAGAGGATAATCAGCCTTATGTCTGCTCCTGAAGACACTCTTTAGAGTTGTACTGAATTCAGATTTTTCCTCCCTGCCCCTCCCCTGAGACCCCAACATAAAGAGATTATTTCCCCGGCACTTGGCAGAAACTGGCTCGCTAGTAACCCATTCTTTGCCCCCAAATCTGAAGCTCTAAAATACATCTACATGCAAACACGTGCCCGATGTGCCTAAAGGCCACCAATTCAGATATTATCAACCAGCCTACAATGTACAAACACACATATAAATATATATTTCTTGAATTGAATGCCTTGGTTACATGAGCATACACAAGTAATATGTATTTAACTTGGGTATGTCAATGAAAATTAAGCGAGTTTATTGCCTTTTATTGGACCCATCTATTACTGGCAATATTTTCCCCTCT
The DNA here is from genome assembly GCF_905171775.1 of Rana temporaria. NCBI lineage: Eukaryota > Metazoa > Chordata > Amphibia > Anura > Ranidae > Rana > Rana temporaria. Next base: position 112,085,001 of record NC_053492.1, on the reverse strand, counting down.
CTTGAAAGTGATTCAAGATATGATCTGTCTTTATTATACTCATCAGTTTTAAATATGTGCATATATGATACAGTATGTGTATAGGCTCGTACACACTATAAGAAAATCAAGCGAACATTTTCGTCCGAGGAACTTTCGTATGATTTTCATATATTGTATACAACTTTCACACAGCTGATTCCGAGCTTCTGAATGAAAATTTCCTAAATATTTCTCGTAGGGAACAGAAGAAATTATTTTTGTTTAATGTGTACCGTTTTCGTACAAGAAAAATCTGAGACGAAAGACTACGCATGATCAGAAACAGTAAACAACAAAAAAAAAAGCATTTGTTGTACAAGAATTTTCATACGAATTTTCCTTTATCGGTTCCGATTTTCTGTGAAACAATGAAGAAAATCGGACGATTGTTTACTTGATTTTCTTATAGTATGTACCCCACTTTAGTCCCTGTGCACTCCAGAAAAAAATAAAGTTTAAAGCAAAATAACTTCATTGGCATCCCTTTATAGTTCTAAAATGATCATTGAGTACGTAAAGCTGAACTACAGGCAAAAACAAAGAAAGAAAACTTTCATTTAAATATATTCCTCAATAGACACAAAGGGTATAAATCCACGTTGTGTGCAACAAATGTCTTTAGAAACCCAGATAGTATTTTGTAAAGTAGCAATGACATCATCACTGTGCTGTGGGAGGGACCCGGCAAAATCCACCTACTAGAGGCTGCTTGCAGAAAACTACAGGATGGGGCGGAGACAAGACCAGTCTCCCTGCACAAGGAGAGAGAGCGCAGCAGTAAACGGTCTTTATTACAGGAAGCTCCTACATAGAGGTAAAGTTTCACACTGGATTACTGCACAGATCCAGAAGAAATACACAAAACACACCAAGAATCCAGTAAGAATACTCATGCCTCTTGTATTTAAACAATATTTTCTTAACGTGGAGTTCAGCTTTAAAGCCAAACTTAGGCCAGCCATACACTGAACTTTGGTCAGCTGGTCTACAGACTGAACAAAAAAAACTGATTTGTCCATCCGTGCTATACAGCACAAATGAATGTAACCCCTTGCTAGGCTACTGTATTCTAACAGTCAGCGATGGCTGCAGTCACAATCCCACACATCGGCTTCATCTGACTGGATGTACCTATTCACCTGACAATGTTGGCATCTGTAGACATCACATCACTGGAGTTCAGGCAAGTATGGACAGGTTCCACTTTAAAGACAACCTGTATTTAGAGAACTGTATATGATGCCGATCCTGGCTTTAGTACTGTAAAATGCACACCTAGTGGCAGTCGCAACACTATAAAGTGCCTCATGCGCTGTGGCATTAGAAGAATTGTGATATCTCTGACTTTTCAGTCCAACAAGACTGTCTATTACTCTGAAAATTCCTCTATTGCCGTTCTACGGAAGCAGTAAGGTTTTAAGAGTACACCAAATGCTTGAATAACTTCTTTATTAACTTCACTTTTCTTCACAGATAACACTGCTGCTTTGCAGCAGACAGTCCATGTACAAACACGTGTTGAATAAGTATCACAAAATGGCGGTTCAAATATTCAATCTTGTCATTCAACATAAAATGGTGGATATATTTCTTATTCAGTATTTATACTCTCTCTCTCTCTGTAAGTTATCAAAGCATTCTCGGATTTCTCTGAAAGGTATAACTGTGGTTTGCAACTTGGTTTGCAGGGTTGCTTTAGTTCGGTTACCTTGTTACAGTGGATGGATGGATGTGACTTAGTTCGATAGCTTAGTTCGTTCGAGTGCAGTTAGATGACTTTGTTTGGCAACTTAGTTCGGTGGAACTACAAGTGAACACACAACTAGATCAATATTCAGTTCTAATCACACTGGGCCAGATCCACACATAATTAGATGGGCGCAGCGTATCAGAGATACACTACGCCGCCGTACCTTACCTGGCGGATCTTCGAATCCTCAAAGAATTTGCGCCTTAAGTTATGGCAGCGTAGTGTATTTCTGGCGGCGGAATTCAAATCGGCGGGTAGGGGGGCGCGATTCATTTAAATGAAGCGCGTCCCCGTGCCGAATGAACTGCACATGCGTCGTTCCGAAATTTCCCGCCGTGCATTGCGCTAAATGACGTCGCTAGGACGTCATTTTTTTTAACTTAGACGTGAGTTACGTCCATCCCTATTCACGGACGACTTACGCAAAAAAATAAAAATTTCGACGCGGGAACGACGGCCATACTTAACATGGCAAGTCTATCTATACGCCGCAAAATACCAGCTTTAACTATACGCCGGAAAAAGCAGACTACAGACGACGTTAGAAAATGTGACGGCCGCGCGTACGTTCGCGGATCGTCGTAAATCGCTAATTTGCATACCCGACGCGGAAAACAACGCGAACTCCACCCAGCGGGCGCCGAAGTATTGCATCTAAGATCCGAAGGCGTACAAAGCCGTGCGCCTGTCGGATCTTACCCAGATGCCGTTGTATCTTGGTTTGAGGATTCAAACTAAAGATACGACGCAGGAAATTTGAAAGCACGCCGGCGTATCAGTAGATACGCCGGCGTACTTGCTCTGTGGATCTGCCCCACTATTTACAGATAAGAAGATATACATAACTTGTGTAACGTACCTATTTAGGCCCTTGCTTCCATAAAACTGAACTCTGTATGTCTGCTCTGCTCTCTGTCTTCATATGGAATGAATTTGCAGCACATGTATAGTATTAGGAACCACCCAGACAGAATGGATGCAAAAGGTAGCTGTGATAGGTCAAGACTCTGCTCAATGTGAGATTAGCTGTGATTGGCCAAGGCTACTGATGAGTCACAAAAGCTTAACTCTATGCTTTCTGGTATGAATTCTACTGTGTAATTTGAGCTTACCTTCACTGTCATATAAACGATTCTTAAAAGCATATTTTTTCTTTTGCCTCTGTGAACACAACATACAACTGTTATATGACATTCAAGCATAAAATCACAGTGAATAACTTTGCTTTTGTCTCTCACATATAAACATGTGCATTACATTTAGGTTCTTAGCAGGTTTAGCTGTATATACATGTAGGTTATATTAGCTACCTAGGACAGGTTCTAGCTGGCCAGCTACACACCTTTTCTAAAGTTCTCGTCTCTTTTCAGGATCCAATCATATGAGCAGATCCTCTGCATTGGTCACCATTCCTGAAAATTGGGGGATCGGTTGTTCAGGCAGAGCTGGTACCAATTTTTTTAGCACCATAGATAACATCTTTTATATTTAACCCAAAAATGTGGTTATCGAGTAAATAGATACCAAACATGTCAGGCCTCGTACACACGACAGAGTTTCTCGGCAGAATTCACCGAGAAACTCGGTCAAAACCCGGATTCTGCCGAGAAACTCTGTCGTCTGTACAGTTTTGGCTCGATGGAGCCGCCGAGGAACTCGACGAGAAAATAGAGAACATGTTCTCTATTTTCTCGTTGTCCGCGTTGTTCTATGGGAGAAGGCGGCCCGCCGAGCTCCTCGGCGGCTTCATCCCAAAACTCGACGAGGAACTCGACGTGCCAAGCACGTCGAGTTCCTCTGTCGTGTGTACGGGGCCTCACACTTTAGAATTGCACACATTTGTGGAATGGCGCAAAACTACGGTACTTAAAAATCTCCATAGGCGATGCTTTAAAAAAAGTTTATAGGTTACCAGTTTAGCGTTACTTATGAGGTCTTATGCTAGAACTATTGCTCTTGCTCCAACGTTTGCGGCGATACCTCACGTGTGGTTCAAACATAGTTTACATATGCGGGCGTGACTTGCGCAATGCGTTGCTTCTGCGTGCAAACACGAGGGGACATGGGCGGTTTAAAAAAATAATAATTAAACATTCCTTGTAATAGGAATAAGGCGTGACAGGTCCTCTTTATGGGTCAATAAGATCCCTGATATCACCTCTACCCTGGAAAGCATGAGATGCTTTCCAGGGTAAAAAAACTGGCAGTGTTTACATCTCCCAGCGCCGGAAGTGATGTTACGACGTCATATCCAGCCTTCCAGGATTATAGGGATCTATAGTGATCCATTGGTGGATTGGTTCTCCGGATCCCCGATTGTACGGGAGAGCTCAGAGAGTGGGGGGGCTCATGAGCTGTTAGGAGGACCCTCCGGCTTTTCTCTTCCCAATCTGCAAACTAGCTTTCTTAGCTTATAGCTACCTTTCGGGTGCCGTACCTTTGCAGTGCACATCTTTCTTGCCCTGGAAGAGGCTTGAATGGTGCTTATTTTTTAGAACCCTTCCTCACTACAGTATGCAAAAGTGTGATTGGTGTAGTCTGCCCCAACTGTTGCCAGAGTCCCATGTGATAACTAAACCAACCCTCTTCAAAATAAATGTTCACTATTTGCTGTATGTTGTATCCGGGGATACATATTATATATATATATATATATAAAAAAATGTGTGCATTACCTTGATGCTAGCTGTGTCTGTTTTTATCCCATGTCAAGACGTGTATCCTTGCGATTGAAGTTTATCTAAGCTTTTGTATTCAGATTATGTAAAACTCTTTCTAATAAAAATATATGGAAATAGAACAAAATAGAAAACGTATACTTTATCCCAGCTTGACCAGTGATCTTTGTAAAACTATTTTTGTTTGTGTACATTGCAAATTTTATATAGTAAAAACAAAAAAAAAAAAAGTTATACCAACGAACAGAAGAAATAAAAAGAACTGAAAACTTTTAAGATGGGTGTAATTTAATCCCCTATGATATAAACCTCTTGGCATAATTTTATATAAACATTTTTACGTGCCAGAGATTCTATTTCAGCAATAGTAGAGCAGCGAACAGAAAGGAATATGGCCAGAAATCTGTGTAGTGGCCAGCAGAGGGAGCCATACCAAAACTGACACACACACACACACACACACACACACACACACACACACAATTTGCTGGCAAGGCAATGAGACTGATGAAAAGAGTTCAGAATTTCTTTATTTTGCAGCAGATCAGCTATGGTGACCCCTGCATTTCTCTCATAAAAGATTTAGTTAAATAGCTAAAAGGTGATATTTTAGAGACTGTTCGTGAATAAATGTTGTGCCAGTCCAAAACTATTGTAGGAGCAGGATTAGAACCACTGTTGTGTTTTTACTGCTATCTAAGGCAAGAGATTTGGTCTCACTTACTGCCCGGTGACAACGGTTTTACTATTAAGACAATTAACCACTTCAATACCAGGCCTATTTTGGCACTTCTCTCCTACATGCATAAATCATATTTTTTTTGTTAGAAAATTACTCAGAACCCTTAAACATTATATATGTTTTTTTAGCAGACACCCTAGGGAATAAAATGCCGGCCATTGCAACTTTTTATCTCGCACAGTATTTGCGCAATAATTTTTCAAACGCCTTTTTTTGGGGAAAAAAAATCGGTTTTGTGAATTAAAAAATAACAAAACAGTAAAGTTAGCCCAATTTTTTTGTATACTGTGAAAGATGAAGTTACGCCGAGTAAAAAGATACCCAACATGTCACGCTTTAAAATTGCGCACACTCATGGAATGGCGCCAAACGTCAGTACTTAAAAATCTCCATAGGCGACGCTTATTTTTTTTTTACAAGTTACAATTTTAGAGTTACAGAGGAGGTCTAGTGCTAGAATTGTTGCTGGCGCTCTAACGCACGCGGTGATACCTCACATGTGTGGTTTGAGCGGCGTTTACATATGTGGGCGGGACTTACGTGTGTGTTCGCTTCTGAGCGCGAGCTACCGGGGAAAGGGGCGTTTAAATTTTTTTTTTATTATTTTATTTTACTCAATTTCTTTTATTTTTACACTTTTTTTAACTTTTTTTTTTTTTGATCACTTTTATTCCTATTACAAGGAATGTAAACATCCCTTGTAATAGGAATGGTTCGTGACAGGTACTCTTTATGGAGAGATGCGGGGTCAATAAGACCCCACATCTCTCCTCCAGGCTGGAAAGCATTAGATCGTGAAAAAAAATTCACAGATCTAATGCTTTCAGCCGCGATTGCGGCTGTGTTTACGTTCCAGGACCCGGGCGTGACATCATAACATTGCGCCCGGGTCTCCGACGATCATAGAGATGACTGGTGACCATCTGGTCACCAGTCTACTCTATGGTTTCCATCCGACGCCGGCGGATCGTTTCTCCGGGTCTCCGATGGCAAAGGAGAGCCCGGAGAAGCACCCGATGGCGGCGGCAGGGGGGGGGGGCGTCCCCTCCCGCTGCCTATAAGAACGATCAAGCGGCAAAACCGCCGCTATGATTGTTCTTATGGTGCACAGAATCGCCGGCTAAAGAGATGGATATCTGAATGATGCTTGTGGCTGCAGGCATCATTCAGATATCCCCACTGAAACCCAGGACGTCATTTCACAATGGGCGGGTATTGAAGTGGTTAAGGGGGGAAAATCTCCAACAGCATTCAGGACAGAAATAAAAACACTATCATTTCTTTTAGATTTATCAAAACAGTGTTATACTGTACAAGCCTACATGATCCACTCAATTAGTATTAAAACTGAACTCCAGCTTTTGATACAGTTTGTTTGAACCAAGCTGGCCGAAACGAACTGTCCCTCACCAACATGTGAGACAGCTGGATGTACGATATAAACTGTTCTGGGTTCGAGCCGAAACCTCCAGTGTTATACCTGAAACACAATAGAGTCCATCTGATTGGTGCTCAGCCACTCAGAGAAAGCAATGAATTCTAGCAAGAGGTTGTGACATCATCAGCCTGCCTCTCTGACTCAGCCAATCAAAGGAAGCTTTGTATTGATTGCTAGAGTACATTACTTTCTCTGAACGGCTGAGCGCCGATTAGATAGACCCTTTTGTGGTCCGGGTACAAGACTGGAAGTCTTGGCTCCAACCCGGAACACCGTGCTGTATGCAGCCTCACGTTGGTGAGGGACATGGTTTATTTGGCCCAGCTTGGCCCAAACCAACTATGTAAAGTGTATAAAAAGCTTTAAGTCAGGAAGGCCTTGTACTACATAGGTAATGGTAGATCTAAGGGAGATTGTACAAATCAGATTGTAAAGCATATGGTCAGTCAGAACAGTTTCCAGCAGTCTCTAATAAGCATTGATGGCCCCACACATTACTGGTGGGCAAGGCAGGTCCGGAGTTTACACAGCAGGTTCTCCTGCCTTATGAGCCTAGGTAGGGCAGAACAGTTGCCTTGTGGTTAGTACTTCCGCCTCACAGCACTGGAGTCCTTGGTTCAAATATTGGCCAGAACACTATTTATTACCTCCCACACTTCAAAGACAGACTTGGTGGGTTTCATTGGCTCCTATCCATATTGGACCTAATATGTGTGTACAGATTGGCCCTGCGTGTACAGTGCCTTGAAAAAGTATTCATAACCCCCTTAAAATTTACCCTTTGTGTCATATTACACCCAAAAAACGTAAATGTATTTGGATTGATTTTATGTGATAGACCAACACAAAGCGGCACATAATTGTGAAGTGGAAGAAAAATGATAAAAAAAAACTATTAGATAGGCACCTGAACAACCATAACATACAAGGATATACAATGTAATACTAACATAAAAGCACACAAACAGGTTGGGCTTGATGGACTTGTGTCTTTTTTCAACCTCACCTACTGTAAATGTAATGTTACAATTGCATTCAGAAGTCACCTAATTAGTAAGTCCATCTGCGTGCAATTTAATCTCAGTGGCCCAGATTCAGGTACATCTGCGCGATATTTGCGGGGGAGCAGGGCAACGATTTTGCCCTGCGCCCCCGCAAATATTTTGCGCTGCCCTCGATTCACGGAGCAGTAGCTCCGTAAATTGCGAGGGCGCGCCGGCGGGAATCATTTAAATTAGGCGCGCTCCCGCGCCGAGCGTACAGCGCATGCTCCGTCGGGAAACTTTCCCGACGTGCATTGCGGCAAATGACATCGCAAGGACGTCATTTGCTTCAAAGTGAACGTGAATGGCGTCCAGCGCCATTCAAGAATCACTTACGCAAACGACGTGAAATTCAAATTTCACGTCGCGGGAGCGGCGGCTATACTTTAGCGCAAGGCTGCCCCTTCTAATAGTAGGGGCAGCCAATGCTAAAGTTGCCGTACGGAAACTCCGTACCTGGCTTGCGCGGGGCAATTTGCATACTACACGCTGATCACAATGGGAGCGCCCCCTAGCGGCACACGCAAGAATGCAGCCTAAAATCTGCGAGGCATAAGGGCCTTATGCCGCGCAGATTTTAGGCTGCAGTCGGTGTAACGAGGTTCCTGAATCAGGAGCACTCGTTACACAGGAGCAAGTAAGCAATTGCGCCGTGTAACCTATGGTTACACGGGCGCAATTGCTTCTTGAATCTGGGCCAGTATATTTACAGTTGTTCTGTGAAGTCTTCAGAGATTTGAAAGAGAACCTTAGTGAACAGCATCATGAAGGCCAAGGAACACACCAGATAGGGCAGGGATAAAGTTGGAGAAGTTAGGTCTTTTTCCCCCCATCGGTGTAAAAAAATAGAACATGTTTTACATTTTTCCTATGGATAAAAAAACGATAGGAAATTCCGATCGTCTGTGTGGAACTCCATCGGAGAAAAATCCATGCATGCTCAGAATCAAGTCGACGCATGCTCGGAAGCATTGAACTTCATTTTTTTACGCTCGTCGTAGTGTTTTACGTCACCGCGTTTTGGCACGGTCGGAATTTAGTCTGATAGTGTGTATGCAAGACTGATAAAAGTCAGCTTTATTGGATATCCGACGAAAAAAATCCATCGAATTTGATTCCATCAGAAATCCAATCGTGTGTACAGGGCTTTAGAGTCTGCAAAAGACTTGACTCGACTGATCAATACATACAAATGCCTAGGTCAGATAATTTTATGTGTTGCAAACAAGAAATCATTTTTGTAACATTCAGCTGGTCTTTTCACACAAAACACAAAATAGAAAAATGTCGCCAACAAGCTTTTACTGTATTTTTTTTTTATAAAATAAAACATTTATTTCTGCAGTTTGGAGTATCAGATGTCTATTACAACCATTATTTACAGTATAACTCTAGTTATTTTGTACATTGTACACAGACACCGCGCAAATCTGAGGAAATCACACATATCATGCTCTAAAACAATCCACCTTCTTTATTTTTGTGGTGAAAAATATACTGCAGGGCACAGCTTTGTATTGAAGGTGAGTAGTGCAACCTAAGGTACTTTTAATCATTTAATTTGTTTTATTTTAATTTGTACCCAGCCTGGGCCCATTTTATTTATTTTTTTAACAAGAGAAACTGCCTGGGCCCATTTTAATGGAAAACAAAGGATTAAAAGTTGCGGTTGAGCGTTACATTAGTCCGGATTTGGTGTAACCACAGTAGATGCAGTATAAAATAAATCACAACTTGCGTTAGGGTCCTTTCACACTAGCGGACCGTTCGTCCGTTCATTACAAGTCCGTTAACGGACTTGTAATGAATCCCTATGGGATCGCGTCCGTTAGGGGATGGAGCATCCGCTAGCGTCCGCGTCCGTCGGGATTCGCTTTTGCGAACGGAAGAAACCCTATTTTTCTTCCGTCCGGCGGAACGGATCGGATGCAGACGGACAGACGGTCCGTCTGCATCCGATCCCCCATAGGGGAGAGCGGAGCAGAGACAGGGCGGTCTCTGCACTGTGTGCGGGGACCGCCCTATCCGCCGACAGCTCAGCGGAGATGACGGAGTATCCCCGCTGAGCTTTGGCGGACACACAGAGCGGACACAGAAACGGTCTGCTCCGTGTGAAAGGACCCTTAATTGCATCACTTTCATTTACAATGGCCCCAGGGCCAGACTCTTTTTTTGGGGGGAAGTTGTCCATGTGTTTTCCAAGTTGCTTACGAGATGTATTTATTTCGCCCTCCGTTTCTAAAACGTCTTCCCTGTTTGTCTGAAGGCCAAATTCATGTCAGTGCTGTGTGGATGTTGGCATGTCATAGCATGCTGGCTGTGCTTACAAAGGTCTCACTGTTGGTTACAAAGGTTCCTGGTTAGAACCCCTTCTCCTCCCCCAGGAAGGAGTCAAGGGATGTCTTTGGGTGGGAACACCTTGATGACTGGAGCATTTTGTGAAAAACAATAGAAATATAGGTAGTGTAAAAGAACTCGTTTCATACTAAGGATATATAAATAAGCCTCTTACTGAAGTTCCAGTAACGTTTTGTACATTGCATCTGCATCTTCTGTATAACTGTTTTTCCCAACTGTTAATATCAGGATTGAGGTCAAAGTTTATTTAAAAAAATGTAAGGCTTATTTAGCCCCCTTTACACTGGACGCAAGCCATCCAAGGCCGGTAGGAAGGGCTCTTAATCTTTCTGCACTGTGATTGGCTAAACAGTGCTGACACCATCAGAAGCCCGTCCCTTCGACTCCTGATCATCAGCATGTGATCGTGAGCGATCAGTGACTGCATGGTTACAGTCCTGGGGGAGACAAAAGAACGCACCCCAGAATTACACAGCGAGGCAAAGGTGCAGCAGCTGGGTGCGAAGGCCCACCTGCTCATAGATGTGTATAGCGGTTGTAAACAGGGTTAATAAGAACGTAAAACAATAAAATTGTGCAATAGCCCATAGTTCTATCCCCCCCCCCTTCTCCTCTACCACTACTGAAGTTTTTTTTCCTATTTCTGACAGGTACACACTTCACTTCTGCTCAGCTCACCTAGGTGTGGGCCCATGTTCTTAATCTTACTTTTATATTGAAAATCTGGCCCTCCTGAACATTATTTATATCCTTCAAGCCTAACCCTGGACACTAGAGAAATAGCCTTACAGTGCACCCCCCTGCAATGCAATAATTAAATGCTTGTCAACTCCATGGGTTAGGAGGAAGGAGGCTGTGTTACTTACCATCTTCAGCTCCAGCAAGCTCTGGCACACTCTTCCTCTCCCTGACACACCAAAGCTGTAAGCGGCCCCTCTGCATCATCAAATACAATGTAGGACTAATAGTCTACCATTGCAAATGAGGGGGTAGGTAAGTGCTTTAAAGGCCGGCTGGTTTCATGGATGGAGGTTGTCTGCAGGAGCGAGGAAAGGTTTGACATCTTGTTTCTCTACCCCTAGATCGAACAAGTGTTTAACACTTGCAATATGTGCATAGGGGGCACTGCAAGGGTAGTTTTATTTTTTTGCCCAGAGGCTATAATGTATTTAGGGTTTTATTATATTTAAATTGGTTATAAAGGCTTAAGCTTTTCTACTTTCATGCATTCAATGCATGAAGGTAAAAACCTTCTCTGTGCAGCAGCCCCCTCAATACTCACCTGAGCCCGATCTTCTACCAGCCCTATGCACAAGAGCCTCGGCCCTCTGGGGACTCTCCCTTTTCATTGGCCGACAGTGGCGGGAGCCATTGGCTCCCACTGCTGTCAATAATAGCCAGTAAACCAATGAGGAGAGAGAGGGGTGGGGCCAAATCACAGCTGTGTATGTGAATTGGACACGCAGTGCAGCGGCTCAGGAGTGAGCCTGCCTGGACGGCACCATAGTAAAACAACTGCACAGAGCAGGCAAGTATAACAGGTTTGTTATTTTGATGTAAAAAAAAATCCAAAGCTTTAATATCACTTTAAAAAAAGGAATCAGTCATGTCTGTCCTTTCCCATTTTTCCTCCAAACTGTAAATATTAAGTTCCTGAAGTTTCTCTTGACATGTTTTTATCCATTAGACATTTCCCTATTTTTGTTGCCCCCTCTCTAAACTCGTTCTATCTTATCAATGTTGTAAGTGAGGTCTCCAGAACTGGACACAGTATTCCAAATGAAGCCTAATGCCTCGTTCACACGACCGTTTTTTCCGACGGGAAAACTACTATGAGAGCTTTTCTTCGGGAATACCGGCCGTATGTATGCTCCATCGCAGTTATTTAGATGGAAAGACTGCCGGACAAAAAAAAAAAGAAGAAGAAGAAGAAGAGCAGGATCTCTCTCCCCCCCCCTCCATCAGGAAAAAATCCTGACGGGAAAACCGTTCATCTGTATGGTTTTCCGACGGGTAAAAAAAACGCACATGCTTGGAAACAAATCGACGCATGCTCAGAAGCATAGAACTTATATTTCTCTCCTCGTTGTAGTCTTAAGTCACTGCGTTTTTGGCAGTCAAAAGTTCACAGGACTTTTGTGCGAATGTGTTTATACAAGGCAGGCTGGACAGGAATTCTGTCGGGAATACCGTCGTTTTTTATCTGACGGAAATAGGCATAAGGCTGGCCATAGAAAGAGCAAATTTCTTTCATGCAACCCGTTTGATTCCCCTATCAACACAGGCAGTGTTGGCAGGCGAATCCCTCCCGCCAACCCATTGTTTTCTCCAAGTGGAGAGTCTGCTGGGATAACACAGTGATTATTGCTAGCAGCTATAACAGTCACGAGCAATAATTGCATGTAAAATCCAGCAGGCTGGCTATACCTAATTTGAGCAATTGCTCAACATGGGTGCGTTCATCCTGCCCATACATGGTTTGAATCTCCTGCTGAACGGGACGATATTCGAACAGTCTATGGCCGGCTTAACTAAACATACAGGAAAACTGCTTTAGTAATATACCCCAAAATTGCCAGGGTACACGGTTTGCTCATTTTACAATCATCTGAAATAAGTACTTCCAATTTTTTTTCCTTTGTATTAAATGGGCAAACAATGTACCCACGCACTAGCAGAGGATTCCTTTTTCCTAGGTGCATTATTTTGAATATTTAAATATGTTGAACTTCACTTTGAGCAATCTTCCAGCAATGCCAAATCATGCTCCAGACACCGTCAGGGATATGAACCCTATTACACACCTTTGTGGCATCAGAAAAAGGACATACCTTGCCCACCAAACTTTCAGTTTATATCATTTACATGTAGAATAAATAGAAGAGGACCTAGTGCAGAGCCTTGTGGTTGGTCTGTTTCAAATAAACCCTATCTACAACCACAGCGATATCTATCTTTTAGGCTTCTTTCAGGCTTGCGGTAAAGCAGCAGCTAACTGGCATTAGGAAACCTACTGAACTTGTTCATTCGGATCGCGATTGAGATGTGGCCCTCATTGAACTTAAGTCAAATTCTGCTTCCAGAGTTAAAAACGCAGAAGCTGTGAAGCAAAGCATCATAGTGCATATACTGCCTTGTCTGGCTGTATTATCAAAACTTGGGTGGGCGCCTGTTTTTACTGCCCCCTCATCTGAAAGAGCCCTTAGGAGACTGTTTACCCACTTAACACCCTGTGGGTAAATCCTATTGTGTAAAATAAAATAATAAAACACAATATTAGCAGCACTAATGGAGTTGTAGAAAAGAACTGTCTAAGGACAGCATAGAAATAAAGAGTACTAAAACAAAGACAGTTACTGGTTATCAAGTACAAGTTCACAGTAGGTTACTATAAGAGACAGTTACAACCCTGTCAATTATCTCCTCCCAAATAATGCATACATATTTCAGTTCAAGTTCACAGGAGATTTACGAGAACAATTAATGCCAATATTGTAGCTGTTCAGGACTCAATAGTCATTATACCAGTTGGAGCATCTCTGCAGTGCCAGCTCCCATTCAGCAATAGTGTTCTCATAGTCTTTAAGTTTACGCTGTGGTTCAAAAAGAAGCTCAGGTTCTCTCAGTTTCTTCAGTTCCTCCTTGTTGGACCAAATCCCTTAAAGCACAAAAGGGACACATTGGAGTATAAAGTCAGTATTTTAATCAATACTGTGGCTGGATTATAAAAAAAAATATGAATTCTTCCATTGCCATTCCTAGATCTAATGCATGATTCTGGTACTTTTATTTTAGCAGCGGGTGAAATACTTACCTACAGCTAGTCCGGCTAGAAACGCTGCTCCAAGGGAGGACATGTCTGTGTGCTTTGGTTTATCAAGAACTTGGCCAAGCAAATCTGCCGTCATCTGCATGACAAAACTGTTGTTGCTGACTCCTCCATCAGCCCTGCGGGGAGAAAAACAAATCAAGTCATCATGATGAGAGGCAATGCCAGATACTATGGTGCTCAAATACTGTATGTCTCAAAACCCGAACCTTTGTGTTGACCATACACCGTATGAATTTTGACTGTTTTTTGAGGAACTGGGAGAAATATGCTTAAAGGGTTGCCCCATCCCCTCAGCGGATACCTTAAAAACAGGTAACCTGCACCCACTTCCGGACAAGATCGCTGTACAGCGATCTACGAAACTCCCGCCCCCCCCCTCGCTGCATTCTGGGAGACACACAGGTCCCAGAAGACAGCGGGGCCATTAAAAAAGTGCAGCATGGCTCACGCATGCACAGTAGGAACCAGGCTGTGAAGCTGCAAGGCTCCACTTCCAGTTTCCCTTAGTGAAAATGCCAGCACCCAGAGCCGATGAACGGATCGGCTTGGGGTGCCGACATCGTGGGCTCTCTGGACAGGTAAGTGTCATTAAATTTAAAGTCAGCAGCTACAGTATTTGTAGCTGCTGACTGATATATTTTTTTTCTCCCAGGCTGGAACTCCTAAAAAGTACACTAAAAAGGTTCCTGTTAAAAAACAAACAAAAAAAACCAAAAACGTTATACTTACCTCCACTGTGCAGCTCGTTTTGCACACAGTCGCCCCGATTCTGGTCTTCTGGGGTTCCTCGGCGGCTGCCCGCAAGAAGTAATACCCTTCTTGGGAGTTCTCTCCCAAGGGGGTTAGTTCTTGCGAGCACGCTCCGGTGATAAAGATGGCAGCTATAGCCGCAGACTGTATCACTCGGCCCCGCCAGCGCTCCACGTCATTGGATGTGATTGACAGCAGCACGAGCCATTGGCTGTGCTTCTATGGCCAAAGTGGAGAAGAGGACGTTGGGGGCGAGCGCAGCAGGTGAACGGGCTCAGGTAAGTAAAACAGGGGGGCTGGGGGGCCCTCATTGCCATGTTTTTTTTTCACCTTAATGCATACAATGCATTAAGATGAAAAAAAAATAAATGAACCTTTACAACCTCTTTAAGGGAAACCCTCCGTAACAGAAACAAAGGGCTTTTTCCCACATTCGTAACATTTTAAAGCAGCCTAAAAGCACATTAACGCACCTTTAGCATCAATGAGCATTTAGGATGTGTTGTACAGGTGCTCATGTTGCATCAGGCAACACTTCTCAAATGCCTTGTGTGTTGAAAAAAAAAAAAAAGACCAACAAGGCTAAAATGGAAAAGAATCACTTTTGATGCTTTGCAAACTCACCGCAATATATATCACTGATTAGGCTGCACTGATAGACAACACTGTTGGTATTGCACTAATAATTAGGACAATGATAATCAGTGCCACCGATTAAGAGTGTAGATGTCCCTTAACAGCTGGTTATTGGCTCCGCTCTCCTCACACTGACAGCATGAGGAAAGGAGTGCCCATAACCGGCTTCTGTTTACATCGTAATCAGCTGATCATGTGGTAATGGGCCACTGTGATTGGCCCTTTAACCTGATCACAGAGCGCACCACAGGTGGTGCACGGGCAGCGCAATCATGGGAGGACGTCATATGATGGCCTCCCGGCAAAGTAAGCCTCCACTGTAGCCATCTTTCAGCTATAGCGCAGGCAAAAAGTTGTTAAGATGTGGTTGTGACATGTTTCAATAGAAGTAAATAGAGGCAGCATTATTTCTGCCTTGCAGCACTGCAAAGCAACAGTAAAGCTGCAGTGTGAACAGCTCCATCCACTCATCATTGTAACAATTTTGACTGGCATTGATAATTGCTAAAAAAGCGACCCAACCGCTTATTTTCAATGTGTGAAAGAGCCCTAAGGGGGATGAAAAGGACTGGCAAGTTTTACTTAACTACAACCAAAAAAAATAAAAAAATTAGTTCTCCTGTCCTTCAAGACATGGCTATTTATTCGTGTCATAAAATGGCTCCCATACATGCATTTAGCAGTTTACCAAAAGCTTAAAGTAGAATTCCTATAAATGCTCCATCCACTCCCTCCTAACACCTATTCTGACTAACTTGTATAAGCAAAGATGTGTATATACACTTATTTTCTGGCCGCTCCAGTCCAGTCACATGATCTCACCTGTGACAGCCTGTGCCATCTGCAGCGATGGGAGAGAGTGCTAAAAAATGGCTGGCAATGCCTGGGAGTAGTGACATCACCCATAGGCTTCCCTTCTGCTCTCTGCATTTCCTCCCCTCCCCTGCAGCTGCGACCGGCTGATACAGGGG
This sequence comes from Rana temporaria, assembly GCF_905171775.1. NCBI lineage: Eukaryota > Metazoa > Chordata > Amphibia > Anura > Ranidae > Rana > Rana temporaria. Next base: position 112,068,782 of record NC_053492.1, on the reverse strand, counting down.
AGCCAGATCATGTGATGAGATCAGCACGGCCTGAAAATAGGTACGTATATACATCTTTTCTTACACCGGTTAGTCAGAATAGGTGTTTGGAGGGGGGGGAAGGAACATTTTTAAAAAGGATTTGACAAAAATTCTACTTTAAGTAAAAAATGTAATACATAGGCAGAAGATTTAAGGCCTTCTCGTCAGCCAATCTGCTCATTCCATAGGTACTCAAAGCTCCCCACGAGAACACAAGTTGACCAAATCATGAATTTACCTGATCTTTGAGATTTTAATGGAAGTCTCCCTGCGCATTGTATCATACAGCTGCTTGTTCCTAAAAGTAGAATTTGAATAAAAGACGGTTATGTCAGCGAAAGAAAAAATGTACACCATAACATCAATGTTTTTTAATTAACTATTTGTTTTTTTCTGTAGTGACAGATATTAATTGTAAAGTTTTACTCTGCAGTGCCCAGCAGCCCCCCGACACTTACCCGAGTCCTCTATCGACCCAGCATTGTGCCCGGTTTAAGTTCTTCTTACCTCTCTCACAAGCTTGGCTGTCAATTCAATTATATGAGGTAGTGGGTGGGGTGGGACCGAGCCACACTATGTGTGTCTATAAACACACACACACACACACACACACACACACACACACACACACACACAGCTCAGGAATGGAGCCTGAGCATTCGACCCATAGCAAGTGGCTTGCTATGGGGGCAGATGGAAAAGGAGCAGACAACGCTGAAGGGGGGGGGGGGGCTCCAGAACAGGAGGTAGGGTACAGCTTTGTGCAGTACCATTGCACAGAGCAGGTAGGTGAAACATGTTTGTTATTACAAACCAAAAAAAGTCAGATTTGCTGATTTAAAGTATGCGTATAGGTGACTGTAGTTTGTAATTCTGGATGCAGTACAACAACCAAAGTGGATTGCTTGCTCTGAAAATCCTCCATTCAGAAAAAAGACTTGCATTCTATTCACAGAAGGCATTCTGTGAATGGAGGAGGTTCAGATGAAAATGCCCTCCTCTCCTTCAATCACATTACTCCATGCAAGGCTTTATCTAAATGATGGATGTGCTGAGCAAGCGACCCAGTGACACATCTGTATTACAGCCTGGACTGGAAGTCTCAGGGCCGAACATTCAGCACCAACAGGAGACTGTGGCTGAAAAAAATGGAGATTTAACAAACATTACAACAGCCAAAGATGGGGCACACTTCATTAGAGGTAGCTTACTTTTCCTGTGCAAATGTACAAAACAGTTTTTGGCCATACTTCAGCTTTAAGTCTTTACATAGTGTCCATGTCGAATGCCATTAACATTTAATTTAATGATTTCTTTTGTTACCTGGAGCAGTTTTTGACAGTACTTCATAGTAATGTGAAGTAGTGAAAATAACTGACAGAGGTATGTCTGATGTAGCTGAAGTTGCAATGCATTTTTCAGATTCCTCTATTACTAACATATCACCCTATAACATTTTACATTTACTAATAAATCATCCACAGTCTCCAACATGGTCAAAATTTGTTTGTATACTGTACATATTTAGTAGTATTAGGTTGAAATGGAATGGACATTAGGGATTGCATATAGTTGCAGTTAATGCTGTTTTTTAATAAAGTGAGCTGTTAAAGCTGGAGTTGGTGCTAGATTTCTTTCGGTCATGCCACGTACACACAATTTTTCAGCATGTCGAAAAAACAAAGTTTTCCCAACTTCATCATTAAAACTACGTTGCCTACACACCATCGTTTTTAAAAAAATGCTCTAGCAAAGCGCGGTGACGTACAACACGTACAACGGCACTATAAAGGGGAAGTTCCATTCGCCTTTGGGCTGCTTTAGCTGATTCCGTGTTAGTAAAAGACAATTTGCGCTTTTCTGTCTGTTACAGCGTGATGAATGTGCTTACTCCATTACGAATGGTAGTTTTACCAGAACGAGCGCTCCCATCTCATAACTTGCATCTGAGCATGTGAGGGTTTTTACGTCCTTTTAGCCCACACACGATCATTTTTTACAACCCGAAAAACAACATCGTTTACAACAACGTTAAAAAATGCAGCATGTTCGAATTTTTTTTTTTTTTTTTTTACGTTTTTCAAAACCTGAAAAATTATGTGAAGCCCACACACGATCATTTTAAATGACGTTTTTGAAAAAAAAAATTTTCATGCCGAAAAATTATCGTGTGTACGCAGCATTAGAGATGACAATAAAATTGCAGTAACCATTGATGGCACATATGCTAGTGGATGAGAATGTAAAATGCATCTTCAGCTCATATACTGATCTTCTCCTATAGTTAGGACTGAGTACGAGTACCAATACTTTTTCTGCTGCTGATGCCAGATACCGATACCTATTTTTAGTGTCATGTGAGGTTTTTTTAGACTAATGAAAATGTTTTACCATTTCTTTAGACTTTTGAAGAACTATAAGCCCTGGTTCACACCAGTACGGCCAGGAAAATCACGCGACTTTAGCACAATTTTAAAGCCACAGATAAGTGCAATGTGGACCGCCGATGCTTAGTATCAGCACCAATAAAGGTACCAGTGCAACACTGATGACCAGGAAAAGGATGGCTCTAAAAGTAAGGTGTGCATGCCACCTTTGCAAATAAAGAATTAACCAGTTAAACCAATTAAAATTGCCAAGAACCACTCTTGACTTGACTAAAGTCTCAACTAGAGATATTTCACATCACTTCCTGTCCCAACAGGAAGTAAAGTGAAAATGTGCCATACACACATAACACAGTCTAATCCTTTCCCATTTATCCAAACAGTATAGATTTGGCTGGGCTTTAAAGTGGAAATAAAACCCTCCAATCTTCCACGGCAAAAAGCCTGATCTACAATGTCTATGGTGCTGCACATGTGAGATAGGACACCAGCCATTTGAAGACTTGACAGTTTGGTTGAGAGCCAACATATAGCACTCTTGACAGTTTTAGCCAGCGATGTGCTGGTGAAACCATACAATAACTGTTTTTCAGAATACGTTAAATTGTCAAGTTTAGTTCTTCGTTAAGGTTGTCATGTAATATAATATACAGGAAAAAGAAATCTCGCGCCAAATGAATTACACTAAATTATATACTTGATAAACCAAGTGACTAACTGAGTGAAGCTGCTCCCAAATAAAATCAGGTGACTGACTTGCATATATTGTATAGTGAGGTGAGGGGCGCTATATCAAAATAGTGGATGCGTGTCACAATGTGCGTTTGAGTAGTACACAGTGTAACTGTGTACCCAAATCTATGTGAAAAACCAAACAGATTATAGTCTAAACTCTATAAGTACAATAGTGCCAAATGCTGTGGAAAATAAATAAAATATATAAAAAAAAAATAAAAAAAAAAAAATTTAAAAGAATGTCCAGCAAATAAATAGTTAAGTGCAAAATGGATCCAGTGTTGTATCAAGTCCAGGTGCAAAATGCAAATGATCCAATCCCAAATCGCAGGGAAAAGTGCAAATGCTAAAGTGCTTGTGAATCTTCAAAATAGCCAAAGTGCGAGATAGAAGTGATCCGCCTTCACCTATAGGTCACCAGAATAATAATGGATGGCTCCTTACCACACGGTGTTGACCAGATTACTTAAAATATGGTCGATCAGGCTTGTTTTAAATGAGGATCAGCAGGGTCTCATTGGATTCCAATGTCAGCGATTGCAGCAAATGGTGTACCAAGAAAGGAGAAGAGATACCACCATAGTGTAAAACCATTTAATATACAAAAGTTAAAATTACAATGCCAAATGGCCTCTTACTGTTGCTGGTGCCCGTTCCCGGCACTGAGGCTGTAGGTGGTGGGGATAGTAAGACAAGATAAGAGATGGCCGCGTCCTGGTCCACTAGCGTGCGTTCCACCGCTAGTTGTCCATCAACCAGTGAGACCGGAAGTGCGTGGCTATGCGTGTGCGCTCGGATACCGCCTCGACGTCACGTTTCAGTTAAACCGTCTTCAGGAAGCGTATTCCTGAAGACGGTTTAACTGAAACGTGACGTCGAGGCGGTATCCGAGCGCACACGCATAGCCACGCACTTCCGGTCTCACTGGTTGATGGACAACTAGCGGTGGAACGCACGCTAGTGGACCAGGATTTTTTTTTTTTTTTTTATATATTTTATTTATTTTCCACAGCATTTGGCACTATTGTACTTATAGAGTTTAGACTATAATCTGTTTGGTTTTTCACATAGATTTGGGTACACAGTTACACTGTGTACTACTCAAACGCACATTGTGACACGCATCCACTATTTTGATATAGCGCCCCTCACCTCACTATACAATGTAATATAATATATAAACATTCAACTTATTGCAGATTGATATACTCATTTTTGCTTTAGGGCTTGTTCACACCATACTTGCTTGAAAACTGATGGACATGGATGGGAAAACCGTGAAGATGTCACTTGCAGAGACATGCACTTTTCAGTGAGTTGTTATGCACATCAGTTTTCACGCGCGTTAGTTATGTGCCCTGTTAACACCAATGTTAAAGCGGGAGTTCACCCAAAAATCAACTTTCTGCAGTTAGATCCAGCATACTGCTGACATCCGCAGTATGCTGGTCTTTTTTTTTTGGTACTTATTGTTTTAGCAGTATTTCTTCTATGGCTCCGAGCGGGGATTACTTCCTGGTATAGGCGTTCCCGAAGACAAGCAAGTTGATTGACAGCCTTCGATAGCGCGTCACGGCTTCCGAAAATACACACGAGTGACACTCGGCAATTTACGGCGCCTGCGCAGTCAGCTCTACACGGCAGGCGCCGTAAACAGCCAAGTGTCACCTGGGCTATTTTCGGAAGCCGTGACGTGCTATCGAAGGCCGTCAATCAACTTGCTTGCCTTCGGGAATGCCCATTCCCCGCAGGATTCCCCGTTCGGAGCCATAGAAGAAATACTGCTAAAACGATAAGTACCAAAAGAAAAAAAAAAGACCAGCATACTGCAGATGTCAGCAGTATGCTGGATCTAACTGCAGGAAGTTGATTTTTGGGTGAACTCCCGCTTTAATGTCACTTCAGTCTTTTTCCAGTGCAGAAAACTACATAAACGTTGCAGATTCCTGCGCAGAAAAAATCTGCACATGATGCCAGTGTTGTGGTGTAAACAGGGCACATAGAGAACAATTGATTTTTGTTGTGCCCTTGCAGAATGCATGCAGAAAAACGAGGTTAGCTAAAAAACATATACACAATGACTTGGCCATGCTATGAATCTATACCTGAATGCCACAGATTCCAGTATCGCCCGAACAAGGTGGCTTTTGCTGGTGGAAGGCTTTAGTCCCATGAATGACGCACACGCATAGGGATCGTTCACTGGAGCCTAAAAGAGACAAAGTGCTGAGTAAGGGAACCCACTCCCTGCCCCTGCCTTTTATGTTTTATAGTAATAGATGAACACTTACATACATGTACCGGCAGCAGGAAGGGAGAAAACAGACAAGTTACAAGCAGACAACACAAGTTATATGCATAATCTCCGTCTCCCAGAGTGAGATGTACATGCATATAATACAAATTTACAAAATGCAACAAATGTAAGCCAGAGACAGATCTAAAAAATTAAGAATGATTGTGCTTGTTACAGGAAATTGTTGTTTTCCTTGTGCATTGACCCCTTCACCGGGACCTGAAAGAATTACCTCCTACAGTGTGGATGCAATGCAGCCAAGCCAGATTTGTTACAGGTGTGGGTGTTGGAAAGAATGTGCCACATATCAGCTATTATATCTGCACTGCAAGAACCAGCCCACACAACAAACAGCTATGTCTAATAAATAAACCACAGTACAATGCAAGAAAGGTCAGTATGTCTCCCATGACACTGAGCTACAGCGCCACCTCTGATCAAGACTGAAAGCAAACACATCTTACTGCCGGAATCACAGAACATATATTATACCTGTAAACCTGTAAATGAGGGTACAAAGTAAATTCCTCCAGAGTCTGGGACACTTCTAGCCATTTCTTCTGTGTCTGCCACATCTGTGTAGAGATCTTTAAGAGAAATGAAAGTATTGAATAAGCCATCGGTTCACAGTTCTAACATCAGTCATATGGGAGTGCCATTTCTAAATGTTAGGCTCTCTGGTGCTACAGGGCCACCAGCTATGGTTTAAATATGTCAAGTGCATTTTTTTAAGAGTTAAAGGGGTTGTAAAGGTTTGTTTTTTATTTTCCAAATAGGTTCCTTTAAACACTTAAGGACCGCCGCCTGTAGATATACGTCCACAGAATGGCACGGCTGGGCAGATGGACGTACCGGCACGTACTGTACATCTACCCAGCCGTGGGTCGCGGGCCCGCGATCCGGTCCGAAGCACCGGGGCCGTGGGACCCGATCGCCGCTGGGGTCCTGCGATCGGTCCCCGGAACTGAAGAACGGGGAGAGCCGCGTGTAAACACGGCTTCCCCATGCTTCACTGTGGCGGCTGCATCGATCGCGTCATCCCCTTTATAGGGAGACACAATCGATGACGTCACTCCTACAGCCACACCCCCCTACAGTTGTAAACACACACTAGGTGAAACATAACCCCTTCAGCGCCCCCTGTGGTTAACTCCCAAACTGCAACTGTCATTTCCACAATAAATAATGCATTTTAAATGCATTTTTTGCTGTGAAAATGACAATGGTCCCAAAAATGTGTCAAAATTGTGCGAAGTGTCCGCCATAATGTCGCAGTCACGAAAAAAATCGCTGATCGCCGCCATTAGTAGTAAAAAAAATAAAAAAATTATAAAAATGCAATAAAACTATCCCCTATTTTGTAAACGCTATAAATTTTGCGCAAACCAACCGATAAACGATTATTGCAATTTTTTTTACCAAAAATAGGTAGAAGAATACGTATCGGCCTAAACTGAGGAACTTTTTTTTATATATATATATATATATATATATATATATATATATATATATATATATATATATATATATATATATATATATATATATATATATATATATATATATATATATATATATATATATTTTTTTTTTTGGGGGGGATATTTATTATAGCAAAAAGTAAAAAATATTGAATTTTTTTCAAAATTGTCGCTTTATTTTTGTTTATAGCACAAAAAATAAAAAAACCGCAGAGATGATCAAATACCACCAAAAGAAAGCTCTATTTGTGAAAGAAAAAAAAAAGGACGCCAATTTTGTTTGGGAGCCATGTCGCACGCAATTGTCAGTTAAAGCGACGCAGTCCCGGATCGCAAAAAGGGGCCTGGTCCTTTACCTTCATGTTGGTCCGGGGCTTAAGTGGTTAAGCTAGTGCATTGTTGGTTCACTAACCCTTTCCTTCGATTTCCCTTCTAAATGTTTTTTTTCTTTGTCCGAATTTCCCACTTCCTGTTCCTCCTCAGTAAACTTGCCCCCATCATCCGAGCCGTTCTGGCTGGGGGTTAGTCAGTGTGCTCGCCCCCTCCCTTGGGACTACATCCCTGCGGGGAGACGCTGTGCAAGCACACTGACTAACCCCCAGCCAGAACGGCTAGGATGATGGGGGCAAGTTTACTGAGGAGGAACAGGAAGCGAGAAATTCAGACAAAGAAAAAAACATTTAGAAGGGAAATCGAAGGAAAAGGTAAGTGAACCAACAATGCACTAGCTTAAAGGAACCTATTTAGAAAATAGAAAACAAACCTTTACAACCCCTTTAAATAATTCCAAGCCAATGTAACTATGCATATACCATACCTGGCTGATCCCTCTGGAAGCTGTAAATCACCACTACTCCAGTGATTTCCATTTATTTCCAGGTGATGTCATTGCCCCCTTCGCATCCAATCAAATAATGATTTGCATTTATTCAGAAAATTCAGAATGACGACCTCCTATGGGCATAATGCAACAGGGTAGCCGCTTAGCATGGGACCCGGAAGCAATTGGAGAATATCGAATTAGGGTCTACTTCAGTGATTTTCAGCTTTCAGGGGCATTGGCCAGGTATGGTATATACCAGCGATAAGCAATTAGCGGACCTCCAGCTGTTGTCAAACTACAAGTCCCATCATGCCTCTGCCTCTGGGTGTCATGCTTGATGCTGTCAGAGTCTCACTATGCCTCATGGGACTTGTAGTTTGGCAGCATCTGGAGGTCCGCTAATTGCTTATCCCTGGTATATACAGTGGCTTGCAAAAGTATTCACCCCCTTGGCTTTTTACCTATTTTGTTACATTACAGTCTTTAGTTCATTGTTTTTTTAATCTGAATTATATGTGATGGATTAGAATAGAATTGTCAAAGTTGGTGAAATAAACTTAGAAAAATAGATACATAAAACAAATTTTTCAGAAAAAAAAAAAAAGATAATTGGCATGTGCGTATGTATCCACCCCCTTTGTTATGATGCCCATAAAAAGCTCCGGTGCAACCAATTACCTCCAGAAGTCACATAATTAGTGAAATGTCCATCTGTGTGCAATCTATGTATCACATGATCTGTCATTACATATACACACCTTTTTGAAAGGCCCCAGAGGCTGCAACACCCAAGCAAGAGGCACCACTAACCAAACACTGCCATGAAGACCAATGAACTCTCCAAACAAGTAAGGGACAATGTTGTTGAGAAGTACAAGTCAGGGTTAGGTTATAAAAAAAAAATTCTCATTTTTGATGATCCCTAGGAGCACCATCAAATCTATCATAACCAAATGGAAAGAACATGACACAACAGCAAACCTGCCAAGAGATGGCCGCGCACCAAAACTCACAGACCGGGCAAGGAGGGCATTAATCAGAGAGGCAGCACACAGACCTAAGATAACTCTGGAGTATCTGTACATAGAGCGACAATAAGCCGTATACTCCATAGAGTTGGGCTTTATGGCAGAGTGGCCAGAAGAAAGCCAATACGTTCATCAAAAAATAAAAGTTTTGATTTTGCGGAAAGGCATGTGGGAGACTCCCAAAATGTATGGAGACGGTGCTCTGGTCCGATGAGACTAAAATTTAACTTTTTAGCCAAAGAAAATGCTATGGTGCAAACCCAACACATCACATCACATCACATCACATCACCTAAAGAACACCATCAGAAGTCGGGACTGGAAAACTGGTCAGTGTTGAGGGAAAGATGGATGTTGCAAAATACAGGGATATTCTTGAGCAAAACCTGTAGCACTCTGTGTGTGATTTGAGGCTAGGACGGAGGTTCACCTTTCAGCAGGACAATGACCTCAAACACACTGCTAAAGCAACACTTGAGTGGTTTAAGGGGAAACATGTAAATGTGTTGGAATGGCCTAGTCAAAGTCCAGATCTCAATCCAATAGAAAATCTGTGGTCAGACTTAAAGATTGCTGTTCACAAGCGCAAACCATGCAACTCAAAAGGAGCTTGAGCAGTTTTGCAAGGAGGAATGGGCAAAAATCCCAGTGTTAAGGTGTGGCAGCTCATAGAGACTTATCCAAAGAGACTTGGAGCTGTGATAGTCGCAAAAGGTGGCTCTACAAAGTACTGACTTTAGGGGGATGAATAGTTATGCACATTGACTTTTTCTGTTATTTTGTCCTATTTGTTTTCTCCACAATAAAAAAAAAAAAACAACATCTTCAAAGTTGTGGGCATGTTCTGTAAATTAAATGATGCAAATCCTCAAACAATTCATGTTAATTCCAGGTTGTAAGGCAACAACTCACGAAAAATGCCAAGGGGGGGTGAATACTTTTGCAAGGCACTGTACATAGTTACATTGGTCCAAGCTAGACCAGTGTAAACGTGTTAATATGTGCCAAAATATATCTTTTGGTCATGCCCAAAATTCAATGCTGCCCTATGTCTTGTACACTGTGTAGTGTTACCTCAGGTAGTATTACTATATATGGAAGATCCCCAAAAGTACTGGGGGAGAGATACTTTAGCTGGCTGCAGTATTTTCCTGGAGGAAGGACTCCACCTGTAAAAAGATCACCTCCCGATCTTTAGTTATATTGTGCCAAGTGAGCTGAGCCACCTTCACCTGTAGGTCAGCTGACCCAATAATGCAGAAAGTGACCATACGCAATGAGGTCATGAGTATGTAGTGCAAAACACCTTTATACAACAACTGGTAAATACTAAAATGTATGGGCGTTACATAAATTATAAATATTTCATGCAAGACTCTTTTAGTCTAGGAATAACCCTGCCCATATAACATTTGTGGAACGCCCTAAGGTATAAATTCACCCTTTGTGGTTTTGATCAGTCTGAACCTCTCCAGTCATTTGGCTTATATTATGTGACTTATGACTTACTTAGCACTTACTAAGCTCTTGTGCCCACTTTATAGCAGTTCCAGTGTCTGAAGCATTGCCCTCTGCTAAACATACCACTTCGTTGCCTATCTTCCAGCCAATCAGGGGATACAGACCTGTTAGATGGGAAAGAGATAAATAAGATTTCTTCTTAACCCTTTGTAATTTAAGTTCGACATACAACTGCTAAGAAAAGCCATTTTTTTTTTTTCATTAAATTAAATAAATTATTTATTTTTTCATATAAAATGGGTTTGGTACAGGCACATGCAAGATTCCTCGACGATTGAGTAGAGCACAACCAAGGTAGGTGTAGTATTAAGGGCTGTACACACGGGCCAAATATCAGGCGGCATCAGCCAGTTCAATTTAAACCGGACAGCATTTGGCCCGTGTACACGTCAGCCGGTCCAAGCTGGCCTTTTCGACTGCTTCTGTCAAAGGGGCATGGTCAAAAAGGTCGGTCAGTCGGCATCCAATTAGACCGGTGTGTTCTTGTGGGGGGGAAAGGGCGTCTCCCTGTCAGAACATAATAGCTCACAAGGGGAGATCGATGTATTAACATTGCATAGTTAGTACAAGATCTCCCTCCGAGCTCTTCAGTTTTCTTTCGTTCCGCCTGCTGGGTTGAATGAAAAAGAAAGAATAGTGTGTACTAGGCTTTAGGATACAAAAGAATAGGCATGATAACAAAGTGCCTAAACAGAACAAATGTTTCGTAACTCAGGATGGGTGGAGGTGTCATGCACAGCTATAAAATAACAGGTTTCCGTACTGAAGAAGATAATGTAGCTGAGAACACCACCTGATTGGGACTGGGGAACATGATGTCCAGAGGTATGCCGAAAAAAGGGGCAAAGGGGAAAGTGGGGTTGGGAGGAAGGAAAAGGGTGTACGGGGAGAAGGTAGGACTCAATCTTCCCAAACCTTACCTACCTTATAGTGTCAGTCCGTATAGGTGTGTTTTTATTTTTATAAAAGCATGCCCTGGAGAACCTGATGCAGAAAAGCTAGCTTATGTTCTTGCCACCTACCTGCTATAGAGGTGTGCAGATTGTTCCCTGTGTTGATTGCCATAAATGTTCCTGTTCCCATTGTCAGCTTTACATCTCCTACATCAAAGCAACACTGGCCAAACATTGCAGCTTGCTGGTCAGCCACCTGTCAGGAGAGAAGATGCAATTACTATAATTTATGGGTGTATTAACCATTTATGACAAATCAGTGACATCCGAGTACCCCGGAATATTGTTAGTTTAAAGAACCAGTAATAATCACTCACCAGTGCCCGTATGGGGATTGGCGTTCCAAATATGCTGGGATTTACTACTCCAAAGCTGTGGCTGTAGGCACAGAATATAAGGTCAGAATTACTATGCGAGAGCCTTTCAGAAGAAGCATGGCATGATGATAAAGATGTGAAGCATGTCTGGTGTTACCTGGTGTCCTCAACAGGAGGAAATATTGAGAGGGGGATGGAAAGTATAGAGCAGAGAAAAGAGCTCCAACACATCTGTAACAGAAAAAAGGAGGTAAAGCATTAAAACCTTTTTTTTATTTTTAACTACACAACATATATTCCTTGATGGGACCGAAAAGAGCAAGCAATACAAAGTCTGTTCTGCCAGGAAAATCTTCCTCATCGGTGTGGTGGTGTACCAGTGACCTTAATGTGGAATTGCCCATAGTGTGACAACATGACCTGGAAAAAAAAACACCCAGGGGAAACCATTGTCATTCTAAAAATGCCCGATTCAGCTAAAGCTTTGGAACATAAAAAGCTTAGAGCCACAAGAGTTCTTTTCTAGTTCAATACATCAGTAGTTCTGTTTAGAGGCATCTTCAGGGCAAAATATATACTTTAGAGCTGAGCGACACCTTTCCATAGTATATTTTGCTGCAGGGTGTGCAGAGAAACTTGTGTTCAAGGGGCCAGATGCGGCCCTTTTCATTTAACGTGTGATATCATGCAACTATTGGAGGGTGTCCTAAATTTCTTGCCTGATGTGGGCCATTTAGGGCTACCACTAGGGGAAAAAGTCAGCTCCACCCAGGCCACCCTATGTATGGATCATGGAACAAATGAAGATAGGCAGAGGGCTTCCCAGCGTTCAGAAAGACATTTACTCCTATGTCCAAGAAGCACATAAAAAATATCCCTCTGTTTACTGCTGGCACATAATAATTTAATGAAAAGAAAAAGATGAAAGAAAATAAAAAGATGAGAATGATGCGCTTATTCAATAATGTGCGATAAAGTAATATACTCAAAGAATGAATATGGCGCTTGATGGGTTTTTCAGGCACGTTTTGCATTTTTAAACGTTCTTGCATGCAGGTGTTATGCATTTTGCGTTTTACATTTTTATTCTCTTTAAACGCATAGTAAAACACACTGTATATAGCTGGTTGCTAAGCAGGGGGCCGGGAAGCTGGCTGTCACGTCCTTAACAACCGATGAGCCATCAGCAAGCTTCCCCCGCTGAAAGTGGAATGCACATTTTTTTTTTAAATCGCAAAAAAAACAAAAACACACAGCGTGGGGGCCCCCCCACCCCCGGTCTAGTATGGATTCAGGGAACCCCCCCCCCCCAGCAAAAATCCATACCAGACCCTTATGCGAGCATGCCACCCAGTAGGACAGGGTTGTCGGGAGGAGGCCTTTGTCCTCATCAACATGGGGTACGTTGCTTTGGGGTGGGGGGGCACAGAGTCCCCCTGCCCCAAAGCACCCCCTGCCCCAATGTTGAGGGCATGTGACCTGGTATGGTTTAGGAGGGGGGGGGGTGACTCGCTCGTCCCATTCCTTTTCTGACTTACCGGGTGGCATTCTCAGATAAGGGTCTGGTATGGATTATGTGGGGGACCCCACATTTTATTTCATTTTGGCGTGGGGGGGGGGGGTGCCCTCCGAATCCATACTAGACCCGAAGGGCCTGGTATAGACTTGGCGGGGTAACCCCACGCCGTTTTGTTTCGCAATTTTTTTGTAGGCAATTTTGATTTTACATTCAGCTTTAAGTGGGGAAGCCCACTGACAGCTGATGACTCATTGGCTGTTAAGGATGAGACGACCAGCTTCCCGGCCCCCTGCTTAGCAACCAGCTATATACAGTGTTAAAATAAAAAAACACATCAAAAGTTGTATCACATACACAACACTTGCGTTTTTGGTGCAGTTCCATTGAAGTCTATTGCCCGCAAATTGCGGGGAAAGAAGTCTCTTACCGTTTCCAAAAATGCAACGGCCGCAAAACGCATACATGGGAACTTGTACCATAGGAAACCATCTGCAAACTGAAAAATGCACAAAAAAGCGCATGGATGTGGATGTGGATGCCACAATTTTTGATGAAGCAATAATCATTGCTGCAAATTGGGATCACAGGTGGTGGGATGCTTGGGGGTTAATGTGAAAAGGGAGTCTGGGACCAAGAAGCAGTTAGGTTAGGTCATTAAAGTGGTATTAAAGGTTCGGCTTTTTAATAAAAAAAAACAAAAACTAACAAACATGTCATACGTGCCTGCTCTGTGTAGTGGCTTTGCACAGAGCAGCCCCAATCCTCTAACGTTGGTGCTCCTGGCTCCTTCCCCTTGGCCAGTGCCCCCAATAGCAAGCCGCTTGCTATGAGGGCACTGGTGCATGCTCGTCCCCGAGCAGTGCTCTATGCGTCCATAAAACACAAAGAGCGTGGCTCAGCCCCACCCCGCTCTCTCCTCAATGGCTCTGAGTGACTGCAGTGGGGGCCAATGAAAAGATGGAGTCCCAGGACAGCCGAGGCTCTCATGCACATCACTGGATCGAGAGGGGGCTCAGGTGAGTATTAGAGAGGGCTGTGGGGGGAGCAACACACAGAAGTTTTTTTTACCTTCATGCATTGAATGCATGAGGGTGAATAACCTTCAGCCTTTACATACAACCACTTTAAGAGCATGGATAGTTACCTATAAACCACCAGCAACTCCTGCACTGTAGCACCTGTGTGAAATTTATGGCAACACTTGCCAATAAATCTGTAAATCAAGCGTTACTCTATTGTGGGTTATTTTTGAATTATGAATTTTAAAAAAACATTTCATCCCGGCTAAACATACTTTTCCTGCATATAAAAACTGCTTAAAGAATGAGAGCATATAATGTTCCCCAATCCAATGTGTAACACCACCACAACCTGTGCAGTGTTTCCTTAGTAAGGCCCAGATTATAAGTTTTATCCTCCTCAACAGCAACATTGCTTTATTTGTATTAGCCATCACAGTATTCCCTCCCAGAGAGTCCATGCAAGTAGAAAACCTACAGTGACCACAATGATCATCAGTGAAACGTCCCACATTATGGGGAAACACAGACAGCGGTACCAATAAAAGTGGCATTGCTTGAAGTTACCTACCAAGTAAGGATCAAAAATCGCCGTCCCACTGGCATTTGAATAGTCTGTTGCATGAACAGATCCTGTAATACATTAAAAGATATGGTCATTTAAAAAAAAAAAATCCTTATATTTTGTTTCCAGTTTGCCTTACCTTATACATAAATCTATCCAAATTCCTAACTGTATGACAGATGTACATAGAGAGTAGGCTCACCTGGAGGCAGCCCTATTCTGCATTAAAGGATAGGTTCACCTTTGGAACATGTTATGTATCCCACCCATATTTAGGGTGGAATATGTAACATATTCCAGGTCCTGTCGCCTCTTCCACCGATCCTCCTTCACCTGTGACAGGGGGTGGGGGGTTCTTCTCCCTGCACTTGCTGTCCCTTTCATACTCCTGTAAATGAACTACAAGTACCATCTTCCACCATGGCAAATGGACCCGTAGCAATGGGCTGCTAAGGCACCGATGAGCACTCTTGTACTTCATTGAAAGCCAGAGGACATGTCAAACAGAAGACCTCTACAGAGGTACAGGCTAAAAGCCAGAGGACATGTCTACAGGAGCCCACATTGCCCCTGTGATATACTAATTGCAGGTGCAATGCTAACCAGGCAATATATAATGAAATGCACATTTTATTCTGCAAAGATATGTACATTTATTATTTTTTCCCTAAAGGTGAACTTATCCTTTAAAGCTACACCACCAAAGGTCTAAACATCTTTGTAAAGAAGCTGAAGACGGCCATGTGTCCGATTCCCAATCCAAAAACAGCAACGGAGAGTAACTAAGGCAGACTTGTTTGATGTCTAACTTTTCTCACAACCATGGCTACCCCACAGATACAATGCAATGATGCCACCCTTGGGCAGGAAGTGTATTACTGGCAGTATCACTAAGTGAAAAGAGAAAAAAAAAAAAAAAAAAACACACACACACACACCAACAACTTGGGCCCCTCTCACATGGGTCCATCCGTGAAGCAGGATCTGCTTGCTTAGCGAGCAAGGGATCTCTCTGCTGAGCAAGCAGATAACAGGTCGGTGTCCACAGCCTGCTCTTGTCTATGGGGCAATCGGGTGAAAATGAACCACCTGTCTATTGCCAACGGATAGGTCCCCCAGCCATCTGTTTTAGGCATACAGGATCGCATCCGATGGCAGCGAGTGTGAGCAGACATGTGTCCTTTGACATCCGCCCCTTCATAAAGAGACTGTAGGATCCAATCAGGTATGTCTAAAAAAAAAAAAAACTGACAGGTGGACCCGATCAGGTCGTCCATCGGATAGGGGCCTAATACAGCCACTAGGCCTGGTAAGCTGCAAAAGCTTAATATATAAATGATACATGATGTCTATAAATAAAAAAAATATATACAATTTTGGTTTTTGGGTTTACAATTGCTTTAAACACTTGCCAACCACCCGCAACGTACTGCAGACAGGCAGCCACTGTAGGCAACGCATACCCATATGTCGCTGCCTATTTCCGGGTTTCTGATTGTACATAGTGGGAGCCTGTCAGCAGGTGAAGGAGCCTGATTCACAGCTGGGACCTGCTGATCAGCCGTGTACAATTACAGCCCAGAGCTCTGTGTTGGCAAACAACACAGAGCTCTGTACAGAGGGAGGGATCAGAAACAGATCATAAGTAAAAAGGAGCACACGTTACACACATTACACATAGTAGGCAGGAACACTTTTAACCCCCTTGGTCGCCCTAAATGTTAACCCCTTCTCAGCCAGTGTCATTACTACAGTGACAGTAGAGCTGCACGATTCTGACTAAAATGAGAATCACAAGTGAATCTTTCAAACAGGGACACTTTCTAATGGGAAGCACACTGGCTAAGTGGTTAGCACTTTCGCCTAGCAGCACTAGAGTTGCTGGTTCGAATCCCAAAAACAGCACTACCTGCCTGGAGTTTGCATGCTCTCTCTGTGCCTGCGTCGGTTTCCTCCGGGTACTCCAGTTTTCTCCCAAACGCCAAAGAAATGCTGGTAGGTTCATTGACTCCGGTCTAAAATGGCCCTAAATGTGTACTGTATTAATGTGAGTTAGGAATTGTACGCTTAGTGAGGTTTAGGGACCGATTATACATACATACATACATACACACACACACACACACACACACGTAAATGGATGGTGTTATACATGTACCTGTAATAAATGACAGGGACAGGCCATCAATTAAAACCTGGCAGAGGTTCTAACCCCTCACTACTCTATCCAAAACCAGGGGGGGGGGGGGGGGGGAACAAAAAAACATTTTGGGTTTAGATAGATACTTTAGGAAATGTGGCTTAATAGAGCAACTTTTTTTTTTTTAATCAACAATAAACTGCCTTTTTTTAGGAATCATTGAAACCTCCTTTTTAATTCCCAGATGATTCTAAACAAGTAGAAGACAAGACAGATTTTACTGTAGTGTGAAGCAAGAAGACAGCTGGTTCATCCCACACGTAGTGGCCGATCTGTTCCACAGCATTACACAAAGGCTGAATGGGCCCATAACACCATGAACAGAGACAGATGGCAAAGTGACCCTTCGTACAGGGAGAGGCTATCATCATTTTTTTTTCTTTGTGGTCCATTTATCTTAGTTTGGATATAAATGAAGGAGATGTGTGCTGCATCTCCAATGATTCATTATCTGTGCCTTCCCTACAGTTACAGAAAAGAACTCAGTTGGGGTTAGAACAAGCATCACAGCCATCTGCCCACGTTCAAACAACTTGCGATGATGCTCATTACGAATATTTAATGCAAAAAAAAAAAAAAAATGCATAAAAAAAAAAAAAACACAGCACAGTGAATTTCTGTTTTTATAAAAGAGTCACTCTTGGGCCCTTTTAGAAATATACACAATATTTGCTAAAGTTATTTTTTTGGATATAAAGAAACTCAGAAATACACAGCAGGAGTATAAAATCTCTAAACCTGCATTTCATTTTGGTCATGTCATCTCTCATTCTCTCCTCTGCATGACAGTCCTAACCGCTGCATCTCGTCATTACTTTGGAGGATAATAGGATTTTTAGACAGCTTACCTGTAAAATCCTTTTCTTGGAGTACACCACAGGACACAGAGACTAAGGCCGGGATTCACATACCTGAGCGCATCTTTATGTCAGCGTAGCGCATCTCATATGCGCTACGCCGACGTAACACAGAGAGGCAAGTACAGTATTCACAAAGCACTTGCTCCCTACGTTGCGCCAGCGTAATGTAAATTCTTTGGCGCAAGCCGGCCTAATGCAAAGTAGGTGGAAGTGGGCGTGATCCATTTAAATGAAGTGTGACCCCCATGCAAATGATGGGCCGAACGAACGGCGCATGCGCCGTCCCGTGGACGCTCCCAGTGCGCATGCTCAGAATCACGTCGGAAAGAACTCCTAAGATACGTCGAATCACTGAACGTAACCTACGCCCAGGCCTATTCACGTAGTACTACGTAAACGACGTAAAATACAACGGCTGTTCCCGTGGTCCATACCTTTGCATGGGTTAGGCCTCCTATATGTGGAATAACTTTACACCGGACGTACGTCTTACGTAAACGGTGTATATTACTGCGACGGCCGCAAGTACGTTCATGAATCGGCATATCTCAGTCATTTGCATATTCGACGTGTAAATCAATGGGAGCGCCCCTTGCGGCCAGCGTAAATATGCGCCCAAGATACAACGGCGTGGTTGACCGTCTAACCTGCTTGTCCAGGTTTTGAGGGTTAAGTATACTGCCCGTAATTCTAGTATGTTGATGGGCAGACTCCTCTCGGTTTTGGCCCAGGATCCCTGGGCTGAAGCCTCTTCCAACACAGCTCCCCAGCCCCTTAGGCTGGCATTTGTAGATATCACCTTCCAGGTGACTGGAAGAAAGGATCTTCCTTTCCGTAGGTTCTTGGTTTGTAACCACCAACTGAAACTTTGGCGTACCTGTGAGGCCAGGCGCATGGGTAAATCCAGAGCCTGGATATTTCTGTGCCAGGCGGCTAAGATGCTGCCTTGAAGTAGTCTTGAATGAAACTGGGCAGAAGGGACGGCCTCGAACTAGGCTACCATCTTGCGTAAAAGCCTCATGGAAAGGCGGATTGAAGGTCTCTTCTTTGCCTTGACCTTATGGATCAGGTCTTTTAGCGATTTGATCTTTGATTCTGGTAAGAATACTCAGCTTTGGGCTGTGTCTATGATCATGCCCAGATACTTTACCCTTCTTTGGGCTTGTAGAGTGGATTTTTGCAAGTTTAAAAACCATCCTAAGTGCTCCAGGTATCTTATAGTGGTGAGCACTGCGTGGTCCAATCCTGCCACGGACTGATCTATTACAAGCAGATCGTCTAGATAGGCTGTTATCTTTATGCCTTGTGCTCTTAGATTGGCCAACAAAGGAGCTAGTACCTTTGTAAATACCCTGGGTGCTGTGGCCACCCCAAAGGGTAGGGCCACAAATTGAAATTGGCGATCTTCTACCGCAAACCTTAAAAACTTTTGGTGAGTGGGATGAATAGGTACATCAAGATATGCCTCCTTGATATCTATGGACGCCATGAATTCCCCGCCTTGTAGGGAGGCGGCTACTAATTGAATAGTTTCCATTCGGAAATGGCGAATGTTCAGAAACTGATTTAATGCTCTTAGATCCAGAATGGATCGGACGTCTCCATTCGGATTTGGGATCACAAAGAGGTTTGAGTAAAAACCTGAACCTCGCTCCTTTAGGGGTACCTCTGATCACCCCTCGGCATAGTAGGTGATCCAATCCTTTGAAAAAGAGTGCTCTTTTTAGAGGATCCTTGGAGAGTCTTGAGCTTCGGAACTGGGAAGATGGGATTTCCTGAAATTCCAACTTGTACCCCAGGGATACTGGGGATACTACCCATCTGTCCTGAATTTCCGTCTGCCATGCCGCTGAAAACTGACAAAGCCGTCCCCCCACTCAGCCGAGCGGGGGCGCCTCTTCATGCAGAGGCTTTGGGGTTCTGCTTATTAACTTTTGAGCCCCACTGCTTCTTGTTTCTTTGGGCCTGGTCTTCCTTGGTCTTTGTGGCTGGCTGGAAATGGCGAAGTAGATTTAACAGGAGACGGGGAGAGAGAACCTTTGTTTTTCTTCTTCTCTGGTAATAGCGTAGTTTTTTTTCGCTAGATATATTTTGGATATACTTTGCCAAATCCTCCCCAAAAAGGCGTTCTCCATGAAAGGGGAAATTCGCCAGAAGCTTTTTACAGGGTGCCTCTGCAGACCAATGCTTTAGCCAAAGGATTCTGCGCAGGATAGAATCTCTCATAGCATCTATTGTAAAGCATAACGCTTTAGGCAAATCTTCCCAAGCCTTGGACTGCTCTGGAGTCAATTCCTTCAGTCCCTCTTTTATCTGGTCTTTGATGACCTGACACTTGCCTACTGCTGCAACCGCAGGTTGGGGAACGGATCCTGCAAGCAGGAAGGAAGATTTAAACAAAGATTTCAGATTTTTCTCTAAAGGATCCTTGAATACCTGTACGTCATCCACTGGACAAGTCAGGTTCTTATTTACAGAAGATATAGCTGCATCTACAGCAGGCAGACTAAATTTCTTTGTAAACTCTTCCTTCATGGGATAAAAAAATATTAAACTTGTTAGGAGGAGAGAAAGGTTTGTCTGGGTGTAACCAGTTTGAAAACATTAGCTTTTTTAGCAATGGATGAATGGGCTTGTTAAAGACCTCTGTAGGGTCTTTAACAAGCCCAAGGAGGAGACAGGTGATTCAGTTAACGCCCAAGGAGGTAACCTGAATGTAGTACGTACGACTTCAGCGTAATATTGTACCTGCTACTTTAGCATCTGAGATGCAGAGAAGGGTTCCTCTGAAAAGCCTGATCCATCCGACTCCTCTGCAGGTGAAATCTCATCCTCATCCTTGTCCCCCTTCATATCTGTCTGAAAGAGGATCAATAATCAGTGAAGGAGATCTGCTTTGCTTTCTGTCCGTCTTGGAGGACTGAGCGATTCACTTGGCGATCTGACCTTCTAGTGTTCCCATGGCTGCAAAAAAAGTGTCTTCAGTGACATATGCAGACCCAGGTGCCAATGAAAAAACTCCTGAACGTGGCGACGGCTCCTCCTGAACTGGTAAATCAATGGTTACAGGGGAGGAAGGTACCGAGCAGGTGCGGCCAGAGCCTTCTGTCTCAGGCGGCGCCGTTTTCTTGCTCCTAGTCCCTGATCCCTTTTTAGTGGAAGACATATTATTGAGCAAGACGCCGAGGTACCAAAATGCATCTACTGCTGTGCCGAGTTTACCAATTTAGGTATGCAACTTCAAACACACAGACTAATGCATAGAGTGGGTGTCTCTCATATGGTAGTGCCCTACCAGCCACCTAGAGTTAGCGTGCCCCCAAAGCTGCTGTGTCCCGTGGGATCTCTGCTGCTGCTGGCCTCCAGGATGCATCTTTTGCCTCAATAAAAGTTCCACTTCCTTAAAAACGGCGTGCACGCCTCTTCCTGCTCCCCTCCCCCTCCTGGGGGCTTCTTATCCGGCATCTGAGGAGGAGTGCAGCGGTGCCATGTCTTTAGCAGAGCTCTGCAGCGGAGGAATTGTGCTTGTCCAAAGGATCAGACACTGTCTGAATGAGGTGAGACAAAACTCAGCTCTTTACTCCCTTTAGTGGCCCATTTTGAGAAGACACCCCATAAAATTTGGAAAAACGTCCTTCCGAAAATCCTTAGGCTCCTTTTTCTCTTACCTTCATCCCCGTTGCAGGTTTTTCTGCTGAAATATTTTTCAAACAGTACCAATCTTCAACCCTCTTTGCAGGCTTTGTGTCCCAAACCTTCAGGGATACGAGTTTCCTATTTAAAGGAGACTTCCCCCTGGAAGACTCTGACCAGGACTTTAAGTCTAAATACAAAAAGTGCTGGAGCTCAGAGCCCAGTCCTCCGACGAGAGACATTACAGGTGACGCCTCTTTGCAGGAGGCTCGGATCCATTCCACTTTTGGTATAGCTTCATAGCCTCTTGGATGGATCCAAAAAAGGCATAGCTCCTTAGCCCCGAAGGGTCTGTTTTAGCAGAGCTTTCCTTAGCACTTCTCCACGCGTCCTACACCTTAGACACTGGTGAAAAAACTGAGGTACTTCCCGAATGCGAGGGGCTATATGGAGGGGAACTGACTCCAAATGGTTGTGCCAGTGTCCAATCACATCTGGTGAGCATATAACCCATTATGTAAAGACTTAGTCTATGTGTCCCATGGTGTACGATAAAATGTATTTTTATTTTTAAGTAATAAAATGTTGGTGCAATTATTGCCATAATCATCTTTCATCATAAGAAAAGGTAATATTATGTGTTAAATACACACACACAGTCTTACCATATACGTTACAATCTGACCATACAATTTTTGTACAATCAACTCTGGATTTACTATAAACAAGGACCTTCTTAATCTGTCCAACCAATTTGAATTTAAAGGGGTTGTAAAGGTTATTTAATTTTTAAAATAGGTTCCTTTAACCACTTCAGCCCCGGACCATATTGCTGGTCAAAGACCAGAGCACTTTTTGCGATTCAGCACTGCGTGGCTTTAACGGACAATTGCGTGGGGGCACTCATGCATGCGTGCTCCCGTGTCCTGCCTCTAGTGACACAGACAGCAGGACTCGGCCCCGCCCCAATGGCTGCACTGCTATCAATCTATCCAATAGGGACCTGAGACACCGGCTGGAGCTGGTGTGCTCGTCCCCATCGCTGGAAAGACCAATTCAGGCAAGTAAAAGGGGTGCTCTGGGAGACAGCTGCATCATAGGAGGGTTCTGCACCATTTTTGGTATGAAATCAATGCAATTTTAGCCGTACAAACTGTATGGCTGAATTTGCATTGCATGCGATATGCACAGCAATATGGTGCAAATCACATGCAATGTCTGGCATCACTTTTGTGTGAACCCAGCCTTGGGCATAGTTTGTGCACTGAAAAAGTATTCCTACCTCTTGAAATTTACCATATTTTTTCATGTTGCAACCAAATTGTAAATGTATTTTATTGGGATTTTATGTGATGGACCAACACAAAGTGACACATAATTGTGAAGTGGAAGAAAAATGATAAATGGTTTTCAATTTTTTTTTTTTTTTTTTACAAATAAATGTGTGAAAAGTGTGGCGTGCATTTTGTATTCAGCCCCCCGAGTCAATACTTTGTAGAGCCACCTTTCTCTGCACTTACAACTGCAAGTCTTTTTGGGGATGTCTCTACCAGCTTTGCACATCTAGGCCCGGATTCACGTAGCACTTACGTCGAAGTATCTCGAGATACGCCGTGTAAGTGTAAATGTGCGCCGTCGTATCTGTGCGCCTTGCCCACAGAACTAGATATGCCTGAAAATAGGCTTCTTCTGACCGACGCAAGTTTCCTACGCCGTCGTATCGTGGGCGCATATTTACGCTGGTGCAAGGGGCGCTCCCATTGATTTACGATTCGAATATGCAAATGAGTGAGATACGCCGATTCACGAACGTACTTGCGCCCGGCGCATTAATATACGCGGTTTACGTAAGACGTACGTCCGGCGTAAAGTTATTCCCCATCTATGAGGCGCAACTCATGCAAAGGTATGGACCAGGGAACAGCCGTCGTATTTTACGTTGTTTACGTAGTAGTACGTGAATAGGGCTGGGCGTAGGTTACGTTCACATCGTAGGCAGTGATTCAACGTATCTTAGGGAGTATTTGACGTGATTCTGAGCATCCGCACTGGGACGGCGCATGCGCAGTTCGTTCGGCCCATCATTTGCATGGGGTCACGCTTAATTTAAATGGATCACGCCCACTTCCACCTACTTTAAATTAGGCTGGCTTACGCCTACGAATTTACGTTACGCCGGCGCAACGTTGGGAGCAAGTGCTTTGTGGATACTGTGCTCGCCACTCTGCGCTACGTCGGCGTAGCGTATATTCGATATGCTACGCCGGTATAACTATGCGCCGTTGTATGTGAATCCGGGCCCTAGAGAGTGAAATTTCTGCCCATTCTTTGCAAAATAGCTCAAGCTCTGTCAGATTGGATGGAGAGCGTCTGAACAGCAATTTTCAAGTCTTGTCAAAGATTCTCAATTAGATTTAGGTCTGGACTTTGACTGGGCCATTCTAACACATGAATATGCTTTGATCTAAACCATTCCATTGTAGGTCTGGCTGTATGGTTTAAGGTTTTTGTCCTGCTGGAAGGTGAACCTCCGCCCCAGTCTCAAGTCTTTTGCAGACGCTAACAGGTTTTCTTCTAAGATTGCCCAGGAAACAATGATTGAGTTTGGAGCTTTTGAATTTCTGGAAAATATCGGGGAACAGATGGGAGGAACTTCCGGATTATACCAGAGATGACCTTTGGAGGTGCTGGAGATACCATCACCCTTACCTTTGCCTATTTGACCCATTTCTGAGAGGTTTTGGGTCCACGCCACACGGTAAGAGTACCCATCTTTTACCTTTTCTGGATTTATGTTTATACACATATTGTTTTTATCATCAAGATTGCCATCATCATCACTGTTCCATGCCTCATATCTCACCTTGCTGGCGAGGATTACACCTGATTGACATCATTAACCGTTTACATGGACCCTTTTCTGAAGTGACTCATGACCACTTTTCATAATACTTTTTAATATTGGAATACATTTATTGTCACTTGGTTTTTCACGCATATTTACTTGCTGCCGCAAGTATATTGTTTACACACTATTTATATATTTTGTGCATATTTGGTCACACCTTTTTTGTACATGTTCACATCATGACCACATAGGTCTAGATTTATTCATTAGCACAATTTTATATTTTACTTTTTTCACATATTATCTGTATGTTGTGTGCTAGCAGCTGCCCTCTTTGTCTTTAGCAGTGCGGTTTTCTCTCCCCTATTTTTCCACTAGATTTTAGTTAGGGGTATCAGAGTAAAGGGGGCTGAATACAAATACACACCACACTTTTCACATATTTATTTGTAAAAATAATTGAATGATTTAGCATTTTCCTTCCACTTCAAAATTATGTGCCACTTTGTGTTGGTCTATCACATAAAATCCCAATAAAAATTTACGTTTTTATTTATAACATGACAAAAATGTGGAAAATTTCAAGGGGTGTGAATACTTTTTCAAGGCACTGGAATACTCAATTTTAAGGAAATGAAAAAAATCATATTTCCTATGTATGCACGCTCATTTACCGTAGGGATAGATGGCACCACATTTTGTGAGTAGTCTCCTAAGTGTATTTCACATTAATGGTAATGCTTTCCATCCTCTGAAAAGCAATCTGCAGTGGTGGAGGGAGGTGTTTGTGGGGAGAGGAATCTCCATACATGGGTTATTGAAGAGCAGTAAATACCTAGTTGGATATCAAACCCTGCCTCTCTGTTACACTTAAGAAAAAAAAAAAAAACAGAGAGTTTGCCTTGTATTAACAGGGTATGAACATTTTTTCAGGTACTAGACAGGGTTGCTTACTGCTTTCATATACAAACCACTCACCATCTGTGAGTTTATACAGCAGCCATGTATCGATGGTCCCAAAAGAACAGTTCCCCTCATCTGCTGCTTGCCGTACCTGCAAGGATAACAGAGTTAGGTTTGTGCTTTTTGGAAATTTCACATTAAGGATTTTCAAAGTGATGCTGGGTAAAAAACAAACAAAACAATAAACAAAACAAAAAAAACACACAATTATTTGGTGGATTCCATTTATGCACATATTAAGGCAAAAACCACCTAACTACTTACATTCAACCCCACTGCTAAGCTTTGCATAAAAAAAAATCCCAGCTTGGTCAAGTTCCTATTAAAAACGTTCACCTCGGTCTCCTTTCATTCCTATAGTTGGTCCCTACACCTGGCAGCCCCAGCCATTCATAGGAGTATGGACCTGGCCATAGGAATGAATGAAGGAAGCAGTATGCACACATAGGGGGGTTATTTACAAAAAACAAATCCACTTTCCACTACAAGTGCAAAGTGCACTTGAAATTTCACTGAAAATGCACTTGGAAGTGCAGTCGCTGTAAATCTGAGGGGTAGATCTTAAATGAGGGGAAGCTCTGCCGATTTTATTATCCAATCATGTGCAAGCTAAAATGCGTTTTTTTATTTTCCTTGCATGTCCCCCTCAGATCTACAGCGACTGCACTCACAAGTGCACTTTCAGAGCAATTTCAAGTGCACTTTGCACTTGTAGTGCAAAGTGGATTCGCCTTTCGTAAATAACCCCCATAGTGCAAGCTTGCCATGGCCAAGAATTATTTTTGGTAAGTATTTAGGCATGTGGCATTCACCGAAGGGGTGGAGGAAGACAACTTCACTTATAATTGGCCAAATTTAAAAGAAGATAATTATACTAAAATAAATGAAATGATAAATTACCTTTGTCATGCGTTATACCCATATTTAAGGTGTAACATGCAACTTCCTCCCGCCTACTTCTCCCCATGCGACAACGGGCAGGGATCAATAAAAAAAAAAAAAAGAGAGTGGCAATGCAGAACTCCACCCCCACTGCCGCATCATTCCTTCAGAGTGTCCTGTGAATGAATGAACTACAACGGCTATCTGCCATTGCAGCAGTCAGGCTGTAGTTCTCAAGGAACTGTGAGGGTGCTGGTGAGCACTCTCATAATTCATTGATCCTTCCTGCTCTTCAGCAACTGTCTGCCCATATGGGAGGTACAGGCAGACAGCTATAATGAGAGTTGTCAGGGTCCTGGCATTGCACCTGTGAGACTGACCATGGGTGCAATGCTCTCTGGACTCCTATGGTTATATAAAAATAAAAAAATAAAAAAAAAAAAGAATAAATAAGCCTCCCCTCTTTAGAAATATGTGTTTTCCCCCCTAAAAGGTGAACTTAGCCTTTAAACTGGCTGTACAAAAAAAAAAAAAAAAAAAAAGCGTTGTTTTGCACATTGCTTGTTTTGTCAGAACTCTGGAATCCAGATTGCCCTGGAGATATCTCTGACATCAATCCACTATGCTTTTCCTTATGTGAGATCAGGACCCAAAATGGAGAACAGAGACTTACTAAGGACCACATTTTATAATCAGCTACAGCTGACAGAACAGATCAGTCATCATAGAGCAGAAGCTTTATTAGCAATCCAATCAGTGACATGAATTACAGTGCAAGTACATAGAGCCACTGCGTGCACTTCAATGGTGACATGAAACATCAACTACATAGTGGAAGCAGCATCTAAATACACAGGATCATGCACACGGGGAGGGAAGAAAGCGTCCATGGTCACAGCATTCATATACCTATAGCAGCGGTTTGCTATTCAGCACCTTTATTATTGGTTGTCAGGAAAAGCATCTAGTGGTTGATATGAAGGTGCAGCTTTTATTCCCAATCCAGACCTCTTCTGAGATCATTGTTTATTTATGGTGTGACATGGGATGCAACATTCAATAACACCTTCCACTCGTTTGTCAGATGCTTCAGTCTCAACCAGAAAGTATGGCCTATGTAAAATGTTAAGGCTCCATTCATACCTGAGTGTACTGGAATCGCAGGCAGAATGGTGCGTTTCTGCTCGCAATTTCAGAATCGCAACAAAACAAGAATGCGTTTGCGATGCCGTTATTTCTTAATGGCACCCCCAAGCATGGCGTGATTTTGGAAGGATTTTTGCTGCAATTAATCATGGCAAAATTTAGTACATGAGCTTGCAATTTAAACAAACATTCATTTAATAATGTAATAGTGATTATTGCATTAATTTGCGTCTTTTACATCTGCTTAGAAATCAGCTTTTAGGAGGACACCTGCGAAAGAGAACAGTGGCAATCAATGGCTCTAAAACTGAAAGCTGGTTTACAGAAGTATGGAAAGATTTTTTTTTTTTCTTGAATCGTACATATTTACCTAGGTGGAGCAATGCTGCATCTGTCCCCCGTCTGCTCCAACACTGAGAACCGAGCAATCAAACACTGCTGATCATTCAGGTTTTCACATCTCCATGAGCAGAGAGCTAATGACTGTCAGTTAAAACAACAACTACAACTCCACCATTAGTGAGTGGAGGAACCTAACCACACCATGAAGATAGAAGATTTTCCTACCTGCCTTCATGAATGCTACACAAAATGTTTGGGCTATGGGTCACCTGAATCAATTTTTCCATTTCTGCCAAACTCCAGCTTCTCTTTTGATTATCACAAGGGATTTTCATCTGCAATTTGTGTTGAAATCAAATCGACCCACCAGCCGGGTAAACCGCCCCCCCCCCCCCCCCAGCCCCCCTTCTCTGCTACCTTACTTATCCTCTTCTTCATTGTTGCTTTATTTTCCCCATTGTGTGGCTTTCCACTTTTGCTTTCTTACTCTATTTTTGTGCAGGTTATGGCAACCGGTCAGCAAGGACCCTTGGATTAACCTTGTCCTTTGCCCTGCATCACAAGGGGACATTATACTTATTTAGAACATATCACTAGGTCTTAGGTAGTGACCTGGGTTCCACATTGCTAGACTTTCTGGGCTCCTAAGGCACCATTTGCAGTTTAATATAAAAGTGAAGACTTCCGGCGCTGTCTAATGGGCTGGGAGGGAGGACTGCAGCAGTACCTATGGATCTGATTCTAACAGAAAAAGTGATAATAAAAAAGTGGTAGCTGCGCTGTGGGGAAAGGGGTAGGAGAAGGAGGGGGAGGAGGAAGGGGGTGAAAGGATCGTGGGTAGACTAGATAGTGAAACAAGAGGTATCTAAATGATACTGCAATGAACAATACAGATAAATGTGCAGTGAACAAACACCTGTATGCTATAATAATTAGCAGTGAAGGTACATAGTATAAATGTTACTACATATATAGACACCCAAAACTGCATATAATATAATGTGAAAAATGGTGCAACAAAAAAAATCAAAAAAATCACACATGTGATTAATTCCTATCCATAGATGAAGACCAGATGTAAAAGTCCAGTAATTGCTCCACAGAGCAGTGTCTAGATGAAACACCTTCACCCAAGATGCAGCATGCCAGGATGTGTACTAGCAGCTCACCTCACGGCTGTTTGTCCACACAGCTAACAAAGACACTGTTCAGAGCTGGATAAGTGGGCTGGTAAACACCTCCTCCTAGTTCCTGAGACAGCTCCCAGCAGCCAATATGTGTCATGGAAAAGAGAAGGTACATACAAGGTGCATATAGTGTGACACTGAGGGAACCTCAAAAGAAGGTGAAGTCTTGAGAAAATGCACTCACATAAGTAAAAAGACAGCGGGCATCAATCTACGAGTGCCGAACACGTATCCCCCTCAGAGTGTCAGCCTTTTTTACTATTTGCAGTTTGCTGGCATACTGGGTTTGTATACTGTACCTTATTTTAATGCAAAGTGTATTGATGTGGTCTGTTTTCCTGTACTACAAGATCATGAAACCCAAATATAAAAAATAAAATAAAAAATAATTTGAACAAAAATAGACCATAACCATAGAATTATTTCTGGTATAGACTTTTGCTGGTATCTTCTTACCTCTGGAATATTCTGCAATACCCAGACCAGACGCAAGGAAACATGTTGAGTAGTAAAGTTGATTAAGCTGGCTGCTAGGAATCTTTTCCTTCGGGTGAAGAAGTAAAGAAACTTGCAAGATCCATGAAGTGCCTACAAGAAAAATAACAACAGGGAAACATGTAAACATAATGCAGACATCAAAAATACCCAGCATGTACTGGCATAAAACAAACATCAATACATCCCTACGCGTTTCACAAGCCCCGGCTCGCTTCTTCAGGGGAGGATGCATAAATGTTGAGAATGCTCTGTCTCTAAAAAATGTCATACGAGTACAGTGTTGCAATTGTCTTTCAACGTGTGACAGCACTGAAAGCCGAAAAATTGGCCTGGTCAGGAAGGAGGTAAAAGTGCCCGGTATTGAAGTGGTTAATGCCAGGATTACTGGTGGCACATGTAGGGTGGTTCACCAACAAATAAATCTAAAAGGACCCATCTTAAATCTGGAAAGGCCTGCATTTAGCAGTTCCTGGAACGTGATACCAGCCTTACTGTGCCGTTATTGCAGGCACTTTGTCATTTCTGAAGTACTTTAGTGCAAAGCAAAAGGCCATTTGGCAATTATCCTGGGGTAGCTTTGTACAGTGCCTGAAAAAAGTATTCATACCCCATGAAATTTTCCACATTTTGTCATGTTACAACCAAAAACATAAATGTATTTTATGTGATAGACCAACACAAAGGGGCACATAATTGTGAAGTGGAAGGAAATTGATAAATAGTTTTCCAAATCAATATCTGAAAAGTGTGGTGTGCATTTGTGTTCCAACTGCCTTCAGAAGTCACCAAAATGACACAAGACCAGCTTGCAGATGACCCTCTCCCTATGCCATCTCATGACACAGAAAATCGGTGGGGTACAATAAATTGCCTCACCTTTTTAATGTAAGCAAATGCCTCATCATTAGAAACCTCCGGTGATACCTACTGTCAAAGAATGGTTACTGAAAGTGCAAGATATTATGGAGGCTGGAGGAGTGGAGACATCGATGTGCTCACACGTACACAAAATTTTACAATTGTTGGGCCATGTGTTTATGTGGTTAGACCTTCTTTCCTCTGACTTGTATAAACAATTAATGTTGCAAGGATGTATTCTTGCTTCACCACAATTTTTATTCAAGTACTTTCTAGAGCAGTGGTTCTCAACCCTTCTAGTACCGTGACCCCTTGATAATATTTCCCATGTTGTGGGGCCGCCTAACAGTAGAATTTTTGTAGCGTGGGTTGTCAGCACCCAAGGCAAGAAAAGTATTTTGCGCCCCCTAACCCAGGGATATTTAGGGCTCCCTGAGCCCCTTCCGCTAGTACAATATTAAAACCCCTTATGGTACATTTTAGGATTTACCCCTCTCTCTATGTTCTCCTTTCTTTCCCTTTTATCTCTCTATCTTAATTTTTTTTCCCCCCCATCCCTCTTTCTAGCCATCTTTCCTGTTCTCTTATTCTTCCTCTCCCTTCCATGTATTCTCTATTTTTATATGTTTTTCTTCTCTTACTCCTTGGGGGGGGGGGGGGGAATAATTGGCAGTGCTGGCGGGAAGTTCTGATCAGCCAACTTGGGTTCTCTTGATCAAGGTCATCTGCTGATCTGAGAACTGTAGTGGGGACTTTAAATGGCAACTCTAATCACAGGTAGTGTTACTCACCGTGTCTCCAGATCTGTAGTGTCTAGCAGCAGTGACACCAATGCCGAAATCAGGAGATAGGGTCTCCTCCAGCCCCTCACACTTCACATTTCTCACCAGTCAGCTGACCTCTAGTCTCTGCCTGCCCCACAGCCATGCCACAGGCTCCAGGGACTGCCCTGCTGGGCGGCTGCGAAAAGGCTGTGAGGTTCAGGAACACCCACAGGATTTGGTGACCCCTGGCAAATTGTCATTTGACCCCCGAGGGGTCCCAACCCCCAGGTTGAGAACCACTGTTCTAGAGGCATGTTGAGCAGGAACTGTGTGATTATACCGTTTTATGATCTTAGAAGCTTTATTGCATCTCCTCCACCCCCCCTCTTTCCGTAGAGTAGGTAGGGGAACCTACCTTCCCTCCCCCATCCCTTTGGGTAGTCCTCATAGCTTTCTACCCCTCCTTCCTGTTTTCCCCCTATTCCCCCCCCCCTTCTATATTACCACTCATTATTTCTATATTTGTTGATGGGTTTCCGAACTTATCTAGTCTATGGATTGACAGTTATTTGCCCTTCTTTTTGTAGACAACTTGCAGGTTACTTGGGGAATGTACATTTTTTTCCATCTTTTGTTGTATTTGGAAATAGAAATATAAAAATAAAGATTTAAAGGAAAAAAAAAAAAAGTCACCAAATTAGTAAATAGAGTCAACCTCTAATTTTATCTCAGTATAAATACAGCAGTGTATTAGATAACCCTGGGGAGAAAAAAAAAAAAAAAAAAAAAAAGAAGGAGGGGGGGGGGGGGGAAGCATCATGAAGGCCAAGGAACACCCAAGACATGTCAGGGATAAAGACATTGTGGAGAAGGGTTAGGTTATAAAATATCCCAAGCTTTGAACATCTCACAGAGCACAGTTCAATCCATCATCCAAAAATATAAAAAACAAAAACTGCAAACCTACCAAGACTTGGCCGTCCACCTAAACAAGTTATGGCAAACTTTGGCACCCCAGATGTTTTGGAACAAAATTTTCTATGATGCTCATGCACTCTGCCAAGGTTCACTATCACTGACCTAAACTGACAGGCCGGGCAAGGAGAGTATTAATCAGAGAAGCAGCCAAGAGGCCCATGGTAACTCTGGAGGAACTGCAGAGATCCACAGGACAACTACTAGTCATGCACTCCACAAATCTGGCCTTTATGGAAAAGTGGCAAGTAGAAGTCGTCCTGTTTTCAAGAAGCCATGTGGGAAACACAGCAAACATGTGGAAGAAGGTGCTCTGGTCAGAGGAGATCAAAATTTGACTTTTTGGCCTAAAAGCAAAAGCTATATGGCACGGAAAACCAACACTGCACATCACCCTGAACACACCATCCCCACCGTGAAACATGGTGGTGGCAGCATCATGTTGTGGGGGTGCTTTTCTTTAGCAGGGACCGGGAAGCTGGTCAGAGTTGATGGGAAGATGGATGGAGCCAAATACAGGGAATTCTTAGATGAAAACCTGTTTGAGTCTGCAAAAGACTTGAGACTGGGGCTGAGGTTCACCTTCCAGCAGGACAATGACCCTAAACATACAGAACTACATTTTCCTTCCACTTCATCTTAGTCCATCACATAAAATCCCAACATACATTTATGTTTTTAGTTTTAACATGACAAAATGTGGAAAATTTCAAAAGGTGTATGAATGCTTTTTCAAGTTACTGTAATAATAATATTTATTCATCTGCAAATGTGGCAAAATTGTATGGCGGTATGTGCAGAAATAGCTAAATGCAATTACACATAATAGAGCAGAGGGTACATCGACTATGACTATGTGCCTTAAAAGCAATAATTAATTTATTGCAGTTATTGGTATAGTGTTGGTGCCAAATCAAACAAACATTATTTTATCTCAACTCTAGGCATTTCATAGACCATTGCTGCCCTCCCTGTAGTGTTTGTTGTTCTTTATTGTATAAAACAAATTAAAAGGGACACTAAAGGTTAGTTCTTGTGGGCGCGCTCCCGTGATACAGCCAGCGGCTATACCCGCTGACTGTAGCACTCAGCCCTGCCCCCGGCGTGCCGCATCATTGGATGAGATTGACAGCAGCGCGAGCCAATGGCTGCGCTGCTATCAATCCATCCAGTCTAGCCAATCAACGGCCAGACTGAGTGGAGAAGAGGACGTCAGGGGCGAGCGCAGCAGGTAAACGGGCCCATGTAAGTAAAAAGGGGGGCTGGAGGGCCGTGATTGCCATGTTATTTTTCACCTTAATGCATAGGATGCATTAAGTGAAAAAAAAAAAACACACAAACCTTTACAACCCCATTAAAAGTCAGAAGAATCAGACCCCCCCCCCCCCCCCCTTATACTATTGGCATCAAACGTAAAAGACGTACACAGATAACGGTTGGTTGGATAATACCAGACTGCCTTCAGGTATAATTTTTCTAAACAGGCAAAAAAACAAACTGGCACTTTAATATGTCATGCTCATGCAATCAGCTTGTGGTTTCCCCTAGCTCTCTCGACACTGGGACTTATCAGGTGATTATAAGAGGTAGTCTCTCCTTCTTAATACATAGTGAAAATGTAGTTATTATAATGTATGGGGGTACAAAAATCTGTAACAAAAAGTTATACAATTGTTATAATAAGTTTCACATTTTAGGTGGACTGATTGTTTAACTGAGAAAAACCCCCAGAAAAAAAAAAACACAGTATTTCACATAATATCCAGCAAGAAACAATGATCTTGTATGGGGCGGATGTCTGTTTAAACATTTTTTTTATTTTTTTTGGTGGGAAGGAAAGTTGCAGGTCTGGTGCTCAAATGCATGTGGGTGGAGCACGAATACCAACAAGTTGCTATGCATCATATACTGCTGTAATTTCCGAAATTTCCTGTTGATGAATAGTTTATTTTGTTATTACATTGTGATAATTTGTCAGTTTAAAAAAAGGAAGCGTTTCCTCCGATTTATCCTGGAAATTGGTATACTTCTGCTTGTGGTTACTGGGGTGCCACCCCTTTTTTTTTAGCTTGAAGCTGAATGATGATTCACCAAGTCATGGCTATGAATCATTACAGGCCAGTCTATGGTTTTCATTCACCCCAGAGAAGCAAGCCAAAAAGACTGCCCCATGTACATAAATGCAAAAACTATACACTGAGACCAGGCTATTACATCATAAAATTGTTTACAATTATTCTGATTGGTTTAAAAAAAAAAATATATATAGCTTCTGGGTTTTTTCCAGTCTCCCTGGAAAACCTTATGCCTCATATACACGATCAGATAAGCGGATGATAAAAAATCTTTTGGATTGATAGCACGATAGTCTGATCGTTGGTACACAGCTCTTGACAGCCGAACACAGTCTGTCCAACACAATCCAAAGGGACAAACAAAAACTTTGCTTGGACGACAGCCCAAAAGACAATCATTTAATCAGTACAGTATGCGTCTGCAAAAAAAAATAATAATATATAAAATCGATAGACAAACACCACGCATGATCGGAAACACAAAAAATAACCCGTAAGGAGATCGGCGAACAATACGAACGGAAAAAGCCAAAATTCATGGCAGGCACAGGGGTCACACGAATTTGACATAATTTCCGATACGTAGCAACACAAACAGGAAGGTTTTCGAGAATCGTACATGTGGTCGAGCGCTAAAGAGGGATCGGCCAATTATTGGTAATGCCGATTATTGCAGGCCGATATTAGCATTTTCTGGGGGGGGGGGGGGTATTAGTCGCAAACTAGACTGATATTTCTTCAGGCATCACCCCAGTATCGGTCTTTAGAGTGGACAGTCAGCTCTAATGTAATAACAACCGATGCATCGACTCTCCCGCCGCTAGCCCAGGCTTTCCCGTCCCACTGGCCCGAGCAACCAGCTGGCACGCCAAAGACCCAAACAAAGCCGATACTTTGTTCGGATCTAATAACCTGGAAGCAATGTCATGACATCACTTCCCGGATTACTGGCATCTTAAAAAAGGCACCAGATCTAAAATATAAAAAGTATTCAAAAACGCCAATCTTGACAAGTGCAGTGGAGGGGTTTGGGGTCTTATAGACCGCAATCTCTCCATAAAAAGGACCGGTCACTGCCTATTACTGTCACAAGGGATGTTTACAGCAATAACAGTGATTAAAAAAATATATATATATTATATCAGAATATATCGGTATTGTATAGGCACCAAAAAAAAAAAAACAATATCAGTCGATCCCTAGCGCTAAATACACTGTTAAATTCGATATTCGTATTATGTAAAAAAAATCTGATAATCATACGACTTATCATTTGCACTGTGTGAGGCATAAGGATTAAGCACTAGCAGTAATTCACAGTTGGCATGGTTAGGCTCCAGGTGGTCCATTTTTTAAATTCGACAATACACACTTTGTACAGAATCTAAATTTGGACATAGATAAAAAGCCCTGCAGTACAATGTGGGTACATGTGATCAGCATGCACAGATTTCCACAATGTGGGTCACGTATTAGGCAGGAAAAGTCAGATAAATCAGATCGCCGGTCAGTTTATCACACAAAAGCACTGCAGGCCAGAAGAGATTGATTTCTACTTAATTCAAATGCAGAGCACACATGCAAGATTACCCCTACATTAAGCAAGATATCGACATGGCAGTAGAGAAAAACACACACACAAACACACACACACAGTAAAAAATGCATATGCATTTTTTGTTTTCGTTTTTTTTTTTTTATGTATTTTTGGTGTGTTTTCTAGTTGCCCGACTCCAGTCATGCACCTGTGAAACATGGACATCAAAAAAAGAGCATTAAACATGCAACTGCGGTCTTTTTTTATTTGTATTTTTTATTCCATTCAATGGGGAGGTGCGCTTTTTAAACATGCTCCAAAAATGTAGCCTGCTTGACTTTCAAAACCGCTCCGCATGTGCAGTGCATTGGTGTAAAGCATTCCATAGCATTTCAAGGCATACATTGTTCATGCATTTTTTTTCCCCCCACTTTAAGGGTCGGTTCACATCATGAATTGCACAGGAATGCACTGTGCGTTCCTGTGCGATTCACATGTGATCTGAGTGCAGTGCGATTTCAGCCCTTTCATTTGATTGGGCTAAAATCACGGGCTGCACCAAACGTAGTACATACGCTACTTTATAAAAAAAAAAAAAAAATGCACAGCAACTGGATCGCATTGTTCTAGTGTAATCTGGCCCTTAGCATGCGAAAAAGCCCTTAAAGTGGATGTAAACCCACTCTCATTCTTTCTAAACTACTGCCATAGTGCTTATTTATAAGTATATACATGCCTCCTGCATGTATCCTTACCTGTCAAATGTCTGTTAACTAAAAAACTGCAGATTGGGTGGATCTGTTGTCTGGAGCTAGGTGGGTGGAGTCGTGATGTCAGACTCCTCGCCCACCTCTACACTCCCCTTATCAACATGCGTTTTGTCCTGTGTATTCCTTACACTAAATTTTGCTATGATCACCAACATCCTGTCAAAATCCAGAAAAGTAACCACATGACTTCAGAGTGGAGAGGGGGTGGGAATTAAAAAATAATGCCCGTCTCCGGGCTAGTGCATGAGATATGTAAATAACCTGTCACTCACAGCAAGGGGGAGGAACAGACAACAGTTTTATCCTGTTTTTTTTTTTTTTTTTTCAGTGAAAGAAACGGACAAAGAAGATTGCTCAGAGCAAGACTGGGCACAGATGATAGGAAATCTTTTACTCTACATTGTGACAGCAAGAAAAAAAAAACATATTCGGGTTTACATCCACTTTAAAGGCTCCCTAACCTTGACATCTTTCTTGATTTGGAAGCTACAACATGGCAATAATAACAAACACATCCATTTAAAACTCAATTGCTCAACTTAAAATTTCTGGAATGTGAAATACAGGCCAGTTATACAGCTTCTATCACCCCAGCCATTCTAGATACCCAGGGCTATCTGTGTGCTTTAGACAGCACTTGCTCCTCATATACAGCAAATTCATTATGCAACGCTGGAATGTGTCCTATTGAGTCATGTGATGTGTGTTACTGACCAACCATAGCTATGGTGAACTTTATTAAAGTTGCAAAAAAGATACTTTATTTACTGACAAGAAAGTTCCCATGTTGCAAACAGCCACTGGAAATAATAGTGCCATTTGTACTACTATAAATTATATGAAAAACACTAGAGAAAAATGTAACAATACATTTAAGTGTTTGTTCACCAATGCCAGAAGTCTGCCAAGCAAAACAGGTGAGTTGGAAGCTCTGGTGCATGAGGAGAGCTATGATGTAATCGGTATTGCTGAAACTTGGCTTCAATCCTCACATGACTGGGCTATTAATATTCCTGGCTATGCTCTCTTTCGGAAAGACAGGGTAAAAAGGAAAGGTGGAGGGGTCTGTCTCTATGTGAGAAGTGACCTCAAAGCAAGCGTGAAAGAGAACCTGGTTGATGGAGAGTGTGGTGAGGCTGAAGCATTATGGGTGGAACTGCATACAGATGTGCGTAGTTCAAAATTAATCATTGGAGTTTGTTATAAACCACCCAATGTTAATGAGGAGGTGGAGACTCAGCTCCTTGCACAGATGGAAAGGGCTGCAAGGGCTGGGACGGTGATAATAATGGGGGATTTTAACTACCCAGAAATTGACTGGATTAATGGCACTTCTGGGACAGTTAAAGGACAAAAATTTAAAAACCTATTGCAGGACAATTTTATGGTGCAGTTTATTGAGGCCCCAACTAGGAATGATGCTCTGTTGGACCTGATAATCTCAAACCATGCAGAGCTTATTACTAATGTTCAGATAAAGGAACACCTGGGTAGCAGTGATCATAACATGATTTCATTTAATGTTAACTATAAGCAGGAAATACATACAGGAAATATTAAAACACTAAATTTTAAGAGAGCAAATTTTCCAAGGATGAGGGCTGCTCTCCAGGACTTGGACTGGGAGGGACTATTGACACAGATGAACACAGAACAGAAATGGGAATTTTTCAAAAAGACTGTGTGGAACCTCACTGCAAAGTATGTTCCCATGGGCAATAAGTTTAAAAGGCTAAAAATAAAACCTATGTGGCTCACGGGCAAAGTTAAAAAAGCTATAAACAATAAGAAAGTAGCTTTTAAAAAATATAAAAATGAAGGAACACTAGTGTTGTTTAAATGTTACAAAGAATATAACAGGATATGTAAAAAGGAAATCAAGGATGCAAAAATTCAAAATGAACGACAGATTGCAAAAGATAGTAGGACAAACCCCAAAAAATTCTTTAAATATATTAATAGTAAAAAGGTGAAGTCTGAGCATGTAGGCCCCTTACAAAATAATCTAGAGTGGGTGACTGGGGACAAAGAGAAGGCAAATTTATTAAATGTTTTCTTCAGCTCTGTGTATACAATGGAGCATGGGGGAGGGGCTCATGTCCAAAATGGGGGTGGGAGTGACACAGCCCCAAATCCACAATGGCTCAAAAGTGATATGGTCCAGAAATATTTAGACAGAATAAAGGTGGATAAAGCACCTGGACCAGATGGCATCCACCCACGGATCCTAGGTGAGTTGAGCTCTGTCATTTCAAAGCCACTGTATATAATATTTAGGGACTCATTAATGACAGGAATAGTACCACTGGATTGGCTTAGAGCTAATGTGGTGCCTATATTTAAAAAGGGAACAAAGTCTTTACCAAGTAACTATAGACCTGTTAGTCTAACTTCTATGGTTGGGAAGATACTGGAACGTTTAATAAAAGACCACATGGATGAGTTCTTGCAGGAAAAAAACTATTTAAGCAGCAGACAACATGGATTCATGAAAGACAGAAGTTGTCAGACAAACCTGATTTCCTTTTATGAAGAGGTAAGTAAAACCCTGGACAGAGGCGTGGCTGTGGACGTGATATATTTGGATTTTTGCAAAAGCATTCGATACAGTTCCGCACACACGGCTCATGTGTAAGGTAAGGTCTACAGGATTGGATATATCAGTTTGTAAATGGATAGAAAATTGGCTGAAAGCCAGAATTCAGAGAGTCGTGGTTAATGATTCTTACTCTGAATGGTCCAATGTTATCAGTGGTGTACCCCAAGGTTCAGTGCTGGGACCCTTACTTTTCAATATATTTATAAATGATATTGGGTCTGGGATCAAAAGTAACATTTCTGTCTTTGCAGATGACACCAAGCTATGCAGTGGAATAACGTCTTTACAGGATGTCTCCAATTTACAAGCTGACCTCAATGCTCTGTCCAATTGGGCGACTGAGTGGCAGATGAGGTTTAATGTTGATAAATGTAAAGTTATGCACTTGGGGGCTAAGAATATGCATGCATCATACATACTAGGGGGAGTACAACTGGGGGGATCTGTAGTGGAGAAGGATCTGGGGGTTTTAGTTGATCATAAGCTCAATAATGGCATGCAATGCCAAGCTGCGGTTTCCAAAGCGAGCAAAGTCCTTTCTTGTATTAAGACTCCAGAGACAGAGATATAATTTTGCCCCTGTACAAATCATTAGTAAGACCTCATCTGGAATATGCAGTTCAGTTTTGGGCACCAGTTCTCAAAAAGGATATCGGAGAACTGGAGAAAGTGCAGAGAAGAGCAACCAAACTGATAAGAGGCATGGAGGAGCTCAGCTATGAGGAAAGATTAGAAGAACTAAATCTATTCACTCTTGAGAAGAGGAGAATTAGGGGGGATATGATCAACATGTACAAATATATAAGAGGTCCATACAGTGTACTTGGTGTTGAGTTATTCACTTTACGGTCATCACTGAGGACAAGGGGGCACTCTTTACGTCTAGAGGAAAAGAGATTTCACCTCCAAATACGGAAAGGTTTTTTCACAGTAAGAGCTGTGAAAATGTGGAACAGACTCCCTCCAGAGGTGGTTCTGGCCAGCTCAGTAGATTGCTTTAAGAAAGGCCTGGATTCTTTCCTAAATGTACATAAAATAACTGAGTACTAAGATTTGTAGGTAAAGTTGATCCAGGGTAAATCCGATTGCCTCTCGGGGGATCAGGAAGGAATTTTTTCCCCTGCTGTAGCAAATTGGATCAACTGGTTTTTTTTGCCTTCCTCTGGATCAACTGTGGGTATGGAGTTGGGTGTATGGGATTGTATTGTGTTTTTTATTTTGTTTGTTTATTTTTTTGAGGTTGAACTGGATGGACTTGTGTCTTTTTTCAACCTGACTAACTATGTACTGGTCATCAAGTCATTACACTGATCTGACTGACAGCACTGTCACTAGTAGGCCTTAGCGACAGTACAGTACAAAGTATGGGGTACACAAAACTAGAGCAGGCCTTATAAATGGCACACTAAGAATGCACTAAAAGCATACCCTCTACTTCCAGCACAGCATACTAAAGCTGCACGGTTCTGGCTAAAATGAGAATCACAATTTTTTTGCTTAGAATAAAGATCACGAGTCTCGCAGCGCAACATCATCTTTCACATTATACAAAAAAAAATTGGGCTAACTTTACGGTTTATTTAATTCATTAAAGTGTATTTTTCACCCAAATAAAATTGCATTTGAAAGACCGCTGCTATAAAAAAAAAAATAATTACATGCAGGACTGCCTTAGATCTCACATTGTGAATATACAGCAATGAGGTTCAAGGCACTGGGTAAAGTTACCATGCATCCCAGTTTTCCTAGGGGCAGTTTTGGTTTTGAGGGGTCTGTCCCAGTGGCAGCCCCCACGGCTTCCATATAACTTTCCTTTGATTCAATTCCATTTACAAAGCTTTTCTTCTAGTAAGCCTCTAATGCGATCTCTAATTTTTGTTGAGACCCAGGTTTTGATCTGCATTGGTAGAGTCTGGATCCACTTGAAACCTGACTGGTGGACCCATAGCTGTGCCGAGACAAGCGCGGCGGCAGCTTGGAGTGGGATCTCAACTGCAGAAGGCAAATA
Organism: Rana temporaria; assembly: GCF_905171775.1. NCBI lineage: Eukaryota > Metazoa > Chordata > Amphibia > Anura > Ranidae > Rana > Rana temporaria. The sequence continues at coordinate 112,027,972 of NC_053492.1, read as the reverse complement.
AGTGCATACAATGGATCTAAAAAGTCTACACATCTCATGTAGAGTCAGGTTTTTGTGATGTAAAAAAGAAAAAAATATTATAATTTATATATATATATATATATATATATATATATATATATATATATATATATATATATATATATATATATACACACACACACACACACACACACACACACACACACACACACACACACACACACACACACACACACACATATATATATATATATATATATATATATATATATATATATATACACACACACACACACACACACACACACACATAAATAATGTCTGAACTTTTTTCAGCTTTAATACGACCTATAAACTGTACAACTCAATTGAAAAACAAATATACCATAGAACACAGTGAAGACAGTCATCAAGTGGAGAAAATATGGCACAACAGTAACATGACCATAAACTGGACGTCCCTCCAAAATTGATGAAAAGATGAGACAAAAACTGGTCAGGGAGGTTGCCAACAGGCCTAAAACATTAAAAGAGCTGCAGCAATAAGTACTGGCTGTGTTGTACATGTGACAACAATCTTCCGTATTCTTCATATGTCTGGGCTATGGGGTAGAGTGGAAAGACAGAAGCCTTTTCTTATGAAGAAAAACATCCAAGCCTGGCTTAATATTGCAAGAACAAAGTATGAAGTCTCCCAAAAGCATGGGAAAATGTGTTATGGTCTGATGAAACAAAGGTTTAACTTTTTGGCCATAATTTCAAAAGATGTATTTGACGCAAAAACAACACTGCAGAGCACCAAAAGAACACCATACCGACAGTGAAGCATGGTGGTGGCAGCATGGATGGGGACATATTGCCATACATCCAATTTTGGCAGATCGGATCAGATGTCAGCGGACATGTCTCCGCTGACATCCAACGCTCCATAGGATTGCATGGAGCGGCCGTTCAGGTCCGCTGACAAAACTGACAGGCGGACTTGGCACAGGAGGGTACTTGGTTAATTGCCATTCGCCTTATTTGACAAGCCTATAAAGTTTACTAGCATTTGTCTTCTTTCTAAATAAAATAGTGTACAATTGGCAATGGTTACTTTCAAAGTGCAGTACAACAACCAATCAGAGTTTAGTTTTGGATGGTTGCCGAGTGTTACTACACTTTGTGCTTCATCTTACTGCATACACTGATCTGAGAGCGGGATGAGATAAATGGCATTCCACTATATAGGACAAAAATTAAGGAAGCACAGGCAGACCAACCTGTTCTACATATCCAGCAATATCAGTTCTGCTCTGCTTCTTAAAGGGGGTTGCAAAAGGTACAATTTTTTTCCCCCCTAAATAGCTTTCTTTACCTTAGTGCAGTCCTCCTTCAATTACCTCACCACCCCATTTTGCTTTTAAATGTCCTCATTTCTTCTGAGAAATCCTCACTTCCTGTTCTTCTGTCTGTAACTACACACAGTAATGCAAGGCTTTCTCCCTGGTGTGGAGTGTTGTGGGTATCCTGACTCTCCCGTAGTCCAAGGGAGGGGGTGAGCATGACACTCCACACCAGGGAGAAAGCCTTGCATTACTGTGTGAAGTTGCAGACAGAAGAACAGGAAGTGAGGATTTCTCTGAAGAAATAAAGACATTTAAAAGCAAAATGGAAGGATGAGGTAAGTGAAGGAGAACTGCACTAAGGTAAAGGAAGCTATTTAGGGAAAAAACATTAAAAAAATTGTACCTTTACAACCCCTTTCATAAACACTGGTTTGTTGACACAGACATAATCCAAAAGCGTCAGCAGATTAAAATAAATGGTTCCTGCAAGAAACCTGGAGGCTGCCACTTGCGGCCACCTACACCAGTGCTGGGATTTATTATTGCTTCCAACTACACCAATGCTGGAGCTCATTTTACTCACAGCACAAGCCTTATACCAGGGGTCTTCAAACTACAGCCCTCAAGTTGTTCAGGAACTACAATTCCCATCATGCCTAGTCATGTCAGTGTGTTACAATGCCTCATGGGATGTGTAGTTCTACAACAGCTGGAGGGCCTTAGTTTGAGGATCCCTGCCTTATACAATGCAGAGACAACCATTTTATTTAATCTTCACTTTTTGAGACCAAGTCCACTTTTAGAAACATTCTTGCTATAGTTAATGAAAGAAGGAGTTTGCAGCCTCTCTAAAATGTTTATGTCTTGGCTATGGATCTGCAAATGCAGCCCCGCAAGAAACTTTTAATTACAGAAAACGGTTTTACAGTGTTCAAGTACAAATTACCGTTATCAGCAGGGAGCTGTTCCAGGAACTGACAAGTTCAGCTGCCCGTAGGTCTTGCCAGCTGATAAAATTATGGAAAGGTTTTCCGGTCTTCCTGTAAAAAAATAAAAAAAATTGATTACTTTTTAAATTTCAAATTTTTCTTTTGCAAGAATAAATATCCATAGACATCAGAATTTAGGGCCAGTTTACACCAGAATGTGGTTTTGCGCGTTTCCCAACACATTTTCTGGCACACCCAAAGAAAAAAAAAAAGGTTGTAAATGCAGTGCGTTTGTAGGGCATCAGATCGGAAGGCAATCGCAGTATTATGCGATTTTGTGTAGCATGTGTTTCAAAAGCAGTGCATGCACTTCTGAGTGCAGTTCGGTGCAATTTGCAGCTCATTCTTGTGTGCCACATTAAACATGCACTGGAGCAGACAGGAATGTGGTGAGCGTTCCTATGCGATTCTGCTGTGAAACGCCCTGAACGTGTTGGATTCAAAATTTACACCGATACTGCAAAACAGATGTGACAGATAAAAACGTTGGGCTAGATTCAGATAGTTTAGCGGATCTTTAGATCTGATTTACGTTACGCCGCCGCTATTTTTTGAAGCAAGTGCTTTATTCAGAAAGCACTTGCCTCTAAAGTTGCGGCGGCGTATCGTAAATCCCTCGGCGGAATTCAAATTCTGCGGCTAGGGGGCATGTACTATTTAAATCAGGCGCGTCCCCGCGCCGATTGAACAGCGCATGCGCCGTCCGCAATTTTCCCAGCGTGAATTGCTCCAAATGACATCGCAAGGACGTCATTGGTTTCGACGTTAACGTAAATTATGTCCGGCCGTATTCGCGAACGACTTGCGCAAACGACGTAAACAATTCAAAACTCAGCGCGGGAACGAAGGCCGTACTTAACATAGGATACGCCGCACTTACCCCTGCTATAGCAGGGGTAACTTTCCGCCGGAAAAAGCCGAACGCAAACGACGTAAAAAAAAAGCGCCGGCGGTCGTTCGTTCCTGAATCGGCGTAAATGCTCATTTGCATATTCGCCGCGTAAAAGACACGGAAGCGCCACCTAGAGGCCGGCCTGGAATTGCAGCCTAAGATCCGATGGTGCAAGTCACTTACACCTGTCGGATCTTAGGGATATCTATGCGTAACTGATTCTATGAATCAGTCGCATAGATACGACCGGCCAGCCTTAGAGATACGACGGCGTATCAGGAGATACGCCGTCATATCTCCTATCTGAATCTGGCCCGTTATACACCTGTATGAATGTAAGAGATTAACAATACTCATATGGCAGCAGTGAAAGCAATCAGGGCCTGGTCATGCCATTACTATGTCCGTTTACTTTCCCTGTTATTTTCTCTCATGGATAGTTACCAGACAAATCGAACTCTAGGCATGAAGTTGATCAACTTATGTCCAAAGTGAACAGTAAGCCAGTGCACACAGGGGCGACCTGTCAGGCGACTCAGCCGCCTGACAAGTCGCGGTCCGCTCTATTCAATGGAACCGTTCTAATAGGAGTGACGCGAGTCGATCCGACTTAGAAAAAGGTTCCTGTACGACTTTGTTGGCGACTTGCATTGATTTCAATGCAGAAGTCATTTTGCAAGTTGCCTCTCAAGTCGTCTTGAGATCGCCTTGTCGAGTCACCCCCAAAGTCGTGTCGCCCGTGTGTGAACCGTTTCAGGACAAGCATTCAAAAAGTTAAAGATGAACTTCAGTCATTTAAAAAAAAAAAAAAAAAAAGTTACAAGTTAGCAGCTACAACTACTGTAGTTGCAAACTTTTAATAAACAGACAATTAACAGTCCAGCGCTGTCTTCACCCAGGCCGGTTCCTTGCCAGTCTTTGGGTCCCCAACACCACCATCCTGGCTGTGGAAAGCCGACTGACTTCCTGCTGTTTCACAAATCCCACATTATTTTCTTATAAAAACAAACCTGTTTTACTTATCGGCTCTAATGCAGTGTATTTGCACAGAGTAGCCCGGATCCTCCTCTTGTCAAGTCCCTCTTCTGTGATCCTGGCCCCCCCCTCCTGTCTAGTGCCCCCACAGTAAGCAGCTTGCTATGGGGCACCCAAGCCGAGCTGCAGCTCCGTGTGTCCATGTGCCTCTTGATTGACAACAGCGGGAGCCAATTGCACCCCTGCTGTGCCTCAGCCATTTAGGAGTCCCGAACGGCCGAGACACTCAGGGACATCGCTGGACAGATATGGGGCTCAGCTAAGTATTAGGGGGCTGCTGCACACAGAATACATTTTATCTTCACGTATAGAATGCATTAAGGTAAAAAAAACTTCTGGCTTTACAACCACTTTAACAATATATTGGAAGAGGTGGATTTTTAAATTAGCTGCATACTGAATACATTAATGTTAAGTCACAGTTCGTTTACTTTTAAATTAAAGCCATTGCAGAAAACCACTCCTAGTTCTTTAGTGAATAGGGCTAGCCAAATATTGAAAAACATTCACAAATGACGTGCCTGTTAGCTATGTAAAACTCACTATAAAAAACTTTTAAATATATTTTGCATTTAACATTTGATTTTCTGGAATGATAACCACACCACTGTTTAGAAATTAATTTGAAAAACAAACTCCATCTTGCTCATTCTAATTTAGTAGTCACTGTGGTTATAAAGACAAAAAAAAAAAATGCAAGAAGGGGGGAAAAATTAACCTATTAAAAAAAATAAAAAAAAAAATAAAAAAAAAAAATATTCTTAAAGTGGGGGTTCACCCTAAAAAAAAATTCTAACATTGCCGTATAGAGCCGCATCGACGTTCGGCTTCTTTCGGCAACTCGTGACGCGCAGTATGCGCCAGTTGCAAGCACGTCAATCACAGCCTGTGATTAGGAACGCCCACTCCCGCGGGGAAGCTATTGGTGAAAATAGCCCTAAAATGGTATGTATGCAAAAAAAAAAAAAAACACAACAGCATACTGTCATTCTCATAGGTCTGCTCCATGCAATGTTAGAATTTTTTTTAGGGTGAACCCCCGCTTTAAAAAGGAGAAGTACAGCCAAAGCTCATCTGGCTGTACTTCTCCTGTGGATCACAGGAGTGCAGTTTGTTCTGCACTCCTGTGACCTGTTTTCAGCAGACAGTAGGCTGAAGCCCGCTGTCGGCTGAAGCCACTGAGTCAGTCCAGGCTTGGGAAAGATGGCGACCATATGGTCGGGATCTGCCCACATGTCTGGACCACACCCGGCTCAGGTTCTCAGCGGGCCGCTGAGAACCTGAGCCGTTCCCTCCCTCCACAGCCCAACGCCCCACTGAGCACGGTGGGGGGGTTCCAGAGCAGACAGCGATAGTCACCAGCTCTCTGCTCAGGGAGCTCTGAGAACTGAGCGATTGGCGGTGTGTAATCCCTCAGTGTTAGAGCCGGCGGGGGAACGATGCTGCATCCACCTAGGCAAGTAAGATTCTAGAAAAATAAAAATAAAACATACTTTAAAACAAAATTCTACTAGTGTATAGCCAGCCTAACTGAGATTGTATGTGTTTATTGTACTTTAAACTAATTTGCTTGAAATCCATTGAAGGGGCAAAATAAAATAAAACCTTAGCAGCGTGTGAGGTGTACAGACTCATTTATTTATTGCTCCATCTTTCTCTTTCTACCATAAAACATAAACACTTATTTTCGCTTACTTGTCCCAGGTAATGAAGGTGGCCCTCTGCGTGGAAATTCCAATTGCAGCTACTTGATTTATGTGAATTCCGGCATCTGCAAACAAGCATTACATGTCAGCGACAAGTCAATATGGGCCTCAAATGTCAACTTTCTACAGGAAATTACCTTTCACGGCTTCCTTTACTACATTCACAAACTGCTCCCATAATTCTTCAGGGTCAATTTCAACGTGACCACGACAAGGATACAGGACCTTTATCTGTAGAGGAGAAAAGGAAGAACATGGAGATAATTCTCAGTAAGCTTTCTCCCCTGAATGTGTAAAATGTACCCAACTTAGCACTGATGTACACCGAGGCTTTTCCCAGGTAGGGCTCAATAAGGCTGGTTTCACACATATGCGGCTGCGATTGGCAGTCTGGTGTCCTGTGCGTTTCTGTTCAAACATACAGGACCCTTTTCAAAACCACACCGGAGCCACCCTGAACATGTGTGACCCGGCTCCATTAAAAGCCGCTCACACGTCATATGTTATGCGAATTGGATTGGTTTAAAAAAAAAAAAAAAACACTGCATACAATTTGCATATATGTGAACCCAGCCGCAAAGGGCCAGATCCACAACGAGCGGGCTTAACTTAAATCTTCCTATTTAAGTTACACCGCCGCAAAATCTCTACCTAAGTGCCCGATCCACAAAGCACTTACCTAGAAATTTTCAGCGGTGTAACTTAAATTCGTCCGGCGCAAGGCGGGCCCAATCTAATGGGGCGAGTCCCATTTAAATTAGGCGCACTGCGCATGCTCCCGACGCGATTTTCCCGACGTGCATTGCGCGAAATTACGTTACGCCGAGTTTTGTGAATCGCGCCGGGTAAAAAAAAGTTGCGTCGGGAAAAAAAAGAGATGCGGCGGGGAAAAAAAATATTTAAAAAATAATTTGACAGCGTCGTGGGAAAGAAGGGTCTACTTTTACATGGTGTACTAACTTTACACTTTGTAAAAGTAGCCCTAATTTTGCGTTTGCAAACTAACAACTTACGGAGACTTCACGAAGGGAAATCGCTTCGTGGATCTCCGCAAGTGCTAATTTGCATACCCGACGCGGCATTTCGACGAGAAATGCCCCCAGCGGCGGCCGAGGTACTGCATCCTAAGATCCGACAGTGTAAAACTATTACACCTGCCGGATCTTAGGAATATCTATGCGTAACTGATTCTATGAATCAGCCGGCGTATCCCTTTTGTGGATCTGGCCCAAAGAGCTTTAGGTGTCCTTTTATGAAACTGAGATCAGCGAGTCTCACCGCTGATCTCAGGTCATAAAACATGTTCTCCACTGATTATCGCAGCACAGTGAGAATCTGTAACTGACGGTCACAAAAACGGACAGTTTATGAAGGTGCGATCTCGGCACCTCACTGGCGATCTGTGACAGATTCACCATCTCAGAGGTGGAGAATCAGAGAGAGAAGCGCAAAGCTGGCTGAGTATTGTGGAGGAAGCAGGAAGTGTTTTGACTTCCATCCTTCATACAGGAGTCCGTACAGTCAGAGCACATCTTCCCCACTTATTACACACCCCAAAATGAGCAGGTTAGAAATGTATAGTTTGATAGATATATATATATATATATATATATATCACACATACATACACACACACCATCATATAGCATATATGTGTGTGTGTATTTCTATGTGTATGTATATACACACATACATAATTCTACCTGCATTACAATTATTTTATTAAAGTCATTTTTATATAATTTTTCATTTATTAGTAAAAAAAATTGTAAACCCTAAAATATGGTTTTACCCATGGACTGCTCTATTACAGTTATACAGGGTTTATATTTGTATACTTTATTAAAAAATGTTTTAATGATTATAAATGTATTTGTCATTTATATGAATGGTGTATAGCTGCATTACATATGTGGATTCCATTCATTTACTATACACCATTCACATTTAGATAGGCACGTGTATGAGCTTTAAATATTGATAAAATGTATATTGTTTGGTGGGAATGTAACTATTATTTTATTAATATGTGGTGTATAATGTGTGCCGATTCGTGTTCAACTTTTGTATTTTACACTTCCTCACACTGTAATCCCGCTACATCACGCGAGATTACAGTGAGAGAAGTCGTTCTCAAGAGTTCCCGGCGTTTGTAGATCGCTTCTCATCTCAACATGAGAAGAGATCTACAGAGCTTCATAAACAGGCACTCAGAGCAGAGCGATCTCCTCTGAGAATGCCTGAGAACTGAATAGCGGTATTTTAATCGCAGTTTCATAAAAGAACACCTAAAACATAAGCAAAAATTGTCTTATAACAAGCCATGTGTTTTCTTAACCACTTGAGGCCTTTTCTGGCACACTTTACAAGTTTAATTCAGTATTTTTGCTAGACAATTACTTAACTCGCAAACACTAAATATTTATTTTTTTAGCATTTAGGGAATACAGTGGCGATCATTGCAATTATTTATGTGACATAGTATTTGAGCAGGGTTTTTTTTTTTTTTTTTTTAAATAATAACATTTTAATTAAATTAGAAATGACAATATATACCCCAAAAGATGATGTTACGCCTAGTAAATAAATACCCAACATGTCACGCTTTAAAAAAATTGCGCACGCTCATGGAATGGCAACTAAATACAGTACTTAAAAATCTCCATAAGTTATGGTTTAAACTTTTTTAAAGGGTTACAGGTTTACAAAGGAGGTCTAGCGCTAGAATTATTGCTCTCACTCCAATGTTCACGGCCATGCCTCACATGTGCGGTGTGAACACGGTTTACATAAGCTTGTACGACTTAGGTATGCGTTCACTTCTGCGCATGATTTCGGAGGAATGGGCGATAACATTTTTTTTTCTCATTTTTTTTTTTTTACACCGTCCCTTAAAGCGGTTCTCCACCCTAAAGTGAAGTCCTGCTGATCGGAACCCTCCCCCCCTCCGGTGTCACATTTGACACCTTTCAGGGGGGAGGGGGGTGAAGATACCTGTCTAAAGCCAGGTATTTGCACCCACTTCCGGCCCGGCATTCACGGGCAAAAGACGGGCATTGCGTCACATCCCGTCGCCCCCCCCCCCCCGTTGTGTGCTGGGAACACTCGGCTCCCAGCACACAGCGGGAGCCAATCGGCGGGCGCGGCGCGTCTCGCGCCGTAGGGAACCGGGCAGTGAAGCCGCAGCGCTTCACTTCCTGGTTCCCTCAGCGTGGATGGAGGGGGGAGCAGCAGGGTGACGAGCTATCGCTCGTGCTCTGCTGCGGACGGCGCTGGACTCCAGGACAGGTAAGTGTCCTAATATTAAAAGTCAGCAGCTGCAGTATTTGTAGCTGCTGGCTTTTAATATTTTTTGGGGTGGAACATCCGCTTTAAAAAAATTTGGAACACTTATTTCCATTTCCAGGAATGTAAACATCCCTTGTAATAGAAATAATGATGACAGGTCCTCTTATGGAGAGATCGGGGGGGGGGTGAAAAAGACCCCAAATCTCTCCTTTACTCATTAATTTTTTTTTTTTTTTTAAAGGTTGAATATCTACCCTGGGCATAAAGTAACGTCATGATGTCGCTCCGGTCCTCCGAAACCATAGAGGCAATCAAAGACGATATAGTCTTACCGCCTCTGTGACCAGCCCGCTGCACTGTGGGATAACTTCTCAGGCAAGCCGGCGGAAACGGCAAGCCCGAGAAACATTGGGGAGGGGCAGGAGGGGGGAGCGTCCAGCTCACGTGCCACTCGTAACACTTTCAAGAGAAAGCCAGCCGCTGGCTGAAAAGAACAATACCGGGGTTATGGCCGATATCGTCAGCCACAATCACTTGCAAACTGCAACACAGATATACGTATTGAGCGGCAAGTGGCTAAGCCTGGTACATACAATGAGAATATCTGATCGTCCATTTTTTATATTTTTTTGCATGCTAATCTCATATTGAAAACAAATTGGTTACTAGAGTTACCAAAATTCTCATAAGACCAAATACAGCTTCCCGCAATGATGTATTCTTTCGTTTTCGAAAGAATACATCGCAAGGTAATACCTGGGTTCAGAAATGGCACGCTCAGTGCGCCTGCGCCATTGTCTACGGCATGCAGGCGCCGTAGACATCGGTGCTGTCTTTCCTAAAAATATCTCCTTAACCGTGTAGGTTAAGGAGATATTTCTTGCACCTAAGTAGTCTGTAAGAGCCGGTTCACACTGCGGCGGCACGACTTCGGGGGCGACTCTGCAAGGCGTCCTGAAGACGACTTCAGAGGCGATTAGCAAAATGACTTCTGTATAGAAGTCATTGCAAATCGCCCCCGAAGTCGTGCAAGAACCTTTTTCTAAGTCGGAGCGACTTGCGTCGCTCCTATTAGAACGGTTCTATTGCATAGAATGGGAGTCGCCCCAGTGTGAACTGGCTCTAAGGGTTTACAACCACTTTGAGCCTCGGTTCACACTGTCGCGACTTGTGGAGATCAGAACTGGCCAGAACTTCTTATCTAACCTGGAGCCAGGCATTGAATAGGCCTCCTGATGTACAAGTACAGTTGGCTTTCCACAAATTCTCAATTTTTTTTTTTTTTTATTATTTAGAAGTTTAGTAGTACTAGTAGTTTAGTTTAGAAGTACTTAAGTACTTGCTCAAATATTAGTGCAAGAAACACTGAACAGAAAGCAATCCCTTTTATCAACATGTTTACCTTCTCATGTTGCTATCTATTACAAGGGCTGATGGGAGTATAGCATGACAAGAACATAGTCCAATCTTAGCTATAAATTTACCACACCATCATCACCTTACACTTTGCTAATCTCCTTGTCTTGGATAACAGAATGTAGGGAAGAGATCGGATTCATACTTGTACATAGAAACATAATGAAGCCTCTGGTACAAAGGCCAATCACTGCAAGTGACTTGGAAGATCTGAACATGCCACATTATAAAATTGGTAGTGCCAGGATTCTCCTGATACCAAAATGTTATTACACTATACCAACAAGCACCAACAGCACCTTTCACTGTGCGTGCAAAAGTCTCACTCCATGTTTTTCAAGGACAAATGTTCAGTTACGTGCGACTTGAAGTCACGACTTTAAAAAGATTCCATCACTACTTTGGTCTGACTTTTACATTGACTAGCGTGCCATAGACTGCAATGGAAAACCTCAAAAGTTGCAAGAAAGTTGCACTTGAATGTTATACATGCGACAGTTGCCCATTTTCATTGGCCAAAGCTGCATGACGTGTGTTGTACAAATGTGAATGGAGCCAGGCCTTGAGGCTTAAAGTGGTTGTAAACCCACTGTTACAACTTGCACCTACAGGTAAGCCTAGATTAAGGCTTACCTGTAGGTGCAAGAAATATCTCCTTAACCTACACGGATATTTTCACAAAAATGGGCACCGCTGTCTACTGAGCGTGCCGTATTTGTGAATGGCAGTAGCGGGGTTAATGCCGTGTTTTCAGGCATGCGCGGGGATCTGCCGGCCCCACGCGCATGCGCGGGGATCTGCCGGCCCCACGCGCATGCGCGGGGATCTGCCGGCCCCACGCGCATGCGCGGGAGTGACGTCATTGCTGCTCCGGCCAATCACAGTTCCAGCGGCGAAAAACAGGAAGAAGCTCCAGGGGACATGGCGGTGGACGGGACCGAGTTGGACTTCGATCTCAGGTAAGTGCCACATAATGAGCTAGAATGCTATGCATACTAGCTCATGTCTTTCTCTTGCAGGTGTATTTAAAAAAATAAAAAAAAACCAAGGGTTTACTTCCTCTTTAAGCAGGCCAGACTGTGGTCAGTGGGATTAGAAAAGGCCCTGGTGTCCATGCGAGTAAACAGTTTATGTGTACATAGGTTTGCAAAACAATGGGATGAAGGAATATTCATGAACTTTGCTTTATTTCATACTTACTGTTACATTGTGTGAATGCATCAATGCAGTGCATGTTATCTCAGCTGGCAGAGCTTGAATTCATTGAATGAGTTTACCAAAAAATTTAGATATTGCAGAATATACAGCCTCATGCTACATAACTAAGCTCCATGTCATGCTGAATAGACTAAATTATTAATGCATCTTAAAGCGGAGGTCCGTTCAAAAAAAATTTTTAAGTCAGCAGCTACTAACACTGTAGCTGATGACTTTTAATAAGGACACTTACCCGTCCTAGTCGCCAGCGATGTCAGCACCCGCCGAGGCCGATCCTCGATCCTGGCAGCTCCAGGCACCGCCATCCACAGTAAGGGAAACAGGCACTGAAGCCGTGCGGCTTCACTGCCTGTTTCCTACTGCGTATGCGCGAGCAGCGCAGCGCTTTGTGAATGGGCCTGCTGCTTTCTGGGATACACACAGTTCCCAGAATACAGCGCGCCCCATTCACAAGAAGAAACCAAGTGTAGGAGAAGGAAGAGAATCCACCGCGGAAGATGAAGAGGCAGATTCTGGACTTCCGCATAGCAACAGCTATTTAGGGTAAGTAAAAATTATTATTTTTTTTCCCCCATTTTTATTTTTTTAGATTTTTGGTGGAAAGATTTTTTTCAGAGTGGAACTCCGCTTTAAATAGAAAACTATCTCAGCACTCAGCTCATTAGCAGTTTTGACGGAGAGGGGCAAATGAGGTTGCTGTAATGCTCATCAACTAATGACATCATTGGTTGTTAAAGCGGGAGTTCACCCATTTATTTAATTGTTGCCCTTTTCCCCTTAGATTCCTGCTCGTTTTGTCTAGGGGAATCGGCTATTTGTTTTAAAATATGATCCGTACTTACCCGTTTTCGAGATGCATCTTCTTCCGACGCTTCCGGGTATGGGTCTTCGGGAGCGGGCGTTCCTTCTTGATTGACAGTCTTCCGAGAGGCTTCCGACGGTCGCATCCATCGCGTCACTCGTAGCCGAAAGAAGCCGAACGTCGGTGCGGCTCTATACTGCGCCTGCGCACCGACGTTCGGCTTCTTTCGGAAAATCGTGACGCGATGGATGCGACCGTCGGAAGCCTCTCGGAAGACTGTCAATCAAGAATGAACGCCCATTCCCGCAGCCCATACCCGGAAGGGACGGAGAGGATGCATCTCGTAAACGGGTAAGTACGGATCATGTTTTAAAACCAATAGCCGATTCCCCTAGACAAAACGAGCATTAATCTAAGGGGAAAATGTGCTCTCTAACGGTGAACCTCCGCTTTAAAACGCCAGCGGCTAGAAGGTTGTAATGGTGCATAATGAAAACCTGTGGCTTTGTGTAACTAAAAGGCAGGCTTGTATACAATTTTTAGGTATTTTTCCAAGGCACCCCTGAAGACATGAGAAGGCACCCTGGTTGAAAAAGGCTGATCTATAAGGCCCCTTTCACATTGGGGTGGGAGGTGCAGTGACGGTAAAGTGCTACTATTTTTAGCGGTGCTTTACCGCTAATTTTGCGCTGCTATTCGGCCGCTAACGTGGCGGTTTTAACCCCGCTAGCGGTTGAGAAAGGGTTAAACCGCCCGCAATGCGCCTCTGCAGAGGCGTATAGCCGCGGTGTCCCATTGATTTTAATGGGCAGGAGTGGTATACACACTGCTCCAAAGATGTGGCTAGCAGGACTTTTTTTCCGTCCTGCCAGCGCACCACTCCAGTGTGAAAGCCCTCAGGGACCACCAGCGCAAAAGGGGCCCTTCTTCCACTGACCACCAGCGTGAGGGAGCACTACAATTTTCAACACATCAGTCTTTTCTGGCCATCAGAATGCTCATGTCATTTCATTTTTATTACCGGGTGTCACATATGCCAAGTGCACCACATTATCTATGGTTTCCTTTATGGTAATAAAAATTGGGAAAGGATGACCGATGGGGCACGATAGGGTAGTATGTGGTTATGAATGAACTGGACTTGTGTGAAGCTATCCGAGTAGCACCTAAAAAGGTCTCTTTGCCATTAGCAAAAGTTTGAACTACACGTAGGGATGTGGTGTGGCTTATCTATAGTAGTCAGTTCATAAACAATAATTTACTAGGTTTTATGTATTTCTATATATATCGGCTTACTGTACAGTGAGCACTATATATGGTAGTTATTAACAGGGGTTCCCCAAAACGTAAAAGTTATTTAAAGGATTTTTCAATGTAGAAAATGTTGATAACGACAGATGTAGAGTATGAACAATTTGGCAATCCATCTAACATCGATACCTGTTTTGTGGTCTTTTTTGTGGAGCGAGCATGGCGTAACCTACTGGGAGATAATTGAACTTGTGGATAGTGGCATTAGTAGGCCTGAAGTCTCCTATCCTTATGCCGTGTACACAAGATTGGATTTTCCCTCAGAAAAACTTTGGATGTTTTTTCAGACGGAATTCCGCTCAAGCTTGGCTTGCATACACACGGTCACACAAAAGTTCTCTGAACTTTCGTCCATCAAGAAAGTGGCGACGTACAAACACTACGACGAGCCGAGAAAATGAAGTTCAATGCTTCCAAACATGCGTTGGAATTTTGTGCGTTGGAATTGCTACAGATGATCGGATTTTCCCATAGGAATTTTTTCCTATGGCAGAAAATTTGAGAACCAGCTCTCAATCTTTTGTTGGAGGAAATTCCGACAGCAAAAGTCCGATGGAGCATACACACGGAATTTCCATTCAAAAGCTCACATCGGACTTTTGTTGTCTGAATTTACGATCGTGTGTATGGGGCATTAGTCTTGGAATTACAACCAGCAAAGATGTGGACTGAACCAATTTAGCCCTTTTGAGTCAGTCCCACTATGTCCCACCAGGGCCAGCTTGGAGGCCATATAGTGTAAAGATCTAACTACAGCTCAAAGCAGGACCTTAGAGATCACTTTTCATATATTGTCTTTGTACCCTGAAAAGGACATCACCGGTGACTGAACCATAAAGGACGCACAGGACTGGACCTCTGTAACAAGCTTGAGCTGGCAGAGAACAGGTCCTTTAGCTACAAGGCTCACCAATAACTGAACAGGGTAGCCAGAGTGCAGGCCAGAATCTTGTAACTAAAATACCCATTTAGAGGGTGTGGGGCGGGGTAAAGCCCTCTGACCACACAAAAAGATGGAAATAAACACGCTCAGTAACATTATACAAGATTGCAAAACACAACGACACAAAGCCGACTTTTAGATTCCATTGATCAATTAAGATTCTAAAGCTCTGTGAGAAATTCAGGCGGGAACACAACTTTTTATTTCTTACCAGCATTCTGGGGAGAAAACTGGTCACAAAGATATTATTAAAGGGGTGGTTCCCCTAAAAATAAACTTTTGACATTGCATTTGGTACAATAATTACAATTAGAATCGGCTGGTTTTATTTAAAAAATACCTCCGTACGTAGCGTTTGCTATATTCGTTCCCACCGCCACTTCCGGGTACGATGCTGGCGGTGGGCGTTCCTAATTGATGGACAGGCATCCGACCGACGCATCCATCGCGTCACGAGATGCCGAAAGAAGCCGAACGTCGGTGCGGCTCTATACGGCGCATGCGCACCAACGTTCGGCTTCTTTCGGCATTTCGTGACGCGATGGATGCGTCGGTCGGATGCCTGTCCATCAATTAGGAACGCCCACCGCCAGCATCGTACCCGGAAGTGGCGGTGGGAACGAATATAGCAAACGCTACGTACGGAGGTATTTTTTAAATAAAACCAGCCGATTCTAATTGTAATTATTGTACCAAATGCAATGTCAAAAGTTTATTTTTAGGGGAACCACCCCTTTAAGTGGGAAGGCAATGTGGATGAAATCGGTATTTAGGTCTGCATCAGTGTGTACAGATTATGGGGGTTATTTACAAAAGGCAAATCCACTTTGCACTACAAGTGCACTTGAAATTGCACTGGAAGTGCAGTCGCTGTAAATCTGAGGGGTAGATCTGAAATGAGGGGAAGTTCTGCTGATTTTATCATCCAATCATGTGCAAGCTAAAAATGCTGTTTTTTATTTTCCTTGCATGTCCCCCTCAGATCGACAGCGACTGCATTTCCAAGTGCACTTGTAGTGCAAAGTGGATTTTCCTTTAGTATATAACCCCATACGTGTTTCACAATCTAAACAGATAGTTCACATTTGATAGAACAGCCAACCCGCAGGGGCGTTCAGCGCGGCGATCAGAGGTGCTGTGTGTCAGTCTGATACACCGCAACTCTGATCGTGGTATGAAGCCTCTGACAGAGGCTTCTTACCACGTGATCAACTGTGACCAATCACAGCTGATCATCATGAGAACCAGGAAGTGCTGGTAAACGGCTTTCCTCAGTTCACGCTGACAGGGAGCCCCCCTTCCCTTTCCTTATCTCATTTCCTCATCCCATCACTTTTTTCCCCGTTATCACAGCCCCTCACGTTCATTCCTCACTATGAGAATTTTGATACCTCACTGGCACTATCACCTGCACTCCCCACTCATATCCTCCTAGCCTTACTCATGGCCTGCCTACCATATATAGTTGAACAGGTCCATCTCCACATCTGTCCCCCTTGGTCGCCGTGGGAGATCTCTCCATACAGTGGCTCTAGCGCCTGAGCTGATGGGACCTCTGTTTTTAGGCAAGCGGCACAGTGTTTTGTTCCCCAACTACTATATTGTTCACATGTGTATACTGTCTTTAATGTAAGGTTTACTTGTATTTATCCCCATATTCTGTTCAACTTTTCTATAGCTAACAACTGTATATTAATTACATTTTAGAACTCTCCTGACGAAGCGACTCAGTCATGAAACTAGTTGCGATCCCCCTCACATGACCCCTACCGGAATTTTCCCTCAAGGGATAATCTAATATCAGTGATCTGTACGGCTGGTTGTTGTACTGTGATTTTTTGTTTATGTTGCTTTTGATATTTTTTATAGTCTCTTGATATTATGTCAATAAATGTATTATTATTATTATTCAGGATTTATATAGCGCCAACAGTTTACGCAGCGCTTACAATATAAAAAGGGAGACAATACAGTTACAATACAATAAAATACAAGAGGGCCCTGCTCAGAAGAGCTTACAATAGGGTGGGGCAGGTGGTATAAAAGGTTGCAACTGTGGGGAATGAGCTGATGGAAGTGGTAAAAGATTAGTTGGAGACGGATAGGCTTCCCTGAAGAGGTGAGTTTTTAGAGGTCGCCTGAAGGTAGCAAGAGTAGGGGATAGCCGGACAAGTTGAGGTAGTAAGTTCCAGAGGTAGGGAGAGGCTCTGGAGAAATCCTGGAGATGAGCATGGGAGGAGGAGACGAGGGAGCTTGACAGTAGGAGGTCTTGAGAAGAGCGGAGAGGACAGTTTGGGATATAGTTGGAGACAAGATTGGTGATGTAGCTCGGGGCAGAGTTGTGAATGGCTTTGTATGTTGTGTTTAGTATTTTGAATTTAATTGGCTGGGTGATCAGGAGCCAGTGTAGGGATTGATGGAGAGGTTTGGCAGACACTGAGCGGTTGGTAAGGTGGATAAGTCTGGCAGCAGCATTCATGATAGACTGTAGAGGGGATAGCCTATGTAGAGGTAGGCTAATAAGAAGGGAGTTGCAATGTATATACTAATGTGTATACTTTTTATTATAAATTTCTCTCTTGAGTTCACCTGCCTACTCTGTACCGCTATAGTCCTATTGCCCCTTCCCCTTTTCTCAGCTTTTGCTGTTGGTCTTTGGGGTCCCCTAAGCCCTATTTCTATTCAAATTGATCTTCAGGATGATGGTACTAGAGGTAGACCGATATATCGGTCGGCCGATATTTGGCCGTTTTTAAGAAATCGGCATCGGCCGATTATTGTAAGAAAATCGGACGATTTTCGGCTGCCATGCTAAACCCCGCTCCACCTCCAGCAGCACGAGAAATTAATCCTTCAGCCTGGTAGCCTGCGCGCCGACCCCCCCCCCTCTACCTCGGCGGGCTGTACTGTAGCATAAAGCAAACTTGTCACAAGCCCCAGCAACTGCAGTAGTTGTCTGCGCGAAGAGATCACACTTGTTATGCTTCCTGCATGCTGGGACGGTGGCGGGATTACTGAACATAGGCTCTAGGCTATGGCTCCAGCCTTAGGGGGGGGGGGGGGGGGGGGGGGGGGTGTCGGCACGCAGGCTACCAGCAGCGTGGCTGAAGGATTCATTTCTCGTGCTGCTGGAGACTGGGGTAATGTACAGTATTCCTATCATCTCTGATAGGTGCCTCGGCTCTCTAGTGATTGTACATAGTACTCCAACTCACGTGGGAGATCACAGGTGTCATCCAATGGACAGTGTGTACATGTCAGAGCACACCCCTCTCCTGTATACACACTCATTTTATATATATCCATCCCCACCCACGGCCAGCTCCATCCATCCATCCACCCCCCTCTACAAAGCATCTCCCACCTACGGCCAGCTGCATCCATCCACCTCTCCACAATGCATCCCCCACCCACGGCCAGCTCCATCCATCCATCCCCCTTCACAATACATCCCCCACCCACGGCCAGCTCCATCCACCCCCCTCCCTCCATCCACAGCCAGCACCATCCATCTCTTCCACTCCACAACACATCCCCCCTCCACGGCCAGCAGCATCCAGCCATCCCCCTCCACAACGCATCCCCCACCCACGCCCAGCACCATTCATCCACCCCCCTCCACAATGCATCCCCCAGGCACAGCCAGCACCATCTTTCCCCCTCCACAACGCATCTCCCACCCACGCCCAGCACCATCCATCCTCCTCCACAATGCATCCCAATCCAAAAATCGGCCCAAAATATCGGCCGCAAAAATCGGCATCATATATCGGCCATCGGCTGCCCCGATTTCTAAATATCGGCATCGGTATCGGCCAGAGAAAAACCCATATCGGTCGACCTCTAGATGGTACTATTAACTTTATATGCTTTTTACTAAGAGGCTAATAAATAATTTATGGGGTGGAGGTCCTGATGTCACCACCCCTCCTCTCCATCTTGTCCAATCAAAGAACTCCATGCAATCATTAAAAACAATACAAGGCGTTGTTTGAATGGTGGTATAGTGTCCCATTCTGCTGCCTATCGTAGAATGCTGCGGAAGTCACGTGGCGGCCAACTGCGCATGCGCAATGCGTTCCAAACGCAAGTGCGATGCGTTCCAATAGATTTACAACAGTACACACCAGCGAACCCGGCATTCAGGTGGAATTAGAGGAAAGTGGCCAGTCGGCCTCACTTCGCTCGGACGGCTCGCTCTGCTCGCTCGGCCTCCTGGCTCTTTTTTTAACATCCTCCAATCCACGGGGATGTTAAGGAAAGAGCCTGGATGCCGACCGAGGTTTCACTGTCGTGAATCCATTGGAACGCATCACACTTGCGTTTGGAATGCATGCGCAGTTGGCCGCCACGTGACTTCCGCAGCATTCTACGATAGGCAGCAGAATGTGACAATACACCGGCAGTGCCCAGCAAGACACCCCCTGTGGTTGGTGTGCAGTGGGGCAGCCCAGGGGTCAAGTCCTGGGGAAAAAAGTGTGGGAACTCCCACCCAAGATCCACTCCCCCCACCAAAAAAAAAAAATGATACGCTCATATGCATAATTACTAAACCGCATGTTTGTTTGTTTTTCGATCCACTGTACCTTAGTAATCCTTTTTTACTGCCCGCAAGTTCTTTCTAAATCCCACGATAACTCACGGCAGACCTCCGCAATGTCTCCTGGGAACAATGACAAAAGCTCCCAGAAGACATTGCGGCATCGAGGAAGTGACAGAATACCCGCACACTACCCGATGAATACATATACAGGAAGCGGCCAGTAACAAAGGATTACTGAGGTTCGCCTGCCCCTGACAGTGACTCGAGCTGGGCATCGCCGCTTAGTGAAGGATTGGCTCGGGCGGCTCGGCTGCTCTCATCCTGCAAAGGGAACTGCGTTCCTACTGTGAAAAAAGTGCAGGAACTCCGTTCCCACGCGTTCCCGCAGGACTTGAGCCCTGGGGCAGCCACTCAGCAAAGAAGCCAGGAGCCCGTAACGACCACCGTGACCGTCACCTGCAGCAACCAATCAGGTATTGACAGTTCCAAGCTGGAACAATGTAACTCAGCAATATAGATCACACCTGAGCTCAGATAGATAAATATGGCATGGTGCTTCTCTCTGCATTCCAGCACTGTCCCTGGAAAGTTGGAAGTATGTCTGCCATGGCTTCTCTTCCACACTGGGACTGTCCCTGAAAATCAGGTGTGGAGACAGATCGTGCGATCCATAGTGAGAGGTACCCGGCAGAGGGAGATTCATGTATGCACTGCTCCGCTCCCTGCACTTACCTTGTCCTCAGCTCTTCCACAGATCTGGGCGGCGGAGTTATACACATGACACCGAATGATCGTGCTGCCCACATCCACCGCCACCACCAGCCGCTCCCGGTATCCGTTCCTGACAGATCCCATCCTCAGGATGATCACATACTATTCAGGAGACGCTGGGGAGTTCTCCGGGGCGGGGCCGTCCTGAACGGAGCCATGTTTACAGTGGGCGGGGCCGAGCAAAGGAACATTTTCAATGAGAGCGGCCATGTTTAGTTCTGGCAGTCATAATAGTTTGCGCCATATTTACTAATGGCACTTCTATTATCAGGTGTTGATTATAGGCTGCTCCAAACTACTGGCCTGGTGGCAACCCCTTTCACACAGGTGACCCAAACAGGTCCATCTGTCAGTCTTTTTAAGAGGACCTGTTCGGATCCTCCAGTCTCTTTTATGGAGTGCCAGATTCCCATTCCGTCTATCGAAATCAGATGAAAATGGATAGTTGGTCCGTTCCATCCGATTGTCCCATAGAAGAGAGCGTGACTGTGTCCCTGTCCGCTCTGCATAGCAGAGGGGAGACAGACCTGTCATCCACCTGTTCAGAGAGAGATCCCTAGCTGAACAAGCGGATTCCACTTCACAGCGAGCGGCGCCGGTGTGAAAGGGGCCTTAACCCCCTGCCACTTAGGCAATGGTTTTAATTGTTAACAACCATGTTAAAAATCTGGATTTTTTTTCTAGAAAATGACTTGGAACATTCAAACGTGATATGTTTTCAACAAGCAGATGCCCTGGAAAATAAAATGGTGGCTGTTGCAATTTTTATGTCACACGATGTCTGTGCAGCCATTTATCAAACTCAGATTTTCAGGAACAAATACACTTAAATTAATTTTAGTGAGCACAAAGCCAATATAATAATACCCATTTATTCATTTTTGTGATATTAAAGAAAATGTTGCATCGAATAAATAGATATCAAACGTGTCATGATTTAAAATTGTTTGCACCTGTGAAATGGTACCAAACTACGGTACATAAAATTGCCCATAGGTGATGCTTTAAAGCTGTTGTAAAGGCACAAGGTTTTTTTATGCATGAAGGTTAAATAACCTTCTCTGTGCAGCATCCCCCCCCCCCCCTCCTATAATACTTACCTGAGCTCCCTCTTGATCCAGCGAGCCTTGCCTCTTCGGGGACTGGCACTCCCGATTGGCCTTTGGCAGCAGTGGGAGCCATTGGCTTCCGCTGCTGTCAAACACAGCCAGTGAACCAATCAGGAGGTGGCGGGGCCAAGCCACAGCTCGGAGTGTGAATGGACACACAAAGCCACTGCTTGGGAGCATGCCTGCTTGATTGACCCCGCAGCAAGCTGCTTGCTGTAGGGGCACCCAGGAGGAGGCAGGAGCCAGGAGAGCCGGTGTTCTGTCAAAATAGCCAACTCCGCAGAAACTCCAACTACTTAACTTCCGGTTTCTTTACCACTTCAGCCCCGGAAGGATTTACCCCCTTTACCCCCCTTCCTGACCAGAACATTTTTTGTGATTCGTCACTGCGTCACTTTGGATGACAATTTTGCGGTCGTGCAACGCTGTACCCAAACACGATTGATGTCCTTTTCTTCCCACAAGCTTTCTTTTGGTGGTATTTAATCACCTCTGCGGTTTTTATTTTTTGCGCTATAAACAAAAAAGGAGAGACAATTTTGAAAAAAAAGCAATATTTTCAGCTTTTTGCTATAATAAATATCCCCAAATATATATATATTCTGCTACATATTTTTGGTAAAAAAAATTCCCATTAAGTGTATATTGATTGGTTTGCGCAAAAGTTATAGCGTCTACAAAATAGGGGATAGATTTATGGCATTTTTATTATTTTATTATTTTTTTTACGGCGTTCTGCGATTTTTATCGTGACTTCGACATTGCGGCAGAAAGATCCTGCAAGGCGGGAATTTCAAAGGGATGTAGGGGTACACCCTTTTGCCTGCCCGTGCCAATCTGCTGACATAAATGGCATGGCATGTGGGTAAACCATCAGTAATTTTAGATTTTGACAAATTGCAACCGAATACTGTCTGGTGCACGATATTATGAGTGGAGATTGTTACTCCGCACCGATACTAGCCAACAAAATGGCCGCCTCTGAGGCCGCGACAACTTTGTCCTCGTTAGCCGCTGAGCTGTCAAAACAGCTAAATCTTCCTGTATCGGACTGTATCCGGTTGCCAGTGTTACAATCAATTTACTTGGAGCCTGTAAAGCACTGCTGATCGCAGGTAACATGCAGGACTGCTGCAGACTTGTCAGTGTCAGTGTATCTGTCTGCTCGTACCTCATATGGGCAGACAGATGCACACTGGCAGGAAGAGACAATGAACTGCCAGTGTGCTTAAAGCGTGGGTTCACCCTATAAACAAGAAAAAAAAAAAAAAATTCTTCTAGCATAAAATCAGGCATTGTAGCGCGAGCTACAGTATGCCTGTCTCGAATTTTTTATCCCCGTACTCACTGTGTAATCGTACATAGACGATTCCGACTGCCCATGGGGAATGGGCGTTCCAATCCAGACGGAAGGTGATTGACGGCCGGCTCTGGCGCGTCACGCTTCTCCGGAAATAGCCGAAATAGGCTTGGCTCTTCACGGCGCCTGCACATAGCCTGTGCGCAGGCGCCGTGAAGAGCCGAGACCTACTCCGGCTGTCTTCGGGGAGCGTGACGTGCCAGAGGCGGCCATCAATCATCCTCCCTCTCCATAGGCACGCCCATTCCCCGCGGGAGTCGGAATCTATAATGTACCAGTACACTGTGAGTACGGGGATAAAAAATTCGAGACAGGCATACTGTAGCTCGCGCTACAATGCCTGATTTTATGGTACAATGTTGACACTGAGGGTGAACTACCGCTTTAACAGCGCCTTGGTAGTTCATTGAAACTACAAGCCGACAGCCGAAAAGGCTGTTGGTACTTGAAGTTTTCCATTCACGCAACTCTGTGAATGAATGGTGGAGCGTGGGCGGTGCCCCGTCTATCTATCTATCCAATCTATCTAATCTATCTATCTATATCTCATGGAGCCTCTGTGGTGATTGTTCCGCTTGGTCTTCGGGAAAATGGCGGCCAATGATAGACAGAATGCAGCGCTGGCTGCAATAAGCAGACATGTATGTAGAGCGGGGGGTAAGCTCTAGTGACGGGAAGTGAAAGCCGTGATCCGGAGAGATTTGGGTCTCTATTGGTGTGTAGTTTGGCGCCAGAAGGCTGAGGTAAAGTGCGGTGTGTGGACTGTGGAGGGTCCGCGGTGACTGAGCGAGGTGTCCCGGCCTTTCAGCCCTGGATCGGGAGGTGAGGTGATCAGGTTGGCGGGGCTGACACTGTATGGCGATCTCTGGGCGGTTGGTGATCAGTGGACATGTATGGACAAGTCAGTGACAGGAGGGGGGAGGGGCGAGGGGCAGTGTGTCTATACTGGGGTACATCTAGAGAAGGTCAAGGGGGGATCCAGACATATAGGCAGTCCTTGTGACTGAAGGTGTCCTTATCTATCAATCTTCAGTGGCAGACTTATGCCTCGTTTCCACTGAACGGTTCGGGTCAGTCAATTTGGAATGGTTAGAATGGACCGGTCTATTCTGGTGAGCGTTTCCACTGCAAATCAGACCGTCAGGGACCATACAAGGTTTAGAAAAAATGCCTAGCGCGTCCACCAATCAGTGGAATGTATAGTAGCCCCGCCCTAATGGAACCGTTCCATTTTCTATGGCCCCACATCGGAAGCAGGACCCAGAATGGTACGGTTCGGTTTTATGGCACACTTTCATAATGGAAACACCCAAAATAGCGTACTGTACCGAACCGATCCGCTCAGTGGAAACGAGGCATTAGGTTTCATTACAAGCTGACTTATATTGTATGTGTTCCCTTCTGTTCAGTCACTTAAAGCGCAGGTGAGCAGAGGCTGCAGTGGTGGGTGCAGGTGAGCAGAGGCTGCAGTGGTGGGTGCAGGTGAGCAGAGGCTGCAGTGGTGGGTGCAGGTGAGCAGAGGCTGCAGTGGTGGGCGCAGGTGAGCAGAGGCTGCAGTGGTGGGCGCAGGTGAGCAGTGGTGGGTGCAGGTGAGCAGAGGCTGCAGTGGTGGGTGCAGGTGAGCAGAGGCTGCAGTGGTGGGTACAGGTGAGCAGAGGCTGCAGTGGTGGGTGCAGGTGAGCAGTGGTGGGCGCAGGTGAGCAGTGGTGGGCGCAGGTGAGCAGAGGCTGCAGTGGTGGGCGCAGGTGAGCAGAGGCTGCAGTGGTGGGCGCAGGTGAGCAGAGGCTGCAGTGGTGGGCACTGGTGACGCTGCACTGATAAAGTTGTTAATATTTATTTTTGTAACTTAATTCTGCATAAAACATTTAAAGCGGATGTGCCACGAAAAAAAAATATTAAAAGCCAGCAGCTACAAATACTGCAGCTGCTGACTTTTAATATTGGGACACTTACCTGTCCTGGAGTCCAGCGCCGTCCGCAGCAGAGGATGAGCGATCGCTCGTCACTCTGCTGCTCCCCCTGCCGTCCTCAGTGAGGGAACCAGGAAGTGAAGCGCTCCGGTTCCCTACGGCGCATGCGCCGCTGATTGGCTCCCGCTGTGTTCTGGGAGCCGAGTGTTCCCAGAGCACAACGGGGGGAGGACGGGAGGTGACGTTCTGCCTGCAGTTAACTCGAAACTGTGTGGCCGGAAATGGGTGCAGATACCTGTCTTTAGACAGGTATCTGCACCCCCCTGAAAGGTGTCAAATGTGACACCGGAGGGGGGGAGGGTTCCGATCAGCGTGAGTTCCACTTTAGGGTGGAGCTCCGCTTTAAGTGTCATTTCATTTCAGATAATTTATGAGGGCATGTTTAGGGGCGGTGCACGGTAGGGATCGTTTGGGTCAACTGGTGGCGAGTAACCCTTAAGGCCTGGCTAGTAGCTCAGGACTTGAAATCTTGAGCCCTGCTGTAGGATGTCATCTGCTGGGTAGTGTTCTGTGATATTTCCTGATATACAGGGGTTGATTTACTAAAACTGGAGAGTGCGGAATTGGGTGCAGCTCGGCATGGTAGCCAATCGGCTTCTAACTTCAGCTTATTGAAGTGATTGTAAAGTCTCGTGTTTTTTTAAATAACAAACCTGTTATACTCATCTGCCATGTGCAATGGATTTGTACAGGGCAGCCAGGATCTGGCATTGGGCTGATTCTTCTCATGCCTTGTCTCTCCGACTCACAGCTGCGGTGGGTGGGGCCGAGTCTTCCCGCTGACATCAGTTGGGGAGGGGAGACAGAGCTCAGCTGAGCAGCGGGAGCGGAGCTCATACAGGTTTACAATCCTGCAGGGACAATTATTATACAGGTGCAGAGAGGATGGGAGCATGTAATATGTGAAATGAGAGCAGCGGGAGGGGACAGACAGAGGGAGGGGGGACACAACAGAGTTTACCCTCTGTTCTTCTTTTTTTCCTTTAGCTCTTTCATATTTGACTGCGGATTCTTGAATCTTGGATACTTAGGGGTGAGAGGCGTATCCCAAGTTTGTAAACGATTTCGCCCTCTGCCCCCTCATTTTCTTACCTCCAGCCTTTTTGTATCACCACATAGATTAGCAGATCTCCATCAAGCCCTTTTGGATCTTCTGGATCAAGGTGTCATTGCTCTAGTTTTTGTATCAAATAATTTTTTGGGGGTTTTACGCCAGCCTGTTTATCGTACCCATACTAAATGGGAGCAGCTGTCCCATGTTGGATCTCAAAGCTCTGAATGTGCTCCTGTGGGTACAGAAATTCCAAATAGGCTCTACAAAAGCCGTTATTTCCTACCTTTCTGGTCTAGGGATAATTGATTGAGGATGCTTATAGTTATGTTCCTATCTTTTCAATGCATCATCAATTCCTCCTCATTGCTGTGGGCCCTCTACACTACCAGATTATTGTCCTGCCTTTTGCTCTTTTGTCTTCATATTTATTATCCAGCAAGGTGCTAACTCCACTATAAGCATGCTGTGGTCTCTTGGCACCCACAATGTAGAATACTTAGGCCCCTTTCACATTGGGACGTTTTTCATGCGGTACAGCGCTAAAAATAGCGCTGCTATACCGCATGAAAAATCATGCCCTGTACTCTTCAATGTGAAAGCCCGAAGGCTTTCACACTGAAGCGGTGTGCTAGCAGGAACGCTCCAAAAGTCCTGCTAGCCGCATCTTTACCGCGGTATAGGAGCGGTGTGTTCGCCCGAATATCGCGGTAAACACGATGGTATAGCCGCGCTACAAATAGCGCGGCTATACCGTCACCGCGGCTGACGCTTCAGTGTGAAGCCAGCCTTAGATTACTTTGTTGAGGAAACAGTCAGTATGGGAACTGTTGGCCAATGTGTTTTAATTGCCCAGACTTTACAGTGATTTCTGATGGATCTCGGACCTTCAGAAATTGTAGCTGGAACTGACTCATTGTTTGAAGTACTTGGGGTTTAGTTCTGGACACAGCTCAGGCCTTCCACAAGAGACTTAGGCCCGGATTCACGTAGAATCACGTATCTTTGTGCGGGCGTAACGTATCCTATTTACGTTACGCCTCCGCAACTTTTACAGGCAAGTGCCATATTCTCAAACGAAAGTTGTGGCGGCGTAGCGTAAATAGGCGGTGTAAGCCCGCCTAATTCAAATGTGGTAGATGTGGGCGTGTGTTATGTAAATTTTATGTGACCCCACGTAAATGACGCTTTTTTACGAACGGCACATGTGTCATCTGTGAAAGTATCCCAGTGCGCATGCTCCAAATTAACCCGCAAGAAGCGAATGCATTCGACGTGAACGTAAATGACGCCCAGCCCTATTCGCGAACGACTTACGCAAACAACGTAAAATTTTCAAAAAATTTGACGCGGGAACGACGTCCATACTTAACATTGGTACTCCGCATCTACGCCTCATATAGCAGGGGTAACTTTACGCCGGGAAAAGCCTAACGTAAACGGCGTATCTGTACTGCGTCGGCCGGGCGTACGTTCGTGAATTCGCGTATCTAGCTGATTTACATATTTCTAGGCATAAATCAGCGTACACGCCCCTAGCGGCCAGCGTAAATATGCAGTTAAGATCCGACGGCGTAAGAGACTTATGACGGTCGGATCTAATACAAATCTATGCGTAACTGTTTCTTAGAATCAGGCGCATAGATACGACGGCTCGGACTCAGAGTTACGACGGCGTATCTTGTTTGAGAATCCGGGCCTTAGACTCTCTAGTCTAGCAGTACTATGGTGTAGGACATGTAGATCCATTTTATAGACAGACCAATTCGTTTGTCGCTCATGACTAGGTTCTCCCTGGCTTGGTGGCTCAGCCATCTAGCTGTGGAGTCAGAAGCCGTTCCTCCCACCCTTTAGACCAGGGATCCTCAAAGTACGACCCTCCAGCTGTTGTAGAACTACACATCCCATGAGGCATTGTAACACACTGACATTCACAGACATGACTAGGCATGATGGGAATTGTAGTTCCTGAACAACTGGAGGGTCGTAGTTTGAAGTCCCATGCTTTAGAGGATTCCCAAGGTGAATCCCAACCTGGGTCATCCAATCTGGATTCAATTGGGCAATGCCATGGCAGTGACATACATCCATCATCTGGGAGAATCCAGAAGTTCCTCCCAGAAAGGTAGATCAGATCCTGCCCTGTGCAAAACTTCACCTTCCAGCCCTGTACAACCCAGGCATAGACAATTGGCAGGCAGATTTCCTTGGGCAGCATTATCTGGGTGAGTAGGCCCCCTTACTCAGGTGTTCCAGGACCTGTGTACAGGTAGGGGATGCTGTATTTGGACCTCCTGGCCGCCAAGTTCAACAAAAAGTTGGACAGTTTTTTTTTTGTTTTTTTTTCAGTGACACAGATTCGCTTGCAGGATGCATTAGAGGCTCCGATGGCTCCATGGAATTGCTACACCCTAATCTGTCTTCCCTCCCCTGTAACAAACTCTTTGTCGGCTTCGCGAGATCAAGATTGAGAGCGTTCCAATAATCCCATTGCTCAGGTGGATGTGGTATGCTGACCTCTTAAGACTCCTGGCAGATACTGGATGGGTGCTGCCAAGTGGTCATGAGCTTCTGTCCTGAGGACTGATTTGCCCTCCTGCTTTATGGTTGCTGGCCTGAACAGGTTTTGAGGGACAGAGGCTGCTTATGCCCTTTCTACTCTGTTTCAGCTACAGTTGGTCTTTTTCCCAGCAGCTATCAAACACCAGCTAATGATTAGGCTGCTTAAGAATGGGGGTGGGGCCACATACACCTAGCGGCCTGCCCAGATACCATCCCATTGACTGTTTGATAGCTGCTGGGTCCCGCCCACCCCGGCCAGGGTCCCGCCCACCCCCACATCGAGCTCAATTCTGACAGCTCCTCTCTGTTGCTTGTCAGTTTCACACACTCAGCGCAGCGTTTGAAGCTTGCCAGAGCCGCTCAGTGTGGAGAAGGGAGGAGGAACGGCGGTCAATGTTAAATATGGGCCTAATTTTGATAATATCGGCGATTTATCAAAAATGGCCAAATATCGGCCGGACGATATATCTGTCGACCTCTAGTGGTCACCTCTACAAGGTAGTTGCTTGAACTGGTTGCTTTATCC
The DNA here is from genome assembly GCF_905171775.1 of Rana temporaria. Taxonomy (NCBI): domain Eukaryota; kingdom Metazoa; phylum Chordata; class Amphibia; order Anura; family Ranidae; genus Rana; species Rana temporaria. The sequence goes on along the minus strand of NC_053492.1, from coordinate 111,999,170 downwards.
TGTAAAGTAGGGCTTGAACATCCCAGGTCGCCATGGTGACCAGAAATTGTGTCCTGATGCCTGTGTTTGTGAGCTGTCCGCATCCGCCTCCCACTTGCTGGCTGCACTATAGCTGAAAGATGGCTACAGCGCAGTCATCCAGTACTGGCAGGGCATCAAAAGACGTACCCAGCGGGCGCCCCCACGCACATAATGCACCCTCGGTGATCACTGCAGTGTCTATCCAACCAGAGCTGATCGCATGTAAACTAATGCAAGTTATCAGAGTTTCCTTTCCTCAGCGCAAAATTTTATAACAGAAATTTAAGAAAAAAAAAATTTGTTTCAAAACATTCAGTCTTTTCATTTTTTTAGCAAAAAATACCCAGTGATGATTAAATACCACCAAAAAGAAAGCTCTATTTGTGTGAAAAAAAATAAGAATTTCATGAATTACAGCTCTGGAAATTAGCCTGGGCAGGAAGGGGACGAAAGTCACGGTTTGTGTGTTTATTTTTTTTTTTGTTCTTCAGCCTGTTGGGCGAAACTTGCCGTATGTACTGGGCTAGGTGGATTTGATTTAAATCATAATTTTTAAAGAGCAACTGTCATCTCTGTCCCACAGCGCCTTTTCCTCTGACACGCTGTTGACTCACCGACAGTTCTATTCACTTTAATGGACCAGCTGGTGATGTGGCAGTGCCACAACCAGGTGAGGGAGGTGGCGGCAGCAGGTGAGTCGATGCCCACTAACAGGTGCTGCCATGATGGATCTGAAATGACAGGTGCTCTTTAAATGTAAGGACTCATTCTTGCTAGTAGTTAAATCTTTACAAACAAAATGAAGGTTTCCTCTTTAGAATAATAAGCTGTCAGGTTAGTAAAACAGCGATATCCGAACCGATTCAGTCATACAGTTTGTAGTGTACATAGATTTGCAAAATATTGTGATAAAGGAATATTCCTGAAGTTTTTTCTCATGGTTACTGTGAAGTTGTGTGAATGCATCAATGCAGGTTTCTTGAGTGTTCTGATCTTCCTTAATCAGGTAATGTGTGAAATTGTGAAAGAAAATACATTTATTATCTAACATAATTCTGTGTGTCTTTATTGGAGCATCTTGTAAATGTCATATCTCTGTTCTGCAGATGAAGAATAAAGTGTAAATCCAGCATGCCCAAAAAACCAACCTATCCTTTGCCACGATCAGAATGCCTGTGTGCCATTTGTCGGGAGGTTTTTCTGGAGCCGGTGACGCTGCCATGCAGTCATACTTTGTGCCATCCCTGTTTCCAGAAGACTGTGGAGCAAGCTAGCCTGTGCTGCCCTTTTTGTAGGCTTCGAGTTTCCACCTGGGCCCGTCACAGTGCCCGCTCAGGAACACTAATCAACAAGGAACTTTGGGCGATCATTCAGCGTCAGTATCCAGAGGAGTGCAATCGCCGTGTTTGTGGACTAGACACTGAAGAAGATGAATTTGAAGATGGTGAGCCTTCTTATCATTGACTATTTTCATTGCTAGCCTTGTTTCCCCTCTGATGCAAGAGCAATGTAAAGGGAACAAATGACTTTCAAAACCCAGGAGGGAATTAAAGAAGTTGTAAACCCCTCCTTGTGTAATTTGTACCTATAGGTAAGCCTCATTCTAGGCTTACCTGTAGGTACTGTAAGTATCTCGTAAACGTGCGCCGTTTAGGAGATATTTGCTGTATACTGAGCCAATCATGTCATTGGCGCATGTTCTCTGAAGGAACGGCCGCCCGTGCCTTTTTTTCAGGAGCGTGTGCTGTAGGGCTGCAATTAACTATTATTTTCATAATTGATTAGTTGGCCAATTTTTTTTATTGTTTTGATTAATTGGGTAATAACCTTAAAGTGTGGTGTATAATTTAGTTATGTAAAGTTTCAAATAAAAGGCAATTTATTCCTAAATATTTCTATGCAGTGGTAAATATAAATAAGCAACTATGGTAAGGTACAAACTCTCTAATCCACTCTGAGAAGAACAGACAGAAGAGATATACTGTATATACTATTAGAGGTTGAGTCTGGTAAATATCATCAGACTCGGAGGTTACGTTTTTTTTATTTAACCGCTTGCTGACCGCCGCACGACCAAATACGTCGGCAGAATGGCACGGCTGCGCAAAAGGACGTATATATACGTTCCCTTAAGAAGCGACATTGTGGACGCGTGCGCCGCAAGCTCCCTGACTCCGACCGCGGGTCCCGCGGGCATATTTGCGATCGTCTCATGGTGAGGAAGAACGGGGAAATGCTTATGTAAACAAGCATTTCCCCAGTCTTCCTAGTGACAGGACAGTGATCACAGCTTCTTGTAATCGGTCACACATAGCCCATCCCCCCTACAGTTAGAAGCACTCCCTAGGGCACACTTAACCCCTTCATCGCCGTCTAGTGGTTAACCTCTTCACTGCCAGGGTCATTTTCACAGTAATCGGTGCATTTTTATAGCACTGATTGCTGTAAAAATGACAATGGTCCCGAAAATGTGTCCGATGTGTCTGCCATAAAGTCGTAGTCACGATAAAAATCGCAGATCGCCACCATTAATAGTAAAAAAAAAAAAAAATGCCATGATTCTATCCCCTGTTTTGTAGACACTATAACTTTTGCGCAAATCAATATACATTTATTGTTGTGTTTTAGATATTTTTGGTAAAAAAAAATATCGGCCTGACATCTAAACTGCGCAGGTTTAAGAGATATCCTGACCTGGGTAGCTACAGGTAAGCCTTAATCTAGGCTTACCTGTAGCATAAAGTGGTTGTAAAGGGTTTACAACCACTTTAAAATGCATGCAATGTTAAAGTATATGTGACCCCCCCCCCCCCTCACCTTGCAAAACGCATTCAGTTTAACATAGCTTTTCATATAAGCCTTTTATGTTGCTATTGAAAACCCACTGTATACCACTGATAAAAATTGCTCTCCATGTTTTATGGCACAAAAATGTGTCCTTAATAAATAGAGGTGTAAACGGGTCGTTGGATAGAAGATACAGTTTTAAATAACAATTTGTGCAATTGTGGTTTTCAGATATGCACTGGTTTAAAAGTAAAACCATTATTGTAAACCTCGTTATTATACACACATCTGCTAATGTTTCCCTGTTAATGTCATGTTAGAAATAAGATGGTGCCATTGCTAAGTTGCTTCTAAAACTGCCCGAATAAGTATTGCCTGATGTTTTGCTGCTTTTTGCCCTAGACTTTACACCTCATCCAGATCGAAAACTGTGCCGACCAGGAGAAATCAGAGAAGAATATGAAGCTGAAATAAGTAAGGTAAGAAGTAGATCTAATACAATAATGTTCCAGGTAGATATTGCCACTGATTCTTTACCTCAAATGCTGCAGTCACCGATTTTGTTTGGCAGCTAGGAACACTACTTTTCTACTTTTGACAACCACCTTCCCCAGCAGCAGGCAGAAGACGAGGACCACCACTCGCTGTGACAGCAGCAGTCTATCTCTCTCTAGTGGTCCAACATGCCCTTTCGTAGAAACTACTACTTTCCAATCAGTAAGGCTCTTTTTCTCTTTCGTTCATTGACCTTAGGGTTATGCTTCTCCTGGTAGGAAGTAGCATAACCCTAAGGTCAAGGAGGGCTGTGTCCGTCTATGAACTCAGAGAAATGGATTTTACGGTGAGTACAAAAATCCTTTTTTCTCTGACCAAGGAGCAGCCTGATGCAGGGAAAGTGTGTTTTTTGGAGTGGTGCTGGAATGAATTTTTTTTTTTAACCACAAAACAATTTTGCGAGCTGTATCTTTTTTGTATTTTATTTTTACATAACCAGTTGGCAAAGTTTTATTATTCTGTTTCACCTCTGGCCATATACACAACACTGTATATAGATTTTAGTTTTGCAGCGTTGACTTGTGTGTCCCCTTAGATTGAAGCTGAGCGGCTTAGGATAGAAGAGGAAGAACGGAAGGCAAGTGAAGACTACATTCAGAAGCTTTTAGCAGAGGAGGAGGCAGAGCAGCAATGGTCTCTAGAACGCACACAAAGGGATTTGGAAGAACAGATGAAGAAAGATGAGGAGCTTGCCAGGATTCTCAGCAGTGACATGGTAAATAGTGACACTATGAGGAAGCCATATGGCTCGTTGTTCATTATTAGTAAATGTCTACACAGAGCTCTGGGCTGTAAATGTACACAGCTGAACAGCACGTCCCCGGCCGTGAATCATTGGCTGTGACATGCTCCTGCTGTGTACAATCTAGGGATCGACCAATATCGTTTTTCGGTCCAGATACGATACCGATATTTCGGCCACCTCTCTTGCCAATAGCCGATATTTTTTGCCGATATTAAACGTTTTTTTTTTTTGTTTATTTTTTTACACTGTCATTTAAATAATTGTAAAAAAAAAAAAAAAATTTGCACTGTTATTGCTGTCACAAGGAATGTAAAAATCCCTTGTGACAGTAATAGGCAGGTGAGAGGTACTCTTTAACCACTTAACCCCCAGACCATATTGCTGGTTAAAGACCAGAGCACTTTTTGCGATTCGGCACCGCATTGCTTTAACTGACAATTGCGCGAGGTGGCTTCCAAACAAAATTGCGTCCTTCTCCCCCTCCCACAAATAGAGCTTTATTTTGGGGGTATTTGATCACCTCTGCGGTTTTTAGTTTTTGCACTATAATCAAAAATAGAGCGACAATTTTGCAAAAAAAATATTTTTTACTTTTTGCTATAATAAATATCCCCCAAAAATATCTAAAAAAAAAATAAATACAATTTTTTTCCTCCAGTTTAGGCCGATACGTATTCTTCTACATATTTTTCGTAAAAAAAAATAGCAATAAGTGTTTATTGATTGGTTTGCGCAAAAGTTATAGCGTTTACAAAATAGGGGGTAGTTTTATGGCATTTTTATTAATATTTCTTTTTTACTAGTAATGGCGGCGATCAGCGTTTTATTTCTTTATTTTTTTTCTCTTTCGGTACTGCAACATTATGGCGGACACTTTTGACACATTTTTGGGACCATTGGCATTTTTATAGCGACCAGTGCTATAAAAATGCATTGGATTACTATAAAAATGCCACTGGCAGGGAAGGGGTTAACACTAGCGGGTGGGGAAGGGGTTAAGTGTGTTCTAACTATAGGGCTGGCTTCCAGATTACTAGATCAGGCAGCTGGCGGACATGCCGGCTGGTTGCTCAGGTCTCCTGGTGGGACCGGAGAGCGCAGACGAGCAGTGGAAGGGAAGGAACGTCCCCATCCGCTGCTTGTAATAACAGCCGAGCGGCTGCTGAGCTGCATTGGTTATTGCAATAAAGCAGACCATCCGCTCTAAAGAATGGTACCATGCAGCTGCATCTCTCCCGGTAAAACCCTTTGAAACAATATTAGTCTTTTTTTTTTTTTTTTTTGTTTTTTAACGATACTTCTAAAAAAGTGAATATTGGCCGCACCGATAATCGATGGGGGGGTCCCTGCTTTTACCCCCCCATCACAGCGGGAACCGGATGGGGGGTACGCAGGCACATGCCCTAAACCTGAAATTAGGTATTGACATACCAGTGCGTCGCTTTCCCTACAGCTGCCGCTCGTCTGCAGTACAAGTGGTTAATGTATGTCATTTCATGCTTATGTGATTGACTGATTTTTTTCCCAGATGTGTCAAACTTTCCACTACTTCCAAAGGTCCCTGCAGCATTTCTCATTGTAACACTGAGATTTGATTATGAGGTTATAATGAAGGTAGACGACCCCTCCCCCTTTCCCAAATTCAGGAACTAGCCTGGCAATAACATGGTTCCTACCTTCTGTTCTGAAGCAAGTGTGCCAAAATCCTGTATATAGATCACCTAGAGGAGAATTTTTGTTTTTCAACAAAACTGCCCTTAAAGGTTTAACTTTTTAACTTTTTTTTTTTTCACTAGAATGAGTCCACTTCATCATCTGTCCAAATATCCCCAGTGGAGTCACCTGTAATCCTCAAGAAGACTGTCGCTATAAAGTCTTGTAAACGTATGAAAAGCAACAGGACACAGTCTGGAGACATTCAGAGGTGAGGAAGGAAGTCATTTGATGTAATGGAATCTTGACGATGACAAAATCTAACTTGATCAGGAGAGCCAAAATGATTATGCCATATATGACTTGGTCATATTAAACATCTGCATTGGATCCATTTTGTACTGTATTGAAATGATAAAAAATGATCTGTCTTGTCAAAAGCAAGGGTCTTCTAAAGCTGATCTCCAGCTTCACTGTCACTTTAACTAATTTGTCTGAGATAATCTGGCCCAAACAAATGATTTTCTACACGAACAGGTGCACCCGCTGGGCAGCACTGTGTAGATTGTATGCAGATCCAGCTATCTTCAGTATCCAGCCTTGTGATATGGCTGTGGGATGCGCACATCCTATTCCACAACCAGAACAAACTTGAATCGGGCTGAGTGGTGCTCAGCTATTTATAGGCAGCTTTTGTATGCTCTGAATGTAAAGCTTCCTCTGGCTGAGGCAGAGATCATAACATCATCCGCCCTCCTCTGCTCACCATTTGAACCTTTTCATGGGAGTGAGAGCCTGTATTCAGGTTTTGGCAACTAGCTTAGAGGCTGAAAATGGCTTTTAAAATACTGATTGTGTATTTATTACTGTTTGCAAGAAATTTGAGCTAACTAGGAAGTTATTACTTTACTGCTGAGCAGGTTTTTCTTTTTTCTTTTTTTTTTGTAGTTCATGCTTTGCCGCAAAGATCTGTATCTTACACACCCTAACACTCCATAAATGCATGCTTTACCTTGATCCGATGGCTGTGGCCTCTGATATTTTCATCCCTGCCGCCTTCTATATGGGGCCATCTATCTTCATCTCTGGCCTCATGACACCGCTCTCTAGGTGTCTTTTGGGGCTGTAATGTGCTACACTGCTAATGTGTGTGTATATATACAAACACTTGAGGCCGCAGCTGTTGCATCAAGGTAACCATGTGTCTATAGAGGGAAAGTGGGTTAGATCAGGGTAAGGAGTTTAGTGCACTTTGTTTTAAAGTTAATTTGTTCTGTGTTGCAGGTTTCTGTCACCCACATCAGTGAAGATTTTTGGTACTAACGGATCTACTCATTTTAGAAATGGGGAACTTCAGGTAAATCTGTTTGCAATAAAAATTTCGGCCAACTGGAAATCTCTGCTTTTTTGTTTTCCCATTGCTATACTGGAATGACTGCAGCCGAATAAAGTCAGAAATCGTGATTTCCTTTCTTTAGTAACTGATTCCTGCAGGTCCTGGGGAGTTAAGTTAAGCTGGTTCCCAGATAGTCTGTGATCATAGACAGATCTGTCTGATTTGATGCTAGGCTGACCTCAAAGTTTTGATGGTGGAAGGGCATGCTGGAGCTAAGATGGAACACTCCTGCAATTTGGCTGCTGAGGCTGGGTCATTCTAACGAATGTGGCTATGAGCAAGATGCTGGACTTGACTAATGGGTTGAGTTGGGCTGGAGGTGCATAGAGTTGTCATCCCTGATCTTCACATTTGCAACATGCAATGGGAGAAGGCAGAAATTCCTGGCTTAAAATTGAACTGAAGAAATTTTATAATAGACGGCGAACAGACAGACTATTATCACAGAAGAGACGTGCAATAAGATGCACAAACCTGCCTGCTCGCTGTCTTCTGCTGCATGTAATTGAGCTGCTCATGTGCAGCTGGCCAGTGCTGAGATGGTCTAAACAGACTCCTGACATCTTCCCTTTGAGACAGGTAAAGGAACTGAGGACACAGATTCCCCAGTCCCTTTCTCTGCAGCCTCAGCTGAACTGAAGATGAATGGACAGGAGACCGAGACATTGTAAACACAGTTTACGATGCTTCATTATGAATGGACAGACAGTGATTACTGACTGCATTCAAAAAATGAAGGAGCTGGTAAATGATGGAGGGGGGGCGAAGGAGCAAGGAAGAGGACACTGAGGAGAACAGAGGAGCATGAGAGGGGGACCGGAGGACGACGACCAGAGCAGACAAAGGAAGCCGGCAGAGGACCCAGGGAGCTGCAGGAGGACACGGGACAGTTGGGACGATCAGTGGGGGGGAGTTACAAGCACTGATCTCCCTGTATACCTTTTAATAAAGCAGGTGAAAGCCAGCGGCTGTCAGCTGCTTTATTAAAAGGTATACAGGGAGACCGGTGCTTGTAGCTCCCCCACTGATCATCTGTAAGTACTTGTGCAAATGCTTGGTATCAGTGCAACCCTAGTTAGGATACTGGGGCTTGCTGAATTTTTCTAGGTGGGGGAGGGGTGTGTGAGTGGGCGATGCAAATACTTTTTTTTTTTACCATATTGCAGGGAATGCTTTAAGGTAAATAATGTCCAGGCTTTAGAACCACTTTACCTTCTGATAAGCAGTACATGTGTGTTAACGTGGTGGAGCACAGAAAGACATTCGTTATGCTTTGTTGCATGGGCATTAATTATCATTGATCACATTAATATTGAGCACTTATGTACAGTACTGTATAAATTATTTGGAAACAAATTGTCACTTCTTGATTGGTCACATAAAAATTAGTGTTGAGTAGTTTTACACCATTATTTGCATGTGAGAGTTGTTGATTTAAAGTAGGGTTGTCCCGATACCGATACTAGTATCGGGACCGATTCCGAGTATTTGCGGGAGTACTTGTACTCCGGCAAATACCCCCGATGCCTCATCCGATACCATGCCGCTGCATCCCGCCGCCTGGTTAATACGGGCGGGGAACATTACAGCTTTCATTTGAATAGCTGTAGTGCTTCCCGCCGCGCCGCGTATAGACACTCCCCCTTGCTCGGGTGAACTGTCCAATCCCGAGCAAGGGGGAGTGTCTATACGCGGCGCAAATCACTACAGCTATTCAAATGAAGGCTGTAATGTTCCCCGCCCGTATTAACCAGGCGGCGGCGACGTGGCAGCATGCAGGTAAGGGGGACATGGCTGCATATGGGGGGGGCATGGCTGCATATGGGGGGGGGACGGCATGGCTGCATATGGGGGGGGGACGGCATGGCTGCATATGGGGGGGGGACGACATGGCTGCATATGGGGGGGGGACATGGCTGCATTTGGGGACACATTTAAAAAAAAGTATCGTATTCGGTATCGGCGAGTACTTGAAAAAAAGTATCGGTACTTGTACTCGGTCCTAAAAAAGTGGTATCGGGACAACCCTAATTTAAAGGGACAGTGCAACGCATTTTATTGCTTTTGTGCAAATTGACCCCTTTCCCAACTGGTCCTGAAGCGATCCCCACCCTGTTCAATCTGAGACCCATGCAGTACTTCTACCCTGATTAGGGCCAGCACCTATCGCTCAACAGTCTAGTGTAAGTGGCCCAGTGGTTAGTAGATGCTCTTACTATAGTTAAATTATCTCAGCTGGATTTGGCTCCAGAAAGGCTAAAGCCTCGTACACACGCACGGTTTTCTCGGCAAGAACCAGCAAGAAAACTGCTGGCAGAGCTTTCTTGCCGAGTAAACTGAGCGTGTGTACGAGGCTTTCATGTTTCTCGTCAAGAAAACTGCCCAAAATCTTGACGAGAAAAATGGAGAACCTGCTCTCTATTTTCTCATCTGTGTTTTCCTGCCAAGAAACCCGAGAGTGTGTATACATGCCTGTTGCCGTGGAAACACGCGCATACTCAAAATGACTTTTACGCATGCGCAGTAGCTTTCTAGGCATAGGTAGGGTGTAGCAAGATGGCGGCGACTGCATCGAATGTGACAAGTGTATGCTCTTCGTAGTCGATGACGTCACCGTGTTCGTTCCATTCAAAACAACAGCGGTTCTTTTGAATGGAGTTTCTGTACACTCGGCCGGCAAGAGAATCTTGCCAAGAATCTCGTCAGGAAAAACAATGTTTCTTTATCGTACATCACGGGACACAGAGCAGCATAGCCATTACATATGGGTTATATAGTGTACCTTCAGGTGATGGACACTGGCACTCTCCGACAGGAAGTTCCCTCCCTATATAACCCCCACCCATAGTGGGAGTACCTCAGTTTTTTCGCCAGTGTCTTAGGTGTTGGTGCACGTTGAAGGTTGTGCCTGCAGTTTGTCCTTGGGACCAGGGCCAGCCGACCGGATCCGTCCAAGGTGCTTCATAGCCAAAGTGGACGGTACCCGGGCCCCAATTCGTGGATGGGGTTTTGCCTATAATGCCTCTCCTTGGAGGGCTGGACTCTGGGTTCCAGGACTGGGTTTTTTAACCTATGAATACCTGCTGCCAGTAGTGCTGTATAGGTCCAGGTGTGTGGTGTTCCTGACTTGGACCCCGGTCCCTGAAGGTCTATGACCATACCCACGGTGAAGGGGGAAGATTGGGCCTCTTGCATGAGCAATACCCTGCGGCGTGGAAAGGTAAGCGGGGGGCCTACGGAACTTGGTTTGTCAGTGGGCTCCCCACAGGGGACTCTGGGGAAAAGCCTTTTTTATGCCTCTGTGCATGGGCTAAAAGAGAAACCACAAAGTCTGCATGACTGGATGGCTCAAACACCCAGGTATACTGTTCCTCTGGCTGGGCTAATAGACTGCTGCTGCTGCTACAAGGTGTTTTGCTCCATGAAATGTAAAAGGGAGCATGTCAGGTTTAAATTACTTACTTCCTGATGTCTGTGTGTCTCCAGCAGCTCCCGGGCTCCTCTCCCCACATGGATTCTGCTTCCTGCTTCCTGAGAGCGGCGTCGGGAGCGCGCGCGCGCGCACTGTTATAGGCGCCGACGCTGCGTGGAGGGGCGGGGGACGCCCAGGGAGTTCCCTCCCCTCTGTACATCAGAGGGAAAAACTCTATTTAGCCTGTCAGTTTGCTGAAGGCTGTGAAGGGACACGGAGCAGCGATGCTGAGCTGAGCAGGATAGGTTTGCCTATGTTATGCTGACACAGTGACACCTAGTGGCCGTTTTTTTTGTACACACCTTACTAAAGAGCTGTTTAAGCTCATATTTTCTCTGAAAAGCCGGTGTACTAAGTAGCAGTCAGAGTACTTAGTATTTGGTACTCTCTTAGCCCAGCATTAAGGGAAGCAATATTAGGATATGATTAAGCCCTTGGGGCTCAATATTGCTATCTCTTGTTAGGTTTTGGGAAGTTTAGTTTCTGTCTAACATTACCCTAGCCTAAATTTTTTTCCTCATTTATTTAAATGTGTGTTTTTTCTCCAGCTATTACAGTTAGTTGTATATTAGCGGAGTATCTCAGATTTGTTATTATGGCTCCTAAGGGTGCAGGGAACGCTAAAAATGCTAAAGGTGTTAAAAAGCCGAAGGGTTCCCCATCGGGCTCGGAGGATATTTCCCAGAATCCACCTGCCCCTACCTCCCCGGAGGATCCGGAGGTTGCTGCCCTGGGTGAGCCATCGGGGTTGCTAGGTGCTATGGCGGGCCCTATTCAACCAACTCCTTCCTATGTCACGGAAGAGATGTTAGCCTCCACCTTGGGTGGATTTGAAAAGAGGATGGCCGCTCTTATTACGGCCTCTTTATCCGGGAAGAAGCGGGCTAGGTCCCCGTCTCCCAGGTTTGAATCTCCTGAGGAAGATGTCCTTTCCACTGAGGAATTGGAAGATACAGGAGACCAGGCTGAGGATCATCTGGACCATTTGGGTTCTGAAGATTCTACTATAGAAGAACCTTTTTCAGCTTCTCACGCAGAAAAATTGTGGGTTCAGTCCTTAACGGATATGGTGCGGTCAGCTTTTAAAATGCCTTTGCCTCAGCCTCTGGCCTCCGCTGTGTCCTCATTGGGCTCCCTAAAAGCGCCCCAAGCCAACCTGGTGTTCCCGGTCCATCCTTTGTTAAAGGACCTGATATTTCAGGACTGGGTTAAGCCAGACAGGATTTTTTTGCCTCCTAAAAGGTTCGCAGTTATGTACCCTTTAGAGGAGGAGTTTTCAAAAAAATGGGCTGTCCCCACTGTTGACGCAGCCATATCATGTGTCAATAAAGCTTTAACATGTCCAGTGGACAATATTCACATGTTCAAAGATCCTGTGGATAAAAGGCTTGAGACCTTACTAAAGGCATCCTTTTCCACAGCGGGGGCAGTGGTCCAGCCAGCTGTAGCTGCCATTGGCGTCTGCCAGGCTTTAAAAGACCAGGCCAAGCAGGCCCTAAAGGACCTCCCGGCTCAACAGGCTCAGGACTTAGCCGATCTACCTAGAGCCTTATGTTTCGCGGTAGACGCTATCAAGGATTCAATCCAACAGGCGTCCCGCCTATCCCTGTATTTGGTCCACATGAGAAGATTACTTTGGTTAAAGAACTGGTCTGCAGAAACCCCCTGCAAAAAACTCCTTACAGGATTCTCCTTTCAAGGAGAGAGATTGTTTGGAGAAGATCTTGACAAATATATTCAAAAGATCTCTAGTGGTAAGAGCACCCTTTTGCCGGTTAAGAAAAGGTTCCGAGGTCCCTCTTTTAAGCGCCCAACCTCTCCAGTTCCAGGGCCCTCATTCTCTAGGCAGTATCGACGGCCTCCTGGACGCGCAGCTGCAAACAGGCCCCAGGGGCAAGCTGCAGGGAACAAGAGACCGTGGAACCGTAAGCCGGTTAAGGCTGCCCCTAAGGCAGCCTTGTGAAGGGGCGCCCCCACTCTCTCGAGTGGGGGGAAGACTCCGGTTGTTCTCGGAGTTGTGGGGGGCCCAGGTTACCGACCAATGGGTTCTGTCCTCAGTAACTCAGGGGTACAAGCTGGAGTTTCGGGAGTTCCCCCCTCCTCACTTTCAAATGTCAAGACTTCCAGGCGACCCTCAGAGACAGGCATCGCTTCTGTCCGCCCTAGAGCGACTCCTGTCTCAAGGAGTGATTATGGAAGTACCAGCAGGGGAGCAAGGACAAGGGTTTTACTCAAACCTCTTCGTTGTCCCGAAGCCAAACGGCGACGTCAGGCCTATTCTGGACCTAAAGTTATTAAACCGCTTTTTAAGAGTCCGGTCTTTTCGAATGGAGTCCATTCGTTCGGTGGTGGCCGCCCTCCAAGGAAAGGAGTTCTTGGCCTCCATCGATATAAAGGACGCATACCTGCACGTTCCGATTTTCCCAGGCCATTACAGGTATCTGCGTTTTGCCCTAAACTATCGGCATTATCAGTTCGTGGCTCTTCCGTTCGGACTAGCCACGGCCCCTCGGGTTTTTACGAAGATCCTGGCCCCCGTATTAGCCATCCTAAGGGAACAGGGCATTCTGATCATGGCCTACCTAGACGATCTTCTGGTAGTCGACCACTCAGCGGCCGGTCTAAATCGGGCAGTGTTGCTAGCAGTAAACTGCCTAGAGTCCCTGGGTTGGGTTCTAAACCGGGACAAATCGGCTTTACAGCCCACAAGAAGGTTGGAGTATCTAGGTCTGATTTTAGATACAAGACAACAACGGATCTTCCTGCCCCAGTCCAGAGTGGACTCGATAAGGGAGTTAATCCACATAGTCCTAAGCAGCACAAGGCCATCTATACGCCTCTGCATGCGCCTGTTGGGAAAGCTAGTGGCCACCTTCGAGGCAGTGCCCTATGCCCAGATCCATTCTCGGAGGCTACAGAGAGCAATTCTCGCAGCCTGGGACAAAAGACTCCAGGCCTTGGATCTTCCCATTTCCCTTCCCTATGCGGTAAGGCAGAGCCTGTGTTGGTGGCTAGTCACAAAAAATCTTCTGAAAGGAAGATCGTTCAATCCCCCCTCATGGAGGATAGTAACCACGGACGCCAGCCTATCAGGTTGGGGTGCAGTCCTAGACGATTTAACCCTACAGGGGAAATGGTCAAGGGCAGAATCAGCCCTACCCATAAATGTCTTAGAGATCCGAGCAGCTCGGTTGGCTCTTTTGGGCTGGACGGAGGTTCTGCAGGGCTCCCCAGTAAGGGTACAATCCGACAATGCCACTGCCGTAGCTTATATAAACCACCAGGGTGGCACCAGGAGTCAGGCAGCCCAAAGGGAGGTAGATCGGATCTTTTCATGGGCAGAAGCCCATGTCCCCTGCATCTCAGCTATCTTTATCCCCGGGGTGGACAATTGGCAAGCGGACTTCCTCAGCCGCCAACAGATGTCCCCAGGGGAGTGGTCCCTCCATCCCGAAGTGTTCCAGGTCATTTGCCGGAAGTGGGGTACTCCGGAGGTGGACATTATGGCGTCCAGATTCAATGCCAAAGTAGCAAACTTTGTCTCTCGAACGAGGGATCCATTGGCCTGCGGGACAGATGCCTTGGTGTGTCCTTGGCATCAGTTTGCGCTAATCTATGCCTTCCCTCCAATACGGATGCTACCCCGTCTTCTTCACAGAATTCAAAGGGAACGCAAGCCAGCGATTCTAGTGGCCCCGAAGACCTTGGTACTCCTTGATAAAAAGGATGACCGTAGAGGAGCCTTGGGTCCTCCCTCTACGTCCGGACCTCCTCTCACAAGGGCCATTCTACCACCCTGCCTTACAGGCCCTAAATTTAACGGCCTGGCGGCTGAGTCCCTGATTCTCAGAAACAGAGGCCTTTCAGGGCAGGTCGTTTCTACCCTTATAAACGCAAGAAAACCAGTTTCCAGGTTAATATACTATAGGGTGTGGAAGGCCTATATTACCTGGTGTGAAACCAGGAAATGGGATCCCCGCAAATATACTATTGGGAGAATCCTGGAGTTTTTACAGTTGGGAGTGGAAAAAGGTTTGGCGGTCGGCACAATCAAGGGGCAGGTGTCTGCCTTGTCGGTCTTCTTCCAGAGATCGTTGGCTGCCCATTCCTTAATGAAATCCTTTTTACAAGGTGTTATTCGGGTGAATCCCCCGATTAAAGCTCCCCTGTATCCTTGGGATCTAAATTTGGTTCTATCGGCCTTGCAAAGGCAGCCCTTTGAGCCCTTGTCCGTGATTCCTTTGGTCCTTTTGACTAGGAAACTAGTGTTTCTGGTGGCCATGGCATCCGCCAGAAGGGTGTCGGAGTTGGCAGCCTTGTCATGTAAGGCACCTTATTTATTATTGCATAAGGACAGGGTCGTTTTGCGGCCGCTTCCGTCCTTCCTGCCTAAGGTGGTATCAAATTTTCACCTTAATCAAGATGTGATTCTTCCATCATTTTTTCCAAAGCCTTCTTCTAAGGAAGAGAGGTTACTACATTCCTTGGATGTAGTTAGAGCTGTAAAGATTTACTTGGAAGCTACAGCCCAGATTCGTAAGACGGACGTCTTATTCATTCTGCCGGAAGGGCCCAAGAAGGGCCAGGCAGCGTCTAAGGCCACTATTGCTAAGTGGGTTAGGCAGACGATTATTCAGGCCTATGGCCTGAAGGGGAAGAGTCCACCCTTATCGGTTAAGGCTCATTCCACTAGAGCTATAAGTGCCTCTTGGGCAGCGTATCACCAGGTCCCTATGGCTCAGGTCTGCAGGGCAGCAACCTGGTCATCTGTCCACACATTTGCAAAATTTTATCAAATGGACGTTAGGAGGAACGCTGATTCAGCCTTTGGGCAGGCGGTACTGCGGGCCGCAGTTTAATCTCCTCTTGTCCGGTGGCACCTCTTGTTTGTTTTTTTCTGGTTGTCTCCCTCCCCTCATGGAGCATTGCTTGGGGACATCCCATATGTAATGGCTATGCTGCTCTGTGTCCCGTGATGTACGATAAAGAAAAAGGGATTTTTATTAACAGCTTACCTGTAAAATCCTTTTCTTGTAGTACATCACGGGACACAGAGCTCCCACCCCTCTTATGGGGAATTTTGGGATGCATATTGCTTGCTACAAAACTGAGGTACTCCCACTATGGGTGGGGGTTATATAGGGAGGGAACTTCCTGTCGGAGAGTGCCAGTGTCCATCACCTGAAGGTACACTATATAACCCATATGTAATGGCTATGCTGCTCTGTGTCCCGTGATGTACTACAAGAAAAGGATTTTACAGGTAAGCTGTTAATAAAAATCCCTTTTTTTTTTCCTGACGAGATTCTGGGCCCATGTGTACAGGGCTTGAGTCCTAGTTGTGAGTCTGCAGAAGTTGAGGCCTTTTGTATAGCATTTACACTTTTGAGAATTGTACATTGTACTAACAAGGCTAGTTCATAGACATTTGTAAACTGTTTTTTTTCTAGACTTTACAACCTATGCTTTCAATTTCATGTACTGGATGTGTAATCAGACACTTGATTGTCTTATATGTTGTATTTGCAGAACAGGAATACTGGTGCTGAAAATGGTATAGCTTTGCTGGAAGAATCAGATGATGATGATGATGCAATGCCTATACTCTCCCCTCATTCATCTTTTACTCCTAGTCCTATAGAAGTATCTGATACAGAGATTCAACTACCTGGTCTGACTAAATACTCTCCTACCAGAAATGCATTACACACAGAATGGTCATCAAGGAACACATATTTAGGGCAAATGGTAACTGAGGCTCGCCTATCCATGACTAGTGCACATTTATCACCTCCCAGGTGTTCCAGTTCTATGGATAGTAGTAGGAAATGGCAAAAGCCACAATATCTTGATGCCACCAGTATGCCTGAGCATTCGAATAAACTATCGCCTAAAAGAACTCTTGATTTATATGGAGACACTGAGTATCATCCAAGAGAGAAGAGGCCTTGTCTGGAGAACAGCACAGCAACTGGATATCACACAGAAAAGTTAATGGAACTGGAAGAAACTCTCCATGAGAAGAAACTGCAGGAAGAACAGGACCGGATTCTCGCACTAAAACTACAGAAGCTCTTAAACAAGGAGGTGATAAAAGTCAGCAGACAGAAGGGTTCCCCAGATGAGTACAAATTGCGGCCAAAAAGAACACCTCCACAGCAGAAGCCATCGGAGTCTGCATCACCCAAAAGGACTGCTTCAGAGTGCAGTATGGATCAAAGCAGTTCTAAGAGCTCTGAAAGTGGGGAATCCTCTGATGAAAATAAAAAACCTGCCCCAAAAAAGCATGCACAATCTTTTCCACCTAGAGATGGGACAAGTAAAACTTCTGAACAGCCCTCATTGCCTAATGGGGTAAAAATCCTGAAGCCAAGTAACAAGCAGCAAACCATACTGGACATGTTTCAAAGAGCTTCAAGAAAGTAGTTTCAATAAGAGCTTCATATTTGCTTAAAGATGAATTAGACATTACAGCTTGGACCAATGGAAGCTCAATGTAAACATTGCCATACCTGCATTTTGGCTTTAGGCCTCTTGTACACGGTACTGATGTTTGAACGTCTGCATTTTTGGATGTAATCCCAGGCCTGTATGTTGTGTTCGCAAGCGCATATTTGCGCGTTCTAGCTCCCGGAATGTTGTGTAAACTATTGTCGCGTAAGCGTTTACCGGCACAAAATTCTGACAGGGAATGCAGATTTTTATGTTCTTTTTTTTTTTTATGAATTCGCAGTGCTTGTTTACACACCTGTGTGTACAGCCATATTGTAAACATTGGGCTACATTTTTGATCCATAAGAAAAAAAACTGTACTGAGCATTTTCAAGCTGCAGTGTGCAAGTGGCCTTAGGGATCGATCTTCCCATAAGGTTATATGTGCTGTTAATGTTTTTTGTGCATGTTATTTACATTCAAAAGCCATGAAAAAGGGCTGCTAGGTTCGGTAGTAGTTTTATTTTAGACTGCTTATGCAAACTATTACATACAATAACGCTGTTTACAATTAATGAATGCACTTCCAGTTAATGATAGCTAATTGCCTGTTACTAGCTGCAGCACCACATTTAAATGTGCAGGTCTACTGTTTTCACCAATCTGTCCCACAATGCTGCACGTTTTGCCACTTGCCAATTAAAGCTCCTTGTATTTTTAGGAGATATAGCCCTGGTTCAGACTGCACGCCGCATGTGATTTGCACCTTCATTCATTTTAAATGACTCTCTTCACACTGCATCCTTTAAAAAAAAAAAAAAAGGTTCAGGCGGCTTTTTTTGTTTGCACTGGAACTGGATCGCATGGGTGCTTGCACCCATACAATCCAGTTCAGGCAAACACACTGCGTTTCACAGTGTGATTGCTTTGCAGTGCATAAATTGCTGCATTTCCTGCACTGCGTCAGTGTGAACCAGGGCTTAATGACTGCAGGCAGCAATGTGCAGCGCTACTGCAGATGTAAAGTGAAATTTGCTTACTTGGTAGGGCTTGCTGAATTTTTTCACATACAGTAATCGACTTGTTTTTTTTTATGAATTAAAGCGGACCTTGCACTAAAAAGTAATGTCCTCATATTTGTTTTCCCCCACCCCCTGTTTGCAAAACACTGCATTACTCCATTTAGTTCTGGAATGCAGCATTATGAAAAAAGGAAGTTGGGGGGGGAATAGCCACATAGGTGGACCTTGCCTTCTAATGCAGGGTCTGCTTTAAATAAGTCTTGTGTGCATAAGTAGTGTAAATATTTGCCAGCACACCACGGATCTTCAAATGAAGTCCAAACAATGTTTAATTGCAGCATGATCACATTGCAAGCTAGAAAGTGCAATGTTCGAGACGTGAAGAACCCGGTTCATCAGGCATGTGTCATGCCTAGCTCCGAAAGCTTGCACTATTTTCTTGTGATGTGATCGTGCTTCAACAAATCATTGTTTGGACTGAACTTGAAGATCCGTGGTGTGCTGGCAAATATTTACACTGCATTATGTATGTTCCAGTTTTCTAGCGGTTGCCACAGCACCTGTTGTGTTATTCCAGTATTGTGTGCGATGCAAATATGGATGGTTACATGTGTGCATAACTGCCTCAAAGTGCTATCATATTTCAGGCACAAGTGAAAAGTTTCATGTGTTCAAGCCACCTACTGGTTCTCAAAAATACTTTTTTGAATAGATATATTTTTTCAGAAATAATATAACCAATAAATTCTTCTGTGTGTATATAGAACTGTAATTGAATAGACATAATTTTTCTTCTGTTGCCTAGTTCTGTTTTTATGGTTTATTAAGGCCTAGTGCAAATTAGTTTTATGAGTCAACTGTACTCTGTTATATGAGTTAGATTATGCAGTTAGGCAATTAAATGTTACTTTTCACTTCTTTGGTTTCAGTGCTCTATAGCCTTTTTTTTTTTTTTGGTTGCCTGGTTTTAGTTTTGGCTACTGTATTGTTGTCAGTCGCATTAAAAACATGCACAGTTACAGCCTTGTGCTAATAGGGGAATGTGACGAGACCCCTTCTCGCCCAGGTCCTGCTCTCCCGACACTCCTCTGCTACCAGTGAGTCAGCTTGCAGATTGCAACGTCTGATGGTCCAGTCATCCAAGGTTCCGGGATCCGAATTACAGCTATGTGCCATTCGGACCCATTAAGAACAAACACCAGGCATGCAGTATGTAAGTTCAAACAGGACTCTTTATTTTCAAGTACACAGCACACTTTTATACAGAATTTTGGAACATCCCACTCCCAACAACCGCTTTCCTATTGGTCAATTGTAAAGTATATGCAGTCTTCACTCAAGTCCTCCTTGACCATGCAAATGAGGATTTGAACTTGTCAACAGGGATTGGTCCAATAGCTTGGATAGAAAGACTTGTGTATTGAGACAGAAGCCCAAGGGGGGTAATCAATGTACACAATAACCCGGTCTACTTAATTACTACCTCTGAGAGGTTACATTGCTTTAGACAATAGAATGCTAATTCAATACAGCTGACAGGCTTCTGACCTTTAGAACAATACAAAGTCCCTTAGCATAAACGCATACATCTTCAGACGGGCTGTCTCTGACAGAAGACACCCACACCTGATAATCACAAAGGCTTTAAACAGGCTTATCACATAATGGAAATGTCTCAATATAGCTCAGTAACCACTCCATTACTCGAAGGTCCATGACATTACTTCCCCTGGGAAACAGTCCAACAGCCGCAGTGGGACCCAAACGGGTCAACTCGAGAATGTTGAAAAAGTAGCCTTAAGGTTCCAGGACTGTCTGCTGGGATGACCCATCTGCCTTCCTGTTTTGAGGTCCTGGCCCATAATCGGACGACAAGAGGCTCACATTCAGTCCTCTCCAAAAGCCCCTGTCCCAGCTAGGTCTGTCACACATCTCCCCCTTTGGCAGGAGACTAACACTGGGAGAGACCCCAATTCTGGTACCCACCCAGTACCCCAGATAACTCGTCCCAAACAGAGCATTACTCACCCAGCCAATCTCTGCCTCTCTCAGAGAACACGCCTGCCGCTGGGGAGAGGCCTGGACTGGCCCTTCTCCCTGGAGTCCTTTCAGCCGCTGGAGAGAAGACAGGGTGGCTGGGCTCAGTTCATCATGCTGTTGGGGGATCTGGGCCAACTGGCCACCATTCCTGGGGTATACCAGTGGAGACTGAAGTCCCATCCCCTGATGCTAGGTGAAAATCCCCCGGTGCTTGCAAAGCCAACATCCTCCTGTCTCAGTGCCGCACCATTTTCTGGGGTTGTGTCAGTGGAGATCAGAGTCCCATCCACTACCACAGGAACCCCCTCTCCTGTTAGTTGAGAGCAGAGGCCTGGGGCACTCTGCTCTGTTGCCAGCTCTTCCGCTGGGTTGCTGTGAGTGGAGACCACAGTCCCATCCACCGATATCCGCTCAAGCTGTAGTGGGGTGCAGCCGCCAGTAGCATCCTGTCCTGCTGCCAGTGATTCAGCTGGGAGTACGAGCTTTACTACCTCAGCTTGTTGCTGGGGAGGGGGGCCAACCGCCCCGGCTCCCTGGAACTCCACAGTTGGTCCCGGTGCTGGGCAGAGATGGCTAGCACTCTGCCCTGTTGCCAGCACTTCTGCTGGAGGCTCCCCAGGTTGTTCTTCCTCAGCAGAAAAGTCTATCAAATCCCCTGTCTCTACAACTGGTGTCTGGGGATAGAGGTTCACCATCTCCTGTCCATGGAACCCAGAAGATGCTATAGGTACTGAGCAGAGGTTAGCAGGGCTTGGCCCTGCGGTCAGTACTTCAGCTTTGGGAATGGCAATCTCCAGATTTTTCACTGGCATACTGCTGGACAGGCACATTCCTCCATTCAAAATCATCCCATGCAGGAACCGGATCATCAAGGTCAGTCAACGCTTGCTGCATCCGCCATAAGACCTCCGGACCCGTAGCTACAGGGGCAGGTTGGCAAAGCCCACTGTTACTCTGCCACATTGCCGATTCTTCAGCCAGGATTTCATCACTGTCAGCTGATATTTCCTCATAGTCCCATGTAAAGAGAGCCCTACCCTGCTGCTGAGCGGAGTCTAGCAGCTGTTTGTAGGCGATTTCCAGCTCATGTTGCCGCTCTCGTTCTCTCTGTTGCCGCTCTCGTTCTCTCTGTTCCTGCAGCTGGAGGTCTCTAATGGTATTCTGTATGGCCGTCTCTGATGGGTTAGCACCATATAATGCCAACCGTTGTTGAACTCGCTGCTGGAACAAGTCTTCAACTGACCGGGGTCCTGCATCACCATCCCTCTGATCCATCTCGGCTAGCACAATGATCAGGGTGGCCTTGTTCTTCCCACCGGTCCCTCCACAGCTCTCCAGCAAGTCTTTTAGCATGGTTCTCCTCCAGGCTGCATAGCTGGTCATTCATGGTGGTGGTTTGGAGTTGTCCCAGTAACTGGAGAGCAAATCCCACTGCTGCCACCAATGTGACGAGACCCCTTCTCGCCCAGGTCCTGCTTTCCCGACACTCCTCTGCTACCAGTGAGTCAGCTTGCAGATTGCAACGTCTGATGGTCCAGTCATCCAAGGTTCCGGGATCCGAATTACAGCTATGTGCCATTCGGACCCATTAAGAACAAACACCAGGCAGGCTGTATGTAAGTTCAAACAGGACTCTTTATTTTCAAGTACACAGCACACTTTTATACAGAATTTTGGAACATCCCACTCCCAACAACCGCTTTCCTATTGGTCAATTGTAAAGTATATGCAGTCTTCACTCAAGTCCTCCTTGACCATGCAAATGAGGACTTGAAATTGTCAACAGGGATTGGTCCAATAGCTTGGATAGAAAGACTTGTGTATTGAGACAGAAGCCCCAGGGGGTAATCAATGTACACAATAACCCGGTCTACTTAATTACTACCTCTGAGAGGTTACATTGCTTTAGACAATAGAATGCTAATTCAATACAGCTGACAGGGTTCTGACCTTTAGAACAATACAAAGTCCCTTAGCATAAACACATACATCTTCAGACGGGCTGTCTCTGACAGAAGACACCCACACCTGATAATCACAAAGGCTTTAAACAGGCTTATCACATAATGGAAATGTCTCAATATAGCTCAGTAACCACTCCATTACTCGAAGGTCCATGACAGGGAAAAACGTAACATTTTAAATCCCCTAATGCACAGGTGTCAAACACAAGGCCCGCAAGCCGAATCCGGCCCTCCAGGCCATTTCATGTGGCCCTCGCACCTTTCCTGCAGCTACAGCCCTCCTCTGGTCCTACTCCAGACCCTTACTTTCTGCTTTCAAGCAATGCATCCATCTTCTTCCCAGCAGCACTATAAGGAAAGGGGGTGCACTGTGATGTAAGGGAGAGTGGGGGACTCAACTTCTGATCATGGGGTGGCTCTTGACCTCTAATGTAAAGAGGAGATGATGCGCTGAACATCTAATATTACAGATACAACCGGCCCTTTTAAGGGCAATCATAATGTTGATGCGGCCCACAATGAAATTGAGTTTGACACCCCTAATGCTACCACTGGTGGATCGAAGACGGTTATCAGCCTGAATAATGTAATATCTCCTCTAAAGTAGCATGAACAGTGCAGGCTTACATTCAGTAAAGCGGAGTTCCACTCATTTTTTAGTTTATTAAAAGTCAGTAACTACAAAAAGTGTAGCTGCTGACTTTTAATAAACACTCGCCTGTCTCACAGTCCAGCAATTTATCATTTGTGATTCTCATGTTTACTGTTTAACTCAACATTTTTACACAGGCAAAAGCCTTGCCATAAGCATATAAATCAACCCTAGTATTTCAGTTAGGTTTTCGAGACTACAGTGGCTTAAAAAAAAAAAAATGAATCCGGATGAATTTTTTTTTTTTTAAACACTATCCAAAAACAAAATGCAGATATAATTGTCTCTCTTTTAATGACTTACTCAGCCTTAAATTGATTTAATGAGATGAAAAGTGCAACGCCCAGACAGATTACTCAGAGGTGAACTGACGGTGCTTCTGCATTGAGTGTCTTCCAACATGGAGGCATAAGGTGAAGAGCCGGCCACTCGTCCTTCTGAAAAGTCGCTATTACATTGAGTGGAGTGTACAAAGTACAGTGGTTTGTGCGTTTTGGCATTAAAGTGGATGTAAACCCGAAAAAATTTAAATACAATTTATGCCCCAATGTACAGTATAAGATTTCCTATCATCTGTGCCCAGTCTTGCCACACAGAGTTAATCCAGCTCTGAGCAATCCTCTTTTATTGTTCAGTGAAATAAAACTGACTTGCACAGAAAAACCTTAGTCCGTTCCGCCCGCTTGCTGTGAGTGACAGGTTATTTACATATCTCATGCACTAGCTTGGAGACGGGCATTATTTTTTTAATTAATGTAATGTAACTTTTTGTACACAACCACAAATTCTGGTAGATTTGGTATTTTTCTACCCATACTGAATCAAACTTGTGTATTATACCTGTGGCAGGGCTTGATTTTACAAAATCGGGAACTGATGTAAATTATAGATATCTTGTAAAGATGCAGATTTTGTCTGTAACAAATGAAAAGAACAGAGGTGAATGGGCGGCCGGTAAGCATGATCTGATATACGACCTCGCTGATAATGCTGCTTGATGCCGCTGTGCATGATCCTAAGATGGCACATAAGAGTCAGGAAATCAAATTTAAATACAAATCTAAAGAGAATAAGTGATTAGTCCACTAGACCTGTCACACATTGATCCTGTTTATGTATGGCTAAATCTGTAAGATCAGAATATTTGTAACCCATGCTGCTGATGATGTGTGAAATGTAGGGTGCCAGTACAATAATTTACATACTCACTGGTTCCGCTTGCCAATGGTGGCCTTGTACAGATGTGTTTCCCTCGTACATATGGGATCAATTATATCCTGTTATGCCAACCCTACAATCGCATGCTCTACACAATGTTCCTTGGGCCCCTCTCTGAAATTTCCTGTGTCACCTAAGGTTACATGGCTTCCAAGAAGTTGACAGTATGGATAGCACAGTGCTAATTCCTTTTTAAAGGAAGATAATATGGTCTCTATATTATTTCAACAATAAAGGTTGTCTTGCTTCAAAACTTGTGATTCACTTACTTAGGGGACACATACAGGTTCCAGCAAAGTCAGACTAGGTCGGCATACATCTTCCAGGTTATTACATTAGAATGTAAGAAAGCCTACTACTTGAATGATAAGCAAGGTCAGTAATGAGGAGTTCAACCTCCAAGGGAGGATGCATCTGAGCATAAAGTGAAGAACTTTGTGTAATGCTCTATTGAGCCCTTCACTCAATGCATTCCTTAAATCTTGGCTGTATTATCGGGTACTTATACTGGTTGTTAGGAACACATGCTGGGCACCTCCTCCCCCACCACCACTCATTTGATGTCTGTGTGTATTGAATCCCTAAACTGATGATTGAAGATGGTGATTTTGGGGGGAGGGAAAGGAAAATGAAAGAAAGGAACTACAAAGCTAGACTGCCTTCATTCTTCCAATCAGTACTGAGATACCATTCTCTTTTCATGGCTGTCTGTTTTCTTGGTGGTGTAATTGCCTTCACATTGTAGTCTGATATTTTTACCTGGGCAGGAAGAAAAATAAATCCTCAATCCACCATACTCGAAAACATCTATCTTTAAACCATTTTTGAAAAAATCTATTATAGGCGGTGAAAGGATTCCAGCATGTCCGTTTTGCTCATAAATAACGAGTGCTAGATGTAGGAGTTAGTAAACATAATAACATTGCCATAAGTAAAGCATAGCCAAATATTTTATTTATAGAAAACCAGGTTGTGATCTTCAGCAAAAGGATTCCAGATGGAAGATATTATTAATGTAGTATACATCATAACATTATGACCTTCAATTTTCAATAGCAAGAGATTGTGACCGGCTCTCTATGCAGCCGGTTCACATATCTCCGCTGTGGCTCTGGTGAGAATTTGCACAGGGTCATGTGCGCCTTTTGGTCCATTTCAGGTCCAAATTCAGCCAAAAGCACAGGCTCAAGCAGCTCTTCAGTAATTTTTTTCAACTTTTCATCTATTAAATCTTCTGCCCTTTGGATAATAAAACATTGTTTTCTGCCAGTAAATACCCTATACAGCCCACTTCCTGTTTCTTGTCTGGTAATTAGCCTAGGCTTATGACTTCATGCACAGCTCTCTCTAAGGCCCCTTTCACACTGGGGCGGGAGGCGCGGTGGCGTTATAGTGCCGCTAAAAATAGCGGCGCTATACCGTCAGATTTTCCGCGGGATTCGGCCGATAGCGGTGCGGTATTAACCCCCGCTAGCGGCCGGTAAAGGGTTAATACCGCCCGCAATGCGCCTCTGCCGCGGTTTCCCATTGTTTTAAATGGAAAGGAGCGGTATACACGCCGCTCCTCTCACCGCTCCAGCAGGAGATTTTTTTCTCTCCTGCCAGCGCATCGCCCTAAGTGTGAAAGCCCTCAGAGCTTCAGGGTTGGATAAGGGCAGAGATAACAGGACTGCAGATCCATGTGTAATCATCCACAGAGGAGAAATGAGCAGGTAAGCAGAGGTGTGAGTGTATGTGTGTGTCTGTGTAAATCCAGGAAGTGAACAGGCAGCAGCTTCAGCTGCCCACAGTTAAAATGTCTGCTAGAATATTTAGTTTACTCTGGCCGAGCGCCACTGTGATAGACTACTGTGTTTAGGGTGATGAGACTGGAAGTCTTGGCTCAAACTCGGAACTAAGTGCGTTATGCTGTTTGGACCACACATCCAGCAGCCTCACATGTTGGTTAAGGACATCGTTTGTTTTGGCCAAGCTGGTCCAAATGAACTATGTAAAGTGTTTAAAAAGATGGAGTTCAGCTTTTAAGGGTTACTAAACCCACAACAGTAAAATCAGTCTGTATATGCAGTAAAGCATGCTTGTTATACTCACTGTGGATCCTAAGGGGTTAATCCTCTGAAGTGTATAAAAAAAAGATGTTTGATTCTGTCTTCTCTAGTCCTCTCCTTCTTTTACTGTCCCCAATCCATCTCCTGATAGAACAGAGCCTTGGAGGCACTCTACACATGCTCAGTTTGGTGTGTATTGCTAGAGTTTTTTTTTTTTTTGTGGGCAGGTGCATGTGCGCATTACTGTCCAGACAAAATGTCAGGGGTCATGCAGCCTCATAGGACAGTCAGGGGAGAATGGAAACTTCTCCTACAAGCTTTAACCTGTGCTCGGCCGGACACTTATAGAAGCCACAAGACTGCTCTAACTACTACTAAAAAAAAGGTATTTAGCAGTTTATAAAACATATATAATGAAATACTGCGCCAACATAAAAAAGTGTTAGCAGCCAAAAACACAATAAGACTGATTGTGAACAAATATGTGAGTAAAAGTGTAGCACTGAAAAATGTATTAGGTGGATAACCCAAACCTTAGAAAAAGGTAAGTGAATATATGTCTCCTATTTAGAAAACATATAAACATAACACATTATAAGTGCATAAATAGATTTCACACGATATGATATTGCAGAAAACTCACTAATGTTAGATATTAACAATAGGTATTTTTAAAAAGTGACCATTGAAACCACTATGTGATGAAACAAAATCAAAAAAAGTGTAATCAGTGTTTATATATCAAACCTTGAAATGACATAAATAATAATATAAATAGGCCACAATTCAGGTGTCCCTATGATGAAAAAACAAATGTGATAAAGAATCCAGTGGCAATAACAACACCAACTTAATAGTCCATAAAACAAAGATCAGCAGTGACGTCAGAAGACAACACACTGGGCCATATTCTGAGTAAAGTTACGATGGAGTATCTCAGGATACTCCATCGTATCTCGCTTTTTTGGCCAGTGTATCTATGCGAGTGATTCTTAGAATCATTTTCGCATAGATACGCTGAAGATCCGACACGTGTAAGTCACTTAGACTGTCGGATCTTAAATGTAATTACTCCACCGGCCGCTAGGTGGCGTTTACGTTCAGGTCTCATTTGTTTATGCAAATGAGCCTGATACGCCGATTCCCGAACGAATTCGCGTTGTGTAACCATCGCTAACGTCGTTTGTGTAGGCGTAAGGTTACCCCTGCTATATGAGGGGTAACCTTACGCCAGTCCCACGTAGGCCATGTTAAGTATGGCGTCGGGTCCGTGTCGTGTTTTCCCGTCGGGTACGTCGTTTTACTAAGTTGTTCTTTTTTTTTTTTTTTAATTCTTTATTTTTCATTTTTCAACATATCACATTGCCTCAAAACACAGGTTCGTATCACATCAAACAATATAAACAGCTTCATACTCTACATTCTTATGTTTGTCTTTTCTCCTATTTAGATTTCTTCTATTTTTATCTGCCGCTTTCCCTCTACATCTCTTCTACCCAAGTACTTTTTCTCCTTTTCCTCTTTTCCTCCCTTTTCTACCATCTTTGACGTGATCTTCCCCTGTTTAAGGCACTAATACCCCATCTTCTCCCCCTCCCCCCCCCCCTTCCCCCGAGTCTATTACTCGGCACAACAAACAAAAACAAAAAACAAAAACAACAAAACAAAAAAAACAAAAAAAAAAACCCTAAAGCTCTCCCTCCTCCTCCTAATGGACTCTCCTCCTCACCCTTACCCCTCCCCCCCCCCGCGTCCTATATCTGACATATGGTGCCCATATCTCTTCCACCCTCTCCTCCCCCTCCCTCAAAGAGGCTGTGAGGGTTTCCATGCTTTGCATTTCAGTAATTTTGGCTATCCATTGTGATTTGCTTGGGGAACATGCGCTCTTCCAAAGAACCGGGATACACGATCTGGCTGTGACCACTAAATGTCTCACTAGGGATCTCTTAAATTTTTCTATTGACATGGGTAAATCTAATAGCAGATATGTCGCCGGTTCATCCCCCAGCACTATCTCAGTTATTTCTTCTATCACTTCAGATACCATTTTCCAAAAGTCTCTGACTCCTTCACAGTTCCAAAAAATGTGTAGCAGAGTTCCCTCTTCTTTCTGACATCGCCAGCAAATATTTGATACTTGGGGAAAGATCCGATTTAAGACCTCCGGTGTTCTGTACCACCTGCTCAGAATCTTATATCCTCCTTCTTGGAATTTAGATGCTATTGATGCTTTATGATTAAATTGAAAGATTTTTTTCTTCTGAGTTTCCGTGAATGTTACCTCTAGGTCTCTTTCCCAACTCTGAATAAAACCTATTACTCGTGGCGCTTTTATTTCGTTTACCATTGAATAGAACAGGGATAGTGAATGTCTTACTGGTTCTCTCTTAAGACACATTTTCTCAAATTCCGTCAGTATTTCTCTCACCCTGATTTGTCCTCGAATAGTTCGGAGAAATCCCCCTAACTGTCTTCTCCTATACGGGTCTAGATGTTCGGCCAGTTCCCTTTCTATTTCTTCATTAGACATTACCCGATTCTCTCTCTGAAAGTGTATCAATCTGGTTTGACCTCTATTTTTTAAGTTCCCGAATCCTGGATCGTTCAAGCCAGGAGTAAACAGTGGGTTCCCTAGAATTGGTGTCATCGGGTTGACTTCCGTTTCGTCCTCTAGGTTTTTGAGTATTTTTTTAACAGTACTTATTGTCGTCCCTATCATTGGGTGTCTCTTGACTGTCTGTGGTATGACCGATTTAGAGAGCCATAATAGCCCCTCCAGTGGGATATCCGTCATTTCTTGTTCTAAGAGGATCCAAGGTTTGATCTTTGGCGCAACGCACCAGTCAAGTACTCTCGACAGGTGAACTGCCTCATAATAGGGTAGCGGATCTGGGAATCCTACTCCCCCCTTTTCCTTTGGCAGTGTTAAGATATCTCTTCTCACTCTTGCCGGTTTCCCTGCCCATATGAATCCTGCAAACTTCGCTTTGATTCCTTTAAGGAATCCCTGCGGTATCCTTGTTGGGAGTGTCTGTAGTACGTACAATAACCTCGGCATTGCATTCATCTTTAGGATGTTAATCCTCCCGAACCAAGTAAACACCTCCTTGTCCCATTTCTGTAAGTCTTTTTTCAATTGTCTTACCAACGGGGCTAAATTTAACTCTAATATTCTGCTTAGTTTCTTCGGTATTTTAGTCCCCAGGTATCCTACATGTGAGTTCGTCCATCTAAATGGGAAGCAGTTCGCTAAATGTTGTTGTTGTGTATTATTCATCTCTACCCCCATTGCCTCTGATTTGTCATAGTTTACTCTAAAGTTTGAGATTTTTCCATACTTATCTATCTCCGCAAGCAGTGGGGGCAGAGATAGTACTGGTTCTGTCACAAAAAACATTAAATCATCGGCAAATGCCGCGAGCTTCTGCTCCCCCCCCTTTACCTTTATTCCTCTAATATCTGTGCTTAGCCTTATTGTTCTTAAAAAAGGTTCTAATGTTAAAACAAAGATCAATGGCGATAGAGGACACCCTTGTCGTGTCCCATTGCATATATCGAAGGGTTCTGACATAATGCCATTTATCTTTATTTTCGCTTTTGGTCTGGAATATAGGCTCATAATCCATCTTTGCATTCCCTCCCGCAGTCCTATATGTTGGATAATAGATTTTAAAAACTTCCAATCAACCCTATCGAATGCTTTTTCAGCGTCCGTAGATACTAATACTAAGGGCTTTTTATGTGACTGCGAGAGGTGGATCGCATTTATCACTCGTTGCGTATTTTCCCTACCTTCTCTTCCTGGCGTGAAGCCTACTTGGTCCTGATGTATCAGGCTAGGCGTGTATGGTAATATTCTATTTGCTAAAATTTTTGCGAAGATCTTCAAATCAACGTTCAGTAAAGATATTGGGCGATAATTTGCACATTGCGCTGGGTCTTTCCCCTCTTTCTGTATAACCGCTATGTGTGCCATAAGAGTTTCTTCTGGCATCTTCTGTCCTTCTCGTATCGAGTTGAAAGCATCTAGGAATCTCGGCAGCAACTTTTCTGCGTAAGTCTTATAATAAAGAAGGGTAAATCCGTCTGGGCCGGGTGCTTTACCTGGTTTTAATTGCTTAAGCGTGTTTCTAACTTCTTCTGCTGTTATCGGGCCTTCTAGACTTCTCCCTATATCTTCTGATAGCTTCGGCATTCCTGACTTCTCTATGTATTCTTTTATTTTTCCCTCCCTCTCCCCCATTTTCGCCATCCTCTGCTCCCCTTCTAGTTGGTACAAACTCACAGCAATTTCTTGTGGGGATTTCATTATTTTGTCCCCCGTTGTTTTAATACCCTCTATATGGTTTTGGGCTCTTACTTCTCCTAAAGCTCTCGCTAGCATCTTACTTGGTTTGTTGCCAAATTCATAAAACGCTTGTTTACACCTTCTTAATGATGCTTTCGCTTTATCCGTTAATATTAGGTTCAATTCCTCTCGTGTCTTCCTCAGCTCTTCCTCTACCTGTATTGCCAAAGATCTTTTATGTACTTTTTCTAGTCTACGGATTTCTCCCATCAGAGCATCCATCTGTGCTCCTATCTTTCGTTTCCTATGTGTTCCCAGAGATATCAATATTCCTCTGATATAACACTTATGTGTTTCCCAAATGCACATTGGGGTCACTTCTCCATCTTCGTTATTGTCAAAGAAGGTCTCCATTTCCTGTTTTATCTTTTCCTCATACTCTGGGTCCCTTATAAGGGACTCATTGATTTTCCAGTGCCATTCACGTGCTACCGCTTCCCCCCATTTCAATGTACACTTTATAGGTGCGTGGTCAGATATTGAAAAAGACCCAATAGTAACTTCATCTATTCCCTGTAAATAATTTTGTGATACAAATATATAATCTATTCTGGAATAGGTTCTATATTTCGCGGAAAAAAAAGTGTAGTCTCTCTCATGTGGGTGGGTGGTCCTCCAACAGTCTACTACCTGTGTTTCTTGTAGGAGCCTATTTGCTTTTCTTAGTTTGCTATATGCTAGATGTGAGGTTCCCCTTGATGTGTCTAAAATAGGATCTAGAGCAATATTTAAGTCTCCTGCCATTATTACAATACCTTCCGTAATCTGTTGTATCCCGTTTGTGTACTTCTCCAATGCTGCTATTTGACCGTCATTGGGCAAGTACACATTTACCAGGGTCACCTTCTGCTCATTTATGTATCCTTTCACAATAAGGAGGCGTCCTTCCTCTTCCTTTATTATGCTTAACTCTTTCCATAATATCGTTTTTGAGAGCATAATTGATACTCCCTTTGTCTTTGTTGACGATGAGGAACTGTGATACACCTTTGGGAATCTGTGATTCTCTAGCTTTGGAATTTTATTTTTTTTGAAATGAGTCTCTTGAAGAAATACTATTTGTGCCTTTGATCTCCATAGTTCTGCCATTAATTTTGATCGTTTCTCCGGTTTATTTAGCCCTTTCACATTATAGGTCATTACCGTAATTTTAGACATTTTGAAATTTTGCCTAGATTATCCCCCACAGCTCTTCTTGGGAGGGGAAAGGGATCGGGGGCTGATATAATAAGATGATGGGGGGCTCCACCCCCCGGCCAAAATGAATGCGCGAGAGGAAGCGAGCGAGGAAGGGGGGGGAAAAAGGAAAGCCCAGGAAGAGAAAGGGAGAGAAGAAGGAAAAAAAAAAAAAAAGGGTGACCTGATCTGGTTTAACCCCTGGGATCTCAGACCTGGAAAAAAGGAAAAAAAAAAACCCAAGAATACCCTCCACCTAGCGTCTCCGACTTCCCTCCACACGGAGGAGAGACGCTCTAATGGGGGTCGATGTATGAGCAACAAGGAGAACCGCGCCTTCCCGTAGGTCCGGGTACCCCTCGTCTATTTGGTCTCCCACCTCTCCCCTCCACAGAAGGAGAGAAGGAGAGAAACAAAGACCAAGAGAGGAGAGGAGCAAGAAGGGGGGAGAGAAAGGGAAAAAAATCCTCTCCCCCCCCCCGTCCACTCCCCCCTCCCCACCCCCCGCCTCCCTCCCCCCGTCTCCTACACAGCTAACAGCCTTTTTATATCTGGGCCTTTTCATCCCTCTTCAATAGCATCGGTATCCACATATTTACAATATTATACATACATATCACATACATATCATTCTATATATACCTGTCGTTCCTGTCATCCCTCCTCTTCCCTCCTCTCACTTCCCTCTCTCTTATCTCCTTTCCCTGCCATGGCCCAACGATCTTGCAATCTTAATACTTTTACATTATTCCCTAGCTCCACAGAATCCCTATTTTGGGTTGCTTGTTTGTTCTTCCCCTCCACCCCCCCCCCTTCCTCCCCTCATCCCATCTCCCACTAACCTTTCCCCTCCCACCCCCTCCCCCGAATCCTTCCCATTCCTCCCCCCCCCTCCCCGTGTCATTCCTTTAAATTAGTCCTCTATTGACTGTGTTATCCCCATCCTCTAGTGTGTCTAGATATACTAGACCTTAGTGTCAAAATCTTCCCTAAATCAAGTGCTCTTATTTTACCCGTGTGATCAATTCCTTCCTTATTACACTGCATCTCTACTCTTCCCATTCCCTTACTTGTTCGTGTCTCACTCTTACCCATCCTTGTTCCCACTTGATACTTAAACCCCTTGTAATATTTATCATACTTCATTTAGTGAAATGATGTCTGCCTCTTAACCATTAAACCCCTACTGACCCAATATATACAATATCATACAATCCAATATCAAACCCACAAAAAACAAAATTCCCCTCTAACCCAACACCAACCCTTCTCCCTATTCCCCCCCCCCCTACCCCTTCCCATTCAACCCCAAACTCCCACCCCCCCCCCTTTGGTGGACGGGGAGTCCGATCATATCCTATATTGGTTTCTGGTTTGCAATTCTGGCCTCTAATCTTCTATAATCATGAGCATACCCACAACATACCCAAAATACATATACCCCAAATCCAACTACACCCGCAGTAAAACACCAATAACCATCCAACGTTTGGAAATGGCCTAGAAAGGACCTCCAAAAAAAAAAAAAAAAAAAAGCAAAGGGAGAGAAATGTTCTCAGGATACCCCCAAAACACACAAAAAAAAAAAAAAAAAAAAGAGAAAGGCAGGCACTAGAATTCCTCATTATTTCTGAGCTTAACCCCCATCTGTGTTATACTGCACACTTTACTCCAATTTTTCCAATATCCCAAATATTTTCCCCGCCCTTAAAAAAAAAAAAAAAAAATTGAGGGCTGTAAAAAAGAAGGGGGTGTTAATTATTGTCAGAAACCCCCCTTAACTGGGGGCAGGTAATTAGCTTCTACTAAGTTGTTCTTGAATACGACTTTACGTCAATGACGCACACGTCGGCGTCATTGACGTTTTACGTCGAGAGCTGGAGCATGCGCACTGGGCTATTTTAAGCCCGGCGCATGCGCAGTTCGTTAGAATCGGGGGCGCGCTTAATTTAAATAGAAGCCGCCCCCTTGGATATACGTGGGGATACGCCGGGCCAATTACACTCCGCCGCCCCAAACTACGGAGCAAGTGTTTGGGGAATACAGCACTTGCTCCTGTAGGTTGGGGCGGCAGAGTGTAAATGGCTTACGCGGCGCCCGCCTACTTTATTTAAGAATATGGCCCACTGTTGCTACAGATGTCTGTCTGTCTTTCAAATGGATATAATGCACAGTAAATATCCACACCCGGGGTGCCTTCACCATTTAGAAATGGGGGAGAGAAAAGGGCACTCTTAACCGAAGTTGTGGGTCTATCAGCCTTGTATCCAAAGACCATGGAATCAGGCTCGAAGTACGAATCCTTAAATCACCTCCTTTATGGACAGGCAATGGATCCAAAGGGCCGACGGTTCCAGGAAATGGATGATACTCTGGGCAACGGATTGCCCTAAACCCAACTCTCCAAGGTGTATCTCCTTCGGGTGCTATAATATTTAAAGCATAAAAAGGAAAAAAGAGGGCCTCCACATAGCGTAAATCCAAAATTATGAAGTTTATTGAAAAAGTAAAAATATTCAAACAAATGAATATTTGGATAAAAGTGGTTGAATTGAACATTAAAAAGCGCATTTCATCCACAAAGACTTCAACTGGTGTACACGCTAGCCTCCCACCCTCTGCGCTTATATAAGAATTTTCAAATTGTAAGCATGTGTGGAGAAGAAGAGATAGTACATGTGGCGCTGTTCTATGTGATGTCACAAATAATTAGAAAATATGTAAAAACATCATGCTTAATAAATATAAAATAAAAAATATAAATAATCCAAAAGTGCATGCGTGCTAGGTGCAACTGATACAAGTGTGCAATGAGTATAAAATGAGTGCACCTGTGCTGATTAAACTGTGCAATCAATAAGTTCAATAAACTTGTGCAAATCAGGAACACTAATAATAATCTGCTGCAATCAATACAAAACAGCTGGTGCAGACATATTGAAGTGCATGTAAACAAATATCAAACGGCTATGAGAAAGTCCATTGTTGGCAGGTGAAAACAGCACAAATCCTGAAAAGAAATCTGAAAAGAATTTCCCTCGTGCTGGATATTTATAGATGCGTGTTTGGTGCTTGGTGAAAGTGACACTTTTAATCCCAGTGGGTAGACACTGCAATCCATGCCCCTGCAAAGCCTGCACTCACCGGAAATACACCCCCTTTTGGGGTATGGAACCTTCACAGTGCAAGCCACTGTGTCGCTCTCTGGCAATCAAACCAACCTTTTTGCTGTTCTGGTTTTTCCACTCCAGCTCATGTACAAGAGAAAAAGCACCACATAGTGTTTTATTGTTTTTTTTAAAAGTTTATTGATAAAGCTTTTAAAATGGGTACTCACACTTTAGTGGAAAACAAATCGCATGTAATCTTATTAGGAAGTGTTGTGGCGTTCTGCTGCTCGACTGGTTTCGTCTACTGACTTCATCTGTAAGCCTTGTGTGGCTGACCTGAAATCTGACTTCCGGTGTCCGAGCGTATGTTACAAACGTAATGACGTCACCCTACAAGACGTCTCTCTATGGCTACATATTACAGCATCCTGGTGTAGCCCAATGTGAGGCGGATGTACGTATGAAGTAAACGTGCTGGCCTGTCCCGCTGAAACCAAGCCTCTACCTGAAACGCCAATCCACGCAAGTCTTCCCAACCATGTGACGACTACATCAAGCACAAAGCGCCCCGGACGCCTGGCCCATGAGTATGCCAATTATACTGGTCTGGCATGATGACGTATATCTCGGAGCTGCGCGTCACATGATAGAAAGTTGGCGAATCATTCAAGGCTGGTTATAGGCCACGTTACTCTTCTATTATAGGCGCCTTCTACACGTAATATCAACGTCTTCGCCACCATGCATTGTATGAGCCATAGGGGAAGATACACTCCCTGGCTCGCATGACGCAAATGCTATCCAGCAATGTACACAAGGGCAGCAGCAGGAGCCATTGAGGAGGGAGCTTTTGTTTATATTGTCCACAGTCCTGGTTTTGGCAATTCAAGGGATGGCTGCAAAGACGCTGATATAGTGAAGGCTGCAAAACTGGTTCATAGTTGCCAACAGTAGCAACATGCTAATTAGGAGCAGAGCAATCATTTGAGTGTTGCAAGAAGTGGATGTAAAGATGCGACGCATGGAAAATGGGCGTGGCTAACATTATGCTAAACATTGGGCATGGCTTAAAGGGGGTGTAGTTACAGTACGTAGTACAGGAAGAGGGTCAGAGAAAGGTGCACTACAAGACTGGGTCAAAGACTGCAGGAGTACTACAAGACTGGGTCAGAGACTGCAGGAGTGTCTGCAAGACTGGGTCAGAGACTGCAGGAGGACTACAAGACTGGGCCAATCACTGCAGGCGTACTACAAGACTTGGTCAGATACTACAGACGTAGTACAGGAGAGGGTCAGAGACTGCATGCATGGCACAGAAGAGGGTCAACGACAGCAGGCGTAGCACAAGAGAAGGTCAGAGACAGCAGGAGTAGTACAGGAGAGGGTTAGAGACTGCAGGCATACTACAAGACTGGGTCACATACTGCAGGCATAGTACAGGAGAGGGCAGCTGCTTTGGGCCCCACAACACTGACTGGGCCTAGGGGAGGCTCCCCCTTTTGCCCTGCATTAAAGAAGGTCCTGATTCATATATGTTTTCAAACAAAATACCTTAATTTGGGCAAACTATAGCTTGCAGAAACTGGCTGATGCAGGAACTAAATAGTTCTCCTTTATGCATCTACCAATTGCCCTTGAAATCCTATGCTTCGTTTGAGCCTTTGAGACCTGAGGGTAAGCAAGGAACAAGTGACTCCCCTATCACAAAAATTCTCTTGCTCCCATGTTAAAACCATCTGGTCAAGGCAGGCTGGTGAGAACACCCTCGGCTATCCACGCCCCCTCACTATTACCGACCAATCACGTGAGAGGAGGTCACCACGGGACTTCATGCAAGTTTAGGGAGTAGGGGGAGGATATGGCTTCTGTGATCATTAACGTCTGTGTTACCCCAGCGCTGCCTCATTTCTTTTGCTGTGATTTACTTTGCCACTGTTAGACTCCCGCTGCCCGTGACAGCCTATTTTCCGGGATTCTGCCCAGGACATGCTCAGACTAGGACATGGGTCTGAATTCCGTGAATATCCTGGGCAAATCGGGACTGTTGACACCTGAGCGCGAGAGTAGGATTCAAGTGGTTGAAACCCTCACGGTTTTTCACTTTAATGCATAGTCATATGACGTCCACAGAGGGGATCTCCCATCCCGGGTGGACGTCATATGACGTCCTGGACTTTGTGCGGTGATATCTGAATGATGCCTGCAGCTAGAGGCATCATTCAGATATCATTGTTTGCCTGCGCACCATAAGAATGATCATAGCGGCGGTTCCGCCGCTTGATTGTTCTTATAGGCGGCGGGAGGGGACACTCCCCCTCCCGCCGCCATCCGGTGCTTCTCCGGGCTCTCCCGTGCCATCGGGGGCCCGGAGAAAGAATCGCCCAGCTCCGGATAGGAAGCATAGAGATGACTGGTGATCAGATGGTCACCAGTCATCTCTATGACCGTCGGAGGCCCAGGCGCGATTTGATGACGTCACACCCAGGTACCCGGAAGTAAACAAAGCCGCAATTGCGGCTAGTAAGCATAAGATTGGTGACATTTTTTTCACGATCTCATGCTTTCCAGCCTGGAGGAGAGATGTGGTGTCTTATTGACCCTGCATCTCTCCTTAAAGAGGACCTGTCACACACTATTCCTATTACTAGGGATGTTGAAATTCCTTGTAATAGGAATAAAAGTGATCAAATTATTATTTTTTTTTTAAAGTGTAAAAAATAAATAAGTTAAAAAAATAAAAAATAAAATAAAAAAATTAAAACACCCCTGTCCCCGGTAGCTCGCGCTCAGAAGCGAACTCACACGCAAGTCCCACCCACATATGTAAACGTAGTTCAAACCACATATGTGAGGTATCGCCAGGTGCGTTAGAGCGTGTGCAACAATTCTAGCACTAGACCTCCTCTTTAATTCTAAACTGGTATCCTGTAAACATTTTCAAAGCTTCGCCTATGGAGATTTTTAAGTAACAAAGTTTGGCACCATTCCATGAGTGTGCGCAATTTTAAAGCGTGACATGTTAGGTATCTATTTACTCGGCGTAACATCATCTTTTATATTTTACAAAAAAAAAGGCATTTGAAAAATTATTGCGCAAATACCGTGCAAGATAAAAAGTTGCAATGACCGCCATTTTATTCCTTAGGGTGTCTGCTAAAAAAACATATATAATGTTTGGGGTTCTGAGTAATTTTCTAGCAAAAGAATGATGATTTGTACATGTAGGAGAGAAGTGCCAGAATAGGTCTGGTATGGAGGTGGGTATAAAAGCCCTGTATTGAAGGGGTTAATAACGGCATGGCTCCCGCTGCTGTCAATCAAATCTAGTGACACAGAAGATGGAGGCGCGGCAGAGTCGTGCTGTCTGTCAATGGACACAGCAGCAGGACACAGGAGCGTGGGGGCACTCAAGAAGAGGAGCCAGGAGCGTCGTGGGGGGGACCCCAGAAAAGGAGTATCGGGGCCTCTCCGTGCAAAACCATTGCACATAGCAGGTAAGTATAACATGTTTGTTGTTTAAAAAAACAAAGAAAGTTTTACAATCACTTTAATGTTGATCTGGTTAATTAAAAATTCGATTTTTGTGATTGTGATTGAACAGTAGGTAAACATCCAAGAGGGATTGGTCCCACAGAAAATGATGATCTTGATTTTTATTTAAAATCTTCATTAATCTATTCGAAACAAAAAATCCTAATTACTGAACCATTTAATTAAATTGTGGTCCGTGACTGGTTACCAATTCACTTAAGTGGCCTGCGCTCTTCAATAGGTTGAGCACCCCATGCTCTAGGGGTTGTTTTTTTGTAGATTATTGCTTGTAGAACTTGGAACAGAAGAGGGATTGGGAAATGGGGTACTTCAAAATGTTTAGCAAACAGCAGATAGAGGAAAATCTTCTCCTTAAGGGACCATTCACACTAGGAAATGTATTGTAGCCCACTTTACTCTAAGGCTGGGTTCACACTTGTCCGACAAACGGTCCTACATTGGGAGCCTCATGTAGCATGACGTGTTTCTCTATGAGAGCTGTCTTAACTGGTCCTACACAAGTCGGTTCGACTTTGAAAATGCTCCCTGTACTACTTTTGGTCCTACATTGATCCTACTTCAACCCATTGAATATCATTGAAGTCGGACCAAAGTAGTATCCTGTTCATGAAAGTAGGATGGATGTAGGACCAATGTAGGATAAATGTAGGACCAATGTAGCAGAGCAAAGTAGGATGAAAGTAGTGTAGTAGTGTGAACCCAGCCTCATACCCCTAACTAAAATCTAGTGGAACCAATTGCCTTTAGAAGTCACCTAGTTAGTAAATTGAGTCTGCCTGTGTATAATTTAATCTCAGTAACATTACAGGTATCCTTTGAAGCTCAGAGGTTTGTTAGAGAACCCTAGTGAACAAACAGCATTATGAAGGCCAAATAACATACCAGACAGCTCAGGGATAACGTTGTGGAGAAGTTTAAAGCAGGGTTAGGTTATAAAAAAAATATCCCAAGCTTTGAATATCTTACGGAGCACTATTCATTCCATCATCCGAAAATGGAAAGAGTATGGCACAACTGCAAACCTACCAAGACATGGCTGTCCACCTAAACGGACAGGCCGGGCAAGGAGAGCAGTAATCAGAGAAGCAGCCAAGAGGCCCATGATAACTCTGGAGGAGCTACAGAGACCCACAGCTCAGGTGGGAGAATCTGTCCACAAGACAACTATTAGTCGTGCACGGCACAAATCTGGCCTTTATGAAAGAGATGAAAGAAGAAAGCCATAAGAAGTCCTGTTTGCGAGAAGCCATGTGGGGGACACAGCAAACACGTGGAAGAAGGTGCTCTGGTCAGATGAGACCAAAATTGAACATTTTGGCCTCAAAGCAAAAGGCTGTGTGTGGCGGAAAACGAACAGTGCACAACACCCTGAACACACCATCCGCACCGTGAAACATGGTGGTGGCAACATCATGTTGTGGTTGATGCTTTTCTTTAATAGGGACAGGGAAGCTGGTCAGAGTTGATAGGAAGATGGATGGAGAGCCAAATACAGGGAAATCTTAGAAGACAACCTGTTAGTCTGCAAAAGCCTTTAGGCTGGAGCAGAGGTTCACCTTCCAGCAGTACAACAACCCTAAACATACAGCCAGAGCTACAATGGATTGGTTTGGATCAAAGCATTCATGTGTTTAAAAGTCCAGACCTAAATCCAATTGAGAATCTGTGGCAAGACTTGAAATATACTGTTCACAGACGCTCTCCATCCAATGTGACAGAGCTTGAGCTATTTTGCAAAGAAAAATGGGCAAAAATGTCACTCTCTAGATATGTAAAGCTAGTAGAGACATACCCAAAAAGACTTGCAGCTGTAAATGCATCCAAAGGTGGTTTTACAAAGTATTGACTCAGGGGGGCTGAATACAAATGCACACTTTTCAGATATTTGTAAAAAATTTGGAAAATCATTTATCGTTTTCCTTCCACTTCATAATTGTGTGTCAGTTTGTGTTGGTCTATCACATAAAATCCCAATAAAATACATTTATGTTTTTGGTTGTAACATGACAAAATATGGAAAATTTCAAGGGGTATGAATACTTTTTCAAGGCACTGTATATCTTAAAGTGAAACTAAACCCATCAACTTAAAGTGGAACTTTAGTCAGAAAATTAAGTCCTGCTAAATCACTTCAGGCTGGCCCCTTTTTCAGATAAAGCTATGTAAAACATTAAAAATAAGTGTCTATACTCTTTAAAATCAAGTAATACACTGTTTCACCCTGCTCTGCACATGCTCAGTTGCTCTCCAATTTTAGGAATGTTTAGGCTTGACAGTTTGGTTGAGAACACATGCAAATGTGACAGTTAGCATTCCCAGCATTCCAAAAATGTTACTGTTTTTATCAACTGATAAATTGATGGGTTTAGTTCGGCTTTATGGTTTACTGCTGGTGCTTTGGGCTTCGGGCTTCAGCAAAATGGCAGCCTCCAGCAAGAAGAAACAGGAGCAATGCTGGAGGCAATTTACAGCACACACTAATTTTACTAGTATAATTATTAATGTAGAATGTATGTTCCTTGCTAAAGAACATTTTCTATTTTATTAAGTTGTTATGGGTAAAGTTCCACTTTAACTTTTTCCCTTTTCAATTTTCTCTGGGGTCAGACAAGGCTGCCCTCTCTCACCTCTGCTTTTTGTTTGCTGTATAGAGCTATTCGCCCAAAGCATCAGACGGAACCCAGAGATCAGAGGGATTACCGCACCAGGACCGGAAAGACGGGAGGTCAAGTGCTCACTCTACATGGATGACGTGATGGTGTTCTGTGCCGACCGGCTCTCCATCAACACACTCGTCCAGATGTGTGAGGACTTCGGTCAAGCTTCAGGGACAAAGGTCAACTGCAGTAAGTCGGAAGTCATGCTCTTCGGAAAATGGTTCCTGCCTTCTTCTGCACCCATCCCCTTCAGCATCAAAGCGGACTTCATCAAAATACTTGGAGTCTGGTTCGGAGCTGAGGGCGCAGCCCTGAAGTCCTGGGAGGAAAGACTGGCTAGGATGAGACAAAAGTTGTGACTTTGGAGCCTCAGAGAACTCACTATCGAAGGAAAAACACTGGTACTCCGCAGCGAGATTCTCCCTGTGTTGCAGTACCTCGCCCAGGCCGAAACATGTTAGCCTTCTTATATACTCTGCTCATCAGAGTTCCTTGCTGGAGCTGAAGGTGGCTCTGCAGATGCCCCCCTGACAGCCTTGTTGGTGTGTATTTATCTATTTATTTTAATTTTTCTTTCCTTTCTCCCTTGTGCATTTTTTAGTACTTATTATAAACTCCAGATTCAGCACAGTCATTCTGACTGTGGGCATCTGAAGCCCGCTGCAACTTTTTTCCGGGATTAGGTGCAGCTGGCTACCCAGCATGCACATCCTGTTCTCGCACATATGCAGTGGAAACAAATTGCCCCATCAGTTTTAACATGCAGTGCCCAATCAGTTTTCTCGGTCAGTGCAATAAAATAACCTCCGATTTGCAATGCTGCGCCTGCTATTCTTGATTCCGCCTCCGCCAGTTGCTAAAGATGCCTTCGCTGCCACACAGTACCAATCTAAACAAAGAGTGAATTCCCATTTCAAAACTGGCACCTATCTCCAACTAGCATTGCATCATTTCTGGTTGTGAAATAACAATTGGAAATTACGTGCCTCGCCGTCAGAATTGGTAATGCAATAAATTGAGCGTATATAAATAAATATAGTATTTTGACTCCTGTGATGCAGAACCTGCAAAAACTAATTTCACAGAGGTTTCAAACTCATTTCAATGCAGCCTTACCAGTGCCCATGAAATGCAGCCTGATCACACATATGCTGGGGCAGGGCTGCTGGTCCTGGGGTCAGGCTGCTGGTCCTGGGGTCAGGCTGCTGTGGCCAGGCTGCTGGTCCTGGGGTCTGGCTGCTGGTCCTGGGGTCTGGCTGCTGGAGCCGGGCTGCTGGTCCTGGGGTCTGGCTGCTGGGGTCTGGCTGCTGGTCCTGGGGTCTGGCTGCTGGAGCCGGGCTGCTGGTCCTGGGGTCTGGCTGCTGGAGCCGGGCTGCTGGTCCTGGGGTCTGGCTGCCGGAGCCGGGCTGCTGGTTTTGGGGTCTGGCTGCTGGGGCCGGGCTGCTAGTCTTGGGGTCTGGCTGCTGGGGCCGGCTGCTGGTCCTGGGGTCTGGCTGCTGGTGCCGGGCTGCTGGTCCTGGAATCTGGCTGCAGGAGCTGGGCTGCTGGTCCTGGGGTCTGTCTGCTGGGGCCAGGCTGCTGGTCCTGGGGTCTGGCTGCTGGAGCCGGTCTGCTGGTCCTGGGATCTGGCTGCAGGAGCTGGGCTGCTGGTCCTGGGGTCTGGCTGCTGGAGCCAGGCTGCTGGTCCTGGCGTCTGGCTGCTGGTCCTGGGGTCTGGCTTCTGGAGCTGGGCTGCTGGTCCTGGGGTCTGTCTGCTGGGGCCAGGCTGCTGGTCCTGGGGTCTGGCTGCTGGTGCCGGGCTGCTGGTCCTGGGATCTGTCTG
Source organism: Rana temporaria (assembly GCF_905171775.1). Lineage (NCBI taxonomy): Eukaryota > Metazoa > Chordata > Amphibia > Anura > Ranidae > Rana > Rana temporaria. The sequence goes on along the minus strand of NC_053492.1, from coordinate 111,956,497 downwards.
CAGGAGCTGGGCTGCTGATCCTGGGGTCTGTCGGCTGGGGCCAGGCTGCTGGTCCTGGGGTCTGTCGGCTGGGGCCAGGCTGCTGGTCCTGGGGTCTGGCTTCTGGAGCTGGGCTGCTGGTCCTGGGGTCTGGCTGCAATGGGGCTGGTGAGCCATCCAAGTCAGAGAATTCCCCAGAAGGAAGGGGGTGGGTGGAGGCAGAGAGAAGACTGAGCGTCCCGGTCTGCCTGGCGGATTGATATAGAAGAGACCAGGGCTGTCATTTATTTGTTGCACAGGAGATTACTGCGCGGCGGCACCTGAAAGTGCAGAAAAAGAATCCGCTTGACTGGGGAAAGTTTTTCTTTTAATTGCTACATCCTGCAGATCATGGGCGGCACACAGTCCTCTCTCTGCCTCTGCCCAACCCCCTCCTTCCCTGCTAAATTGGCCAGGCCGACCCGATCGTAAAAAAATAAAAAAAAGTACCCATGCAGCAGGCTGGGGACAGCAGTATGGGCTGTAACCCCCCCACCTCAGCTCGCAGTGTCTTACATACGCCTGTCACTCAGCCACAGACAGACCAGCCGTACTCCATTCGGCCGCTCAGGCTGCTCTGTCTAGTGTCTGTGGCTGAGTGACAAGCCCAGCCGGGAAAACACTCTGCTCTCGCGGGTGTCCGGGAGCCCGTGGCTCATGGGAGACTTGGGATGTCAGGTGATGCTGTTTGGATGTTACATTTTGAAAGAGGGTGGCGGGGGCCATGTTGGTACACCCCGCACGGCTCAGTGCTAAACCTTTAGGTTTTAAAAATTTAACATCCAAACAGCATCACAGATGTCAATACATTATATTTATTTTTATACTCTCAATTTATTGCTAACATTACTGTGAAATTCAAGACTTAGCTGGGTGTACTAAGATGTCTGCTGCCTTCTTCTGAATGCAGGTGTTCTGTCAGATAAGCAAACCTGGTAGCGTTGAATGCATGCACAGCTGACAGAATGTCACTTCAGTTACCTAATCTGACTAGGGTTGCCACCTGTCCGGGATTCACCCGGACAGTTCCAGTTTGGAATCATGTGTCCGGGTTTCAAACTGCCTGAAACCCAGACACATTATTCAGACTGGACTATGGCTTCCCAGCAAGGTTGCTGGCTGCAGTTGTCTAAGCTGAGAGTGTCTGTTACACTCTCTTTCATGCTGCCCAAAGCCAGCACTAACAACCCCCCCACATACAGGTGGGATAGGAGAGAGGGCTTGAACTGCTCCCCTTCCTCCTGCCCCTACCCATCACTGTCTGTCCAAACTCCAATCCCAGTGCTGTGCCTCAGAAAAGGAAAGTGGGGGTGTGAAATTTGAAGTCCAGCAGCCTCAGATACATCTGGATGAGAGGTGCTGCCTGTCAAGGGGTGAGTGAGCTCACCATCCATCCCTGTCTGTGACTGAAGTCTCCCTCCTTATCTCTCCTTCTTCTGAGTAAGTACACTAAGGTAAATCAGGGTTCTCAGAGCACCCCTTATATCACAGTTCCATCAGAGACCACAGTGTTCCCCCTTACATCAGAGTCTATGTATCCCCCCTTAAATCAGGGTTCCCAGAGCATCCCTTGTGTTAGAGTGCCCAGAGTTCTCCCTTACATCAGAATCAGCAGAGTCTCGCCTTACTGTGTAAGGGAACTCTGTGGGATTCAGATGTAAAAGGGGAACTCTGCAGATTCAGATGTAAAGGGGAACTCTGCAGATTCAGATGTAAAAGGGAAACTCTGTGGATTCAGATGTAAAGGGGGAACTCTGCGGATTCAGATGTAAAGGGGGAACTCTGCGGATTCAGATGTAAAGGGGGAACTCTGTGGATTCAGATGTAAAGGAGGAACTCTGCGGATTCAGATGTAAAAGGGGAACTCTGCGTATTCAGATGTAAAGGGGGAACTCTGCGGATTCACAAGTAAAAGGGGAACTCTGTGGATTCAGATGTAAAGGAGGAACTCTGCGGATTCAGATGTAAAAGGGGAACTCTGCAGATTCAGATGTAAAAGGGGAACTCTGCGGATTCAGATGTAAAGGGGGAACTCTGCGGATTCAGATGTAAAAGGGGAACTCTGCGTATTCAGATGTAAAGGGGGAACTCTGCGGATTCAGATGTAAAGGGGGAACTCTGCAGATTTAGATGTAAACGGGGAACTCTGTAGACTCTGATGTAAAGAGGGACTCTTGTGATTAACTTCATATGAGTAGAAATGTTATTTAATTGCAAAATATATGTATAGTTTAAACTTTATACATTAAAAAATGCTAGTGTTCGAGTTAGACTTGAAGAAAAGGTGGCAACCCTAAATCTGACGGGTCGCCGATTCTGACAGAACAACAGCAACAGTGCAGCCCTTAGACTCAAGATAAGGTAGTAAATAACAAAAAAAGTATCCAAATATGAATGGGGTTGTAATTGTTGTAATTTACGCTGGAACTCCGCTTTAAGAGCAGAGCAGAGGGATTCAGGGACGGGACCTACTTTAAAATGTTGGCAACTATGCTCAGCAAAGTTATGTTCAATAAAGTTTATTTGAAATAGGTGTCTCTAGGTAGAAGAACAATGCAAGCTAAGTTTTCAGAGGGACATACAACGCTCCAATCTCTGTCTTCCCGTCAGAAGGACGACTAACCTTCAATGTGCACATGAACCGGTCTCCGAAAACATGGCCGCCGTCGAGGGCCGCGAATGCACAGAAGTGTATATAGCTCAAAGTGCGCTACGATTCTGTGTGTTCGACTGCCAGGCTAAAAATCAAGGAAAACCTAAAGTTCTATCGCCGAAGAGTCGCCTCATAGCTGTTAGGTGTCAGGCGCAGGGCGGCGACATAGCGGTGAGGCGTTGAATCTGCCTCTTGTGCCTGTGTGTGTTCTAGGCGGGGGCATTAGGTGGTGGCAGCGGCGCAGGCAGTGACGTCACGGCTTGTTGTTGCCTGGCGCGGGGAAGATGGAGGCAGATTGTGGGGTGTCTGCTCAGCTGTTAAAGGAGTTCCTGTCCATCACCGGTGAGATTGAGGGGGCGGCATGGACTTAAGTTGTGTGCTGACCGGATGTGGGGGGGTAGGGAACACCCACAGCTGGGGGAGCCCACATGTCACATGGAGTGCTCAGTGACTGGGGCTGTCAGGGGTCATCATCAGACATGGTGCACACTGATATACATAAGAAGTCATTCAGGGGGTGACCTGTGTCCCCCATGGGCACATTGCACACGTTTAGGAAGTGGGCGAGTCATTTCAAGCCCACAATTAGGACCCCCCCCCCCCCCACACACACACACACTCCAACTAGAACTAGAGGCAAGACCCTTTATTTAAGCTTTAGACAGTGTAAAGGGATATGCCTTTCAATTTTAATGGCTGTCTGTGTCCCTGTTAGGGAGAATCACCCACCTAATTTATTCTGGTAGCCGTTATTACCAAAGGTGAAAGAAATCCCAAATCTTGGGTTGTCACCAGTACAGCAATGGAGGAAAATCTACCAATGGGGACACCAGGGATTCCCTCAGTTTGGAGGGATTTTTTTTCTAACTTCCTGTTTTAGCTTTGGGACAGGATGTGAAAGGAAATCTCCTCATTGTAGCAGACATGATCATCCGATCCTCTCCACTAAATCCAGACGGATGGAAACCCTATTTTTCATCCGTCTATCAGATTGGATGAAAATGGACAAGCGGATCTGTTTTTATCCGATTCCCGCCCCCCCCCCCCCCCCCATAGAGGAGAGCGGAGATCTGACAGGTCCATCTCTCCACAGTGAGTGTAGCGATCCCCGCTGAGCAAACGGAAAATGGACATTATGTGTGAAAGGGGCCCAAGGGATATTATAACCTCTTCTGGTTTTATTTTTTGCTATGTGGGAGCTCTTCCTTCACTTCCTGTCCCATGGCCAAAACAGGAAGTGAGAGGAAATCCCTGCAAAGTAAATATATTCCTGTTTGTCACCAGAACTAGTTCCTATTGGAAGATTACTGTTCTGGGGACAACACAAAATTAGAGATTTTCTTTTACTTTCACCTTTTGATGATAATGGTAAACGGGGTGGATCAACCTAACAGGGACACAAACCACAATATACAACTGACAGGGGTTCTTAGCCCTCTACTCTGTCCAAAATGACAAAACATTTAGGGGGGGGGGGGGGGGGCCACCTCACACATGCCGGTTTCTCACCTCAGTGAGAATTACAGTTGAACTGAACCCTCCTATCCTTTTCAGCCAACCAAGCAGACATTTTGGCCTCTGTTTGAACTGCAACTGCCATGGTGCTGCACATATGATCGGGCCAATTTTCAGCACTTTCGCATTTTGAATGAGAAATTGCGTGGTCATGCAACACTGTACGTGAACAAAATTGTTACCCCTTTTTTGAGACAGAGCTTTTTTTTGGTATTTAATCACCACTGAGTTTTTAATTTTTTTTGCTAAACAAATGAAAAAAAGCCTAAAAATGTAAAAAAAACATTTAGTAAATTAGTAAGTTTTCTCCTTCACTGATATGTGCTGATGAGGCTATGCTGATGGCCACTGATAAGGTGGCACTGATATGCACACTGATTGGCAGCGCTGATGGAGCTGTGCTGATAATCACTGCACTGATTATCAGTACAGATCCCCCCCCCCCCAGTCAGCAGAGCTGCTTATCGGCTCTCCTCTACTCACGCACTGTCAGCGTGAATAGAAGAATGCTGATAACCGGAATTTCTGGGATTGGACAAAGCTGATCACATGGTAAAGGGGCTACATCATTGGCTCTTTACCGTGATCAGCGATGCAGTGTGTCGCTCCGACACACCACATCTCCGATCACATTAAAGAGCCTCCCCCGAGGGTGCGCACAAGTGGTTTGTCAAATGACGTCCAGTCAGAAAGAAAGAGCCACAGCCCAGCTGTCATTTTGCTATTGGCCGGACGGGATGTGGTTAAACCAATGTGTTTAGTTCCATGTTAATGTATTCAGTTTCCTGCAGCTTCCAGGGATACTTGCATCACACATCCTAGAAAGCCATGGGGTATTCTGCAGCGCATCATCAGAGAATGGTTGGGGGTCGCTGTCTTTTCCTGGTTCTTGCAGCCAGACCCTTAGGCCCCTCTCACATGGGGTAGTGGAGGTGCAGTGACGGTATAGTAGCGCTATTTTTAGCGCCGCTATACCGTTGTTTTTCCCGCGATATTCGGCCGCTAGCGGTGCAGTTTTAACCCCCACTAGCGGCTGATAAAGGGTTAATACCGGCCGCAATGCACCTCTGCAGAGGCGCATTGCAGGCGGTATTACCGCGGTTTCCCATTGATTTCAATAGGAAGGAGCGGTAAACACCCAGCTCCTATACCGCTCCAAAGATGCGGCTAGCAGGACTTTTGGAGCGGTCCTGCTAGCGCACCGCTTCAGTGTGAAAGCCTTCACATTTAAGCCTGCAGGGCACAATTTTTTCAGGCGGTATAGCAGCGCTATTTTTAGCGCTGAACCGCATGAAAAACGCCTCAATGTCAAAGGGGCCTTAATCAAACGCCCCTGCACATGTGTGAAATCTGGTGACTGGCTACAAAAACAGACAACACAGCCGGCTCCCAGTGATGTCAGAGAAAAAGATGGCAGCATGGGACCTGGTGAGGAGCATATGATCCCTACAGAACAATGCTGGGTTGCTGGGCATTTGAGTGTTTTTTTTTTTGTGGATAACCCAGCAAAAAAGGGAAGGGGGGTAAAAAAACAGCCATGGGGGGGGGTTTGAAGTTCCTCTTTAAAGTGCAATGCCAATCTATGCCCAACTAATCTTTATAAATGCTCCCTTACCCCTCCTAACACCTATGCTGACTAACCTGTGTAAGAAAGCGTAACATTTCTTATACTTAATTATTTTCAGGTCACTGCAGTTCAGTCATGTGATTCAGCGCCTATGTGTCAGCCAGCAGCAGCTGCAGGGGAGAGGAGAGCGCTAATGACGGATGGGCCATTGGAGTGATGTCACCACTCACTAAATGGGTAGAGGGGCAAGCCATAATGCCTTATGCCTCACTCCAGCAGGCTTCCTCCTCACTGCGTGACCAGTCCCCCACAGCTACTTCTCTAAAAAGCTCTGCCTGGCAGTTGTACTCCAGTAGTCCTGCATTGTACATCAAGTAATATATTAAATATATTGTCTTATTCCTTCACCCCCTAGACTTAGCTAGCGGTTAAACTTTTGCAGTGGTGGGGGGACTGCAAGGGTAATTTTTCTGTAATTTCTAGAGGTAGTCATAAAATTAGACTAAAGGCTTCATTTGTTGACCCGTTTCTGAAAATGCTATATTCCTGGCTGCTGTGGTGAGCCACTGGCTTCAATACCTTGTCACTTACCCGAAGCAAGTAAGCAGGTGGCCATAAATTCTTATTTGCCCATTGATCTGGGCCAAAAGATCATACCACTGAAATGACAACCAAGAAAAAATGTGTTTAGTTGTCATTTGGTTTCTTTGTTTTTTTAGAATGATTCAAATTCAGTTCGATCAAAAAAACGATCAAACAATCTGAATTCTGTTTTGAAGAATAGCCCCCCAAGTCCTTAACAACCGAATACTCATGGTTTGGCCCAAAAGCACCCCCCCAGTGTTGAGGGCATGTGGCCTGGTATGTTTCAGGAGGCGGAGGCCACTTGCTCACCCCCCCCCCCCCCTTTCCTGTCTGGGGGTCTAGTTTGATATTTAGGGGGCCAGTTGAGTTTTTTTGGTGTTGGGCTCCCCTTAAAATTCATACTAGACCCGTCAGTCTGGTATGGATTGGGAGGGGGGGGGTGTCGCCATGCGGTTTTTACCGGCACGCTTTTCACAAGTCGCATGTACATCATGCAGGTGTGACTTTTGAGGGTTTACAAGTCTTTGGCCCCCAAGTCGCATGAAAATCGGACCAAGTAGTGCAGGGACTTGAGGTCACACAAATATGAATGGTTATCACTGGGAAACATGGGGTGTGACTTGTCATTATTATTATACAGGATTTATATAGCGCCAACGGTTTGCGTAGCACTTAATAAAATTAAGGCAGACATTACAGTTACATTACAATTTGGTACAAGAGGAATCAGAGGGCCCTGCTCATCATCATACAGGATTTATATAACGCCATCAGTTTGTGCAGCGCTTTACAACACAAGGGCTGACAGTACAGTTACAATTCAATACAGGAGGAATCAGAGGGTCCTGCTCATTAGAGCTTACAATCTAAAAAGGGAGGATCAATTGATACAAAAGCTAATAGCTGTGGAGGGATGAGCTGATTAAGACCCCATTCACACCTAAGCGACAAAACGCCCGACGCGGGACGCTTCTGTCGCTAGAGGGGAGAATTCCCATTGCCGTCTATGGAGATGGTTCACATCTCATAGACGCGCAACGCCTGTCGCCTGAAAAAAAGTCCCGGACCCTTTTTTTCACGCGACAGGCGCGTTTTCCCATAGACAGCAATGGGAATACTTTAGAAAAAAAAAATGAAACATTTGTAATCGCGGCAAATCTGCCGCTACACGCGTACGCGGCTGTCGCTTAGGTGTGAATGCAGCCTTAGGAAGTAAAACAGTGTATTGGATAAAAGCAGGACAGGCTTCTTTAAAAAGAAAGGTTTTCAGGGATCATCTAAAGATGGATAGATTAGGGGACAGTCAGACAGATTGGGGTAGGGAGTTCCAAAGGATGGGAGAAACTCTGGAGAAATCCTGGAGGTGAGCATGGGAGGAGGTAACAAGGGAGCTAGAAAGCAGGAGGTCCTGGGAGGACCGTAGAGAGTGGCTTGGTTGGTATTTTGGGTTAGTGATGTAGCTGGGGGCAGTTTGAATTTTATTTGTTGGGTGAGTGGAAGCCAGTGGAGGGATTGGCAGGGAGGGGTGGAGGACACCGAATGGTTGGTAAGGTGCATGAGTCTTGCAGTGGCATTCATTATGGACTGAAGGGGTGATAGTCTAAGGCCCCTTTCACATTCGGAGCGGGAGCCGCGGTGGAGGTATAGCGCCGCTAAAAATAGCGGCGCTATACCGCCGGGATTGCCGCGGGAAACGGCCGCTAGCGGTGCAGTATTAACCCCCGCTAGTGGATGATAAAGGGTTAATACCGCACGCAATGCGGGCTGTACCGCCTGAAAAACTCCTGAGTGTGGAAGGGGTCTAAGTAAAGGTAATCCAATGAGGAGGGAGTTGGAGTAGTCAAGTCGATAGTCAGTCAAATGCCAAAGTCGCCTGACAAGTCGCACAAGTGTGAATGGGGTCTAAATGTAGATATTTTATTAGTAAACACCCAACCCTATGTATTAACCTTAGGGGAAGAAAAAGAAAGATGGACCCTGGTGTCACTCTTTTTGCAAGATCCTTTGGAAGTTGATAATGCATGAGTGCATTCTCATGATATTTGGGATCCACAGAAATATGCCGGACACGCTGGTAAATGCTGATGCAAAGAAGCTTTGGCGTTTACAAGATACAGCCACTTGCAACTATTCCCAGGTATGCTTTCCCCACTTCCGGGAGCCTCAGCCGCAGGTATTGATGTTACGGCTGGGGCTCCCTCTGTCGCCGGGCAAGTAGGAGAGAGGAGAAGAGCCTCGCCTTGCGCATGCGCGGTAGGGTTCCTGGCGTGAAGCCGAAAGGCTACGCTGCCGGATTCCCTTACTCGCAATGGAGGCGGCAGCACCTGACAGCTCATGGAAACATCAGCTTGGGTGCAGACATCACTGGACTCCAAACAGGTAAGTGTCTGATTATTAAAAGTCAGCAGCTGCAGTATGTGCAGCTGCTGGCTTTTAATTTTTGCAGCGGTGGGCGGAGCTCCGCTTTAAGATATCTTTGTCTTGCTTACCACAATTGGGTTCAAACTAGAGGTGCACCGAAATGGAAATTTCAGAACCGAAACGAAACCGAAAAAAAAAAAAAATGTCAGGCCGAAACCGAAAATTACTTTTCTTTTTTATATAATTGTATGTTAAAACGCCACCTCCACCTCCTGCCACCATCACCTCCTGCCAGCTCTTGCCGCCATCACTTCCTGCTCTGGCCACCACCTCCTGCACCCACCACCCCCACCTCCTGCCACAATCGGCTCTTGCCACCATCACCTCCTGCCGCATTACCTCACCCCCCTCTTGCCACGGTGCCACCATTACTTCTTCCCCCATCATGCCCCCACCACCTCCTGCCACCATCACCTACTGCCACCACCAGCTTCTTTATTACCTTAAAGCTGGGCTGTGCTGGGCTGGGCTGTGCTGGACATGGCTGGGCTCTGCTGGACTGGACTGTCACTGCTACGTCCTCTGCCTATGGCGAGTGCACTGCACGAGCCAACGAGTGTCACTGCCTCCTGAGTCCTCCTGACTCGATCGGCTATTCAAAAATGGCGCCGGGTGGCGCCATTACGTATCTGCTTATGCGCCGCCTGGCTGAGCGGATACAAGCTTTCCCGAGCCCGAAGCCGGCTGGGCTTGGGAAAGCTCATATCCGCTCGGCCGGGCGGCGCATAAGCAGATACATAATGGCGCCACGCGGCGCCATTTTTGAATAGCCGATTGAGTCAGGAGGACTCAGGAGGCAGTGACACTCATTGGCTCGTGCAGAGGACGGAGCCGTGACAGCCCACCGACCATTTTTTTTACGGGCACCCGATGCCCATATCGGCAATTTTAAAGCTGTTTCGGCATGTCGCCAAAACAGCTGTTTTCGGTCGATATGTATCGGGCGTAGACAGCCACGGTGCTCTTGGTACAACACTCCTCCTAACCCCTCTCTACTTGCGTCCATGTGTAACTCATAGGGTTTTGATGTATTTGCATAGGCTAGGACAGGGGCAGTTGTCAAGTTCTTCTTGAGTTGAACAAACGCCTCTTCACATTCAGGAGTCCATTAATCACGAATGGATTCTTTGGGCTTTCGGGGGCCCATGTGGGGCTAAGTAGAGAAAAGTTATCAAGCCGATACTTTCAATATGGAAAAAATAATGTACTCCTTAAATTTAATTTGAAGGTCAGTTTTATAGGTCACAGTTCTGTAGGTAGTTCATCCAAGTTTTTTTTTTTTATAGCCAGCTATAGAATCATTTTTGTATGCTAACATCAGCTCCTATTGTGCTTGAATGTTCAGTCTAATATTATTTGATGGGTTAGGAACACCAGTTTTCTTTGACTTGTTCCCCCCCTCTGTTTTCAACTGATGATCTGTTCAGTAACACCCCTCCTGTATTAGAGTGCCCCCACTCTGGATGAAGGAGAAACAGAGACACCTTTGGACAGCAGCATTGTTAGTCAAGGAGAGGGTAGTATCAGATACACTAGCAGATGTAAATACACTAACAAATAAAAGCCACATTCTAGCTAACACTTTATAAGCAATTACTGCAGCAATTTTTATTTATTTTTTGGGATAAAGGTTTTATACAAATAAAAAAAGATCACTGTAGGCACCTCTGTCAGTGGTAAATAGTTTCTCAACCCTCTAACAGTTACATCTGCAGGACAGCTTGTTCTTTTGAAAAAACAACAGACTTACTGGCCAGATCACCAGATGAAAACAAAAGAAAGTCTAAAAAAAAAGAAAACCAATTCAGTTTTGGGAAGCTACCATATAATGATTGCATTTGGGTTTAATACCTCTTTAAAGCAGCAGTCCCCCACCACTGCAAAAGTTAAAAGCCAGCAGCTACACATACTGCAGCTGCTGACTTTTAATAAGTAGACACTTACCTGTTTGAAGTCCATCGATGTCGGCACCCCAGCTGATGTTTCCACTAGCTGTCGGGTGCATGCCGCCTCCATTGCAAGTAAGGGAACCCGGCAGTATAGCCTTTTGGCTTCAAGCTGGGAACCCTACTGCGCATGCTCCTCTCTCCTAATGACCCAGCGGCCCGGGAAAGGAGGAGGGAGTACCAACTGTGACGTCAATATCTGCAGCTGAGGCTCCCGGTAGTGGGAAAAGGATACCTGTGAAAGACAGGTATGCTGTCCCCCCCTCCCCCCAAAATGTGCCAAATGTGGCACCGGAGTGGGGGGGGGGGGGGGAGTACGACCAGCGGAAGTTCCACTTTTGGGCGGAACTACACTTTTTAACTGTTGTTGAAATGTATACAAGCATTTATACACCTGCTCTTTTTGGAAAAATTTTAAAATACCTTTTTGTGGAGGTGAACTTTAGATCTGAGGTATATTGCTGCCATCCTGTCCAGCAACACTAGGGAAAAAGATGCAGTCAATTGTAATTTATCGTAATATGCTGCAGTGATGCACACTGGTGATGGTCACTCTATATTGCTATAGACCCTGATATGTAGGATATTTTCAGGTGAGAAGCGTGCCTCCACTGCCTGAGTTGAGAAACTCTACAAATCAAATAGTCTAAACTGGCTGCTGAGATAAATGTTGTAACCAATGGCATGCATTAATATCTGTTGTGTCTCTGTCTTCTCCAGCAGATACTGGGTCATGATGACATTAACAAGATGTTCTCTGCTTCAAGTAACATGCACACATCTGGATTAATGCTGCACTCCTTGGTATATTTATTGACGCATTAAAATGACATCACAGACAGGTATGACAGGAACATTAAAAGGTGACATGTTTAGTGCTTACTCAAACCTCACACGTCACCTTTTAATGTTCCTGTCATACCTGTCTGTGCTGTCATTTTAATGCTTCAATAAATATACCAAGGAGTGCAGCATTCCAGATTTGTGCATGTTACTGAATCTTAGATGAGCTGTGAGAGTCGGTCACTCACCTAGAGCGACATTACTTTGCCTTCTCTGCTTCAAGCTGCTTCTCCTAACCACCACTCCAACTCCAGACTCAATGCAGAAAAAAGTATCTGCTGTACACCGGAGAGCTCACTAACATTCATGTTTATTGTGGCAATAATCGCATAGAAAATCGGACGAGCTGGTTGTACCCAAGTTGAACTGACTGGTATATTTAAAAAAACAATGCAAATAGAAACTATATGCTAACTGCCATAACTTTAGCAAATCATCATATTTCAAATTCACATTTTCAGTGTCGCCTTATAATACTTTTTATGAATAATGGAAGTTATTCAACTGCAATGTACATTTGCATAACGTGGAATTGACTATGTTTGTTTCCATACAGGAGCCAGTGAAAGTGTGGCAAAGCATATGTTGGAAGCATGCAATCACAACTTAGAAATGGCTGTCACTATGTTCCTGGATGGAGGTGGTGTTGTGGAGGAGCCAAGCACAAGCTCTGCAGGGGCTTCAAGTGCCCACCCCCCACCTGCCGAGTAAGTTATTAAAGCCTACCTTTTTATGGCATGTGGTAGTAACACATATTTTTACCCAGCTCTTTTTTACATACAGCATTGGTTTCCAAACTGTAGCCTGTCGACCTGATGTAGCCCCATGCTTGCCTTTAAAGCGGAGGTTCACCCAAAAATCCACTTTTTGACATTAGCTGTAGCATACTGCCAACATCTGCAGTATGCTGTTGTTTTTTTTTTTTTTTACTTGTACTTATCGTTATATGAGCCCTTGTTTTCCGGCTCCGAGCGGGGAATCCAGCGGGGAATGGGTGTTTCTAATCGAAAAGGAGTTGATTGACGGCTGCTAAGGCGCGTCTTGGCCTCTGTTTAATCTTCAACTGCCATGATGCTGCACATGTGATCAGTTATGACACCAGCCATTGGATGGTTTGACAGTTTGGTTGAGAGCACAACCAATGTGACAGTTAGCATTCCCGGCATGCCAGGAATGGAACTGCTTTTTCAAACTGTTAAATTGATGGGTGAACCCCCGCTTTAACTGCCTCTTGGGGAACTGGTCCTCCAACTGACACCAGCAGTGAGGAATTAATTCTTCCACTGACACCAACAGTAGAGCTTAATTCCTCCCACTTATAAATGACAGAACATTATTCTCCTCCACTGTTACTAATGGAAGGGCACTATTCCTCTCAATAATACTGATTGATAGCTGATGCCAGTGGTGGGGCACGGTTCCTCTCATGGATGCCAGTGGCTGGGAAACACTGTAGCGGCTGGTGGGCACTGTTCCTTCCACAGATACCAGCGCCCCCGACCATACCAGGCCACATGCCCTCAACATGGGGGTAGGGGTGCTTTGTGGCGGGGCTTTGCGCCCCCACCCCAAAGCACCTAATGTCCACAACAAATCCACATGTTAATGGGGAAAAAGCTCCTTCCCGACAACCCTGAGTGGTGGTTGTGGGCCTGGTATGGTCCAGGAGGGGGCGCTTGATTGACCCCCCCCTTCTTGACCTGCTGAGCTCCGTGCTCAGATAAGGGTCTAGTATGGATTTTTGGGGGGAGACTTCCATGTTGGAGCAGCGTAAACCTGGCCTCAAAGCATAGTACTGGAGCCTTGACTAATGTTCAGCATAAATGTAATGCTTCCTAGTCTGAGATGGACTGAATGTTTTAATTTCTCCAAAAAGAACACTAATTTTGAAAAATTGATATGTCAGTTATAGCAAGCTATAAATTCTACAATTTTTTAAATGTATTAAGGAATCTGGTTGCTATAGGTAACCACTTTAATTTAAGAGTTTACTTAACTGTGATTCATAGACTGCTTGTCGTCATGCATTAGCCTGAATTTGAATAGTGATTCAAAAAATATATTGCACCATGGGTAACCTTTTGCAAAAGCAACTAAAATTGAAAAGCTAGTTATACTTCCTCCTTTAATTAAAGTTAAAAAAAATGTTTTCATTCTTTTAGAGATGATGTGCGCGCACCAATTCCACAGAAACAAGACATCCTTGTGGAGCCTGAAATATTTGGCGGTAAGAGGCTTGCATGTTGTGAAGTGTAACCTGGTAAAATGTCTCAAGGGTCCAGACACTAATCTGTTTGCAGTGTATAAGGACTCTGCATCTGCAGGACAAATATTATCCTTACAAAAGATGAGCATTTATGTCAGGGTTTTGCATACTGTTTCTGAGCAGAAAATCTATAAACCGACATAAAGCTCTGTACTTAGTGATTATAAAGCCTAAACATTTTTTACCTTAATGCATTTCTTGCATTATCCTTTTTGCTGCCAGGGCCATTTTTGTGTATGGACCTGGCAGTGAAAGGGTTAAGGTAAAAAATGTTTAGGCATCAGCATCGTCCCCTCACCCCTCCCCCTCCCTTTTACTTACCTGAGCCCTTATTTGATCCAGTGCTGTGCCTGTCTGCAGCTATTCTCTCCCCTCACGTCCTGGTCTCACTGACCTTCCAAAGACATTGGCTCCCACTGCTGTCAATCAATGCCAGTGACGAGCCCCTGCTTTCTGTGCCTATAGAGGCAAACGGTGGGGCTTAGAAGTAAGTATACACAAGTGCCTCCATAGAAAGCGACCCGAGATGAGGAGGTACAAGGCTGCTTTGTGCAGTTCAATTGCACAGAGCAGGCAAGTATATACTTGTTTTTATTTTTTATTTTTTTTTATTTATTTACAATCACTTTAAAGTGGAGTTCCACCCATAAATATAACATTACATCAGTAGTTTTAAAAAAATGTCATTAGTCCTTTACCAATTTTTTTTTTTTTTTTTTAGATGCCTGTTGTTGCTAGGCAGAATAGTTAATCTTCCCACTTCCTGCACCTAGGTGCTTAATGCTTCCTAACCTACACTGCACAGACTCCTGGGAATGTAGTGGGTGTAACTTTCCAGGAGTCTGTGCACTCCCCAGTCTCAAAGAATCATGTGACTTGGACAGCACAGGTGCTGAAACCTGATCTGACACTGCTTGTGCAGCACTGAGCATATGCGAGATGTGCAAGGCTGAAATCCAGGAAGTCATACAGTCTGGCTTCATGATGCCCACACTTAAGATGGCCCCAGTCAATTTCTATTTTATAAAGTGTCTAAATGCTGTAACAACCTAACAAAACGGACCTTAGTTTACAGACTAACTTTACTAGAATACATTAAGCTTGTGTATTACAGGGGTATTTATATTTAAAAAGTGAAATTGTGGCCGGAACTCCGCTTTAATACAGTAGGCTAGATTCACAAAGCTAGCACACAAGCATAAAGATACTTATCTTCAAAAATTGTCCGTCCAATAAGATTTACCAATTAATCACATTGCTAAATTGCTGTTCAATTTTTTGTAAATCGGGCCTAATTGTATTAAAGGTTTGGCCAGAAGTGCTTCCATAAGGCTGAAATCCATAAAATAGTTTTTATTTTTCGCCTTTTGTATATAATATTACTACTATTGATGGTAATCTTGGGCCTGGATCCAGCATTAAAGTGTTACTAAACCCACAACAGTCAAATCAGTTTATATATACAGTAAAGCATGCTTGTTATACTTGCTGTTGAACCTCCGCATTGTGTAAAAAGGCTGTTTTGATCCTATCTTCTCTGATCCTACCCTTCTTTCACTTACCCCTGATAATATTTTGATAACACAGACTCTATGGAGTCAGGCTGCACATGCTCAGTTTGGTATGTATTGCTAGAAAAGTTTTTTTTTTTGGGAGAGTGCATGTGATCAGCACATTGCCAATCGGCACTGTCCAGACAGAAAATCGGGGGTATTGCAGTCTCATAGGAGAGTCAGAAAACTTCTACAAGCTTTAACCAGTGCTTGGCTAGACAGTCGCAAGACTGCTATATACTGCTGATGAGAAAAGGGATTTATCAGTTTATATTTACTAAAATAATTGCATTTCCATGTTCTGTGTACTGTGGGAGAGCAGATATAGTGAATGCTCACCTTGTACATTATGAAAAGAATACAAGGTGTTTTGTGAATGCAGGTAAAAAAAAACTTGTACAGTACAATGATTATCTGCCATGTTTTTCACAATGTTCAGAAAGGCTGATTGTTAGCGGGAGTCACTGTGGGGTCTGGGAAATAGTACAACACACAGGTGCATGCTTCTAGTTCTCCAGTGACATGTACAACTCCCAATTTCAAAAGCGTTGGGACACTACATAAAAACTGAATGCAATGATTTGCAGATCTCATAAACCCATATTTTAGTCATAATAGAAAACATATCAAATTTTTAAACTGAAAAAATGTACTATTTTTAAAGCGGGAGTTCACCCATTTAAAAAAAAAAAAAAAATCTCCCCTTAGCTTCCTGCTCGTTCGGTCTAGGGGAATCGGCTATTTATATTAAAATATGTGCAGTACTTACCCGTTTTCGAGCTGCATCTTCTTCCGTCGCTTCCGGGTATGGGTCTTCGGGAGCGGGCGTTCCTTCTTGATTGACATTCTTCCGAGAGGCTTCCGACGGTCGCATCCATCGCGTCACTCGTAGCCGAAAGAAGCCGAACGTCGGTGCGGCTCTATACTGCGCCTGCGCACCGACGTTCGGCTTCTTTCGGAAAATCGTGACGCGATGGATGCGACCGTCGGAAGCCTCTCGGAAGCCTGTCAATCAAGAAGGAACGCCCATTCCCGAAGCCCATACCCGGAAGCGACGGAGAGGATGCGTCTCGTAAACGGGTAAGTACTGCACATATTTTAAAATAAATAGCCGATTCCCCTAGTAATAACGAGCAGGAATCTAAGGGGGAAAAGTGCCCTCTAAGGGTGAACCCCCGCTTTAAAGAAAAAAAATAAGGTAAGTTTGGAATTGATGGCAGCAAAAAATCAGCAGGGGCAGGGCGACAAAAATCTGGCAAAGTAATTGGTACTATCAAGGAAGCGCTAGAAGAACATTTTATTATGTTAGTTGGCAACAGGTCGATAACCTGATCGCACCTAAAGATGGTCAGAGGTTCACCAATCTGTGAAAAGCTACATTATAAATTGTAGACCAATTCCAGAATTGCAAATCTAGTCTTGTAGTTATCTGTACAGATCTTTTACTGCACATTGTTTTACTCGTTTTTTTCAAGGTTATGCTTTTGTTGAACTTTATCACAGCAGCAGTTTCACTCATGCTATAAAAAGTTATGTTGCTTCTTCCCTGTTCTGACCCCAAGATGCATTTTCAATGCGATAACATTAACTCTTTGCAATAAATGTATTTGCTTCTTGGTTGATAATATCTAAATAGGACACATAGCCTATATAATTTCATTTTTGCTTTAAATCAGCCCCTAAAAGGCGAAGACCAGCACGTTCAATATTTGATGGCTTCCGGGATTTCCAGACTGAGACCAGTAAGTAATTGTGGTTATTACAGCTATTTGTGTGCTGTCTTGTTAGGCACGGGGGTGTAATATAGAGCTGTTTGTTAGGATTCCTCAAAACTTACATTTTTATCTGCAATTTATAAAATATTCAGTTTTGAGTGAAATGAAGTTCTCTTTACACGGCTGACTTCTTGTTAGCAGGAATTATAAATGTTACAAGAAATACCGTATATACTCGAGTATAAGCCGAGGCAACTAATTTTACCTCCCATTGCAACTTCACTGTGTCCATCCTCACTGTGCCCATTTCCTCCGCACTGTGCCCATTGCAGCGTACCTGAAATTCTTGACAAGCTGCGCTGCGGGTGTCCATTTCCTCCTGGTCCTGTCCCGTTCCATGATAGGCGTTTGACACTGTGTTCAGTGTTCCGCCTGTCACGGGCGTTCTTTCTTTCATCCTTGGACTCAGTTTCCCAGCAGACACTGTGTCAGTGTTCCGCCAATCAAGGAGGTTCTTTCATCCTCGGCCAAGAGAAGGTCTGTGATAGGCGGAACACTGAACACAGTGTCAAACGCCTATCGTAGAAAGGGACGGGTCCAGGAGGAAGCCGCAAGGTGTAAAATGGATGCCCAAGGTACACTGACTCGAGTATAAGCCTAGAGGGGTATTTTAAGCCCTAAAAAAAGAGCTGAAAAACACGGCTTATACTCAAATATATACGGTAATAACTTTCAATGATTGCATTCATGTAATGTTTGTCTTACTGGCATCTAAAATATACATAATGGAATACATTATAAATAACTAAAAGCAGTTAAAAATGTCATTTATACTTCTACAATCTCTTATTGGCTGTAGGCATATGGCTGCCTTTTATGTCTGTTAGGGACCTTTGATGGACAGTAGACTTTTGCTAAAATATTGATCCCTGACTCAACGTGCATTCAGTTTTGTAAACCATTAACCACTTAAGACCCGGACCAATATACAGGTTAAGGACCTTGCCCCTTTTTGCGATTTTTGGCACTGCGTCGCTTTAACTGACAATTGCGGGGTCTTGTGATGTGGCTCCCAAATAAAATTGGCGTCTTTTTTCCCCCCACAAATAGAGCTTTCTTTTGGTGGTATTTGATCACCTCTGCGGTTTTTATTTATATAAACTATATAAAAAAAATAGAGCGAAAATTTTGAAAAAAATTCAATATTTTTTACTTTTTGCTATAATAAATATCCCCAAAAAAGATAAAAAAAAAAAAAAAAAAAAAAAATTTCCTCAGTTTAGGCCGATACATATTCTTCTACCTATATCTGGTAAAAAAAATCGCAATAAGCGTTTGATTGGTTTGCGCAAAATATATAGCGTTTACAAAATAGGGGATAGTTTTTATGGCATTTTTATTAATAATTTTCTTTTTTTTTTACTACTAATAGCGGCGATCAGCGTTTTTTTATTTTTTTTGACTGCGACATTATGGTGGACACATCGGACAATTTTGACACATTTTTGGGACCATTGTCATTTTCACATCAAAAAGTGCTATAAAAATGCATTGTTTTCTGTGAAAATGACAATTGCAGTTTAGGAGTTAACCACTAGGGGGCGCTTTAGGGTTTAAGTGTGACCTCATATGTGTTTCTAACTGGAGGGGGGCGGTTCTATATATATATCAGGGAACAGACGATCAATGACACTGCCACTGTGAAAAACGGGGAAGGTGTGTTTACACACACACACGCCTCTCCTCGTTCTTCAGCTCCTGTGACCGATCGCGGGACACTGGCGGCGATCGGGTCTCGCGGTCACGGAGCTTGGGACCGGGTCGCGTGCGCGCGCCGGTGACCCACGGCTGGGCTCTTAAAGGCGACGTACATGTACGCGCCTGTGCCCAGCCATACCATTCTGCCGACGTATATGTGCAGGAGGCGGTCCTTAAGTGGTTAAGTCAGCCACAAACAATTTGCGGCAAATTAACAGCAGGAGCTTGCATCATTAGCTACTACCGCTGGCCATTTTATGCAAGTGGAGTTTTTCTTAGCATTTATCGGCGTATAACACACACCCCAATTTTAAGAGGGAAGTTTAAGGGGGAAAAAAACTCACAGCCCCCCTCCCCCTGCACAGTACACTGCCCCCCCCCCCCCATCCAGTATACAGCACCCCATCCAGTACACAGCCCCCCTGCACAGTACACAGCACCCTACACTCCCATGAGACCCCCAGACTCCTGGGACAGCACTGCCAGCATACTCTACAGTTAAGAAAAAATCACTGTCAGCCCCTTCTACACTGCTTTTTTTGTGTAGCTCATATTGTAAAACCAAGCCTCCATATACCTCATTGGCTCAGTTTTTGTCACTGACCTGGTCACATGACTGCTCTCCTCTGATGTTACATAGATGGTCATGTGACCTCTCTCCTCCTCCAATCTAAAGCTACACTCAGAGGAGGAGAGCAGTCAGAAAAAACTAAGCTATTGAGATATTTAGAAGCTTAATTTTACAATGACACTGACACAGGAGAAGCAGTGTATGAGAAGGGGCTGGCAAGTGATTTTTCTCTTTCGTTCATAGACGGACACAGCCTTCATTGACCTTAGGGTTATGCTTCTTCCTACCAGGAGATTTAGGCAGAATTCTACAGCACTTAAGGTGTTAAAAACTTTCCTTCATGCCGCTCCTCCCAGGGGGCGTGGCTCCCCCAGGCATAACCCACACCCTGCTTTAGCAGCCTCAGTTTGTTTTCTGCCTAACGACAGGAGGTCAAGGCTCTCTCTGGAGTTCCTGGACTCTGGAGTTTTTTTCTGGCGATTTTTCTCGCTTTTTTATTATTTTGTTCCTGCATTTTGAATCCTGCGATTCTTCTATCAACAGCCGACTGGGTGACAGGCTGGGTCCTCGACCCTTGTAGTCCCCCCATGTTCGGCCTTCGAGCGTGTGCCGGCCCTCAGCTCAGCTTTGGGACGTCCACGACAGGCCCCATTGCTCCAGGGGCGGCCGGGGAACTTTGGTTCTAGGGCACACATATGACCGGTCTCTATGGCTTTGTCACAGTGTGTCTGGCCGACAGCCATGCCGTTTACGGACGTTGGTTCTGTCTGGGATACCTCCAGCCGGGTAGTCGCAGGACGGGGAAGTAGTGGCCCCTTACTCAGGTAAGTGGTCTGGCTGGTGTTTTCCCTGGGGAGGTCGACTGAGGGTCCGCCCTGCTTTCCTCTCTCCCCTTCCTCTCCCTTCTTCCCCTGACTGGGTAGTGGCTGTGAAGGGGGGCCTCCTGGGTTTTCTTTATTACCACCGGGGCCCATGTGTTGGGGGACTGTGTATGTTACTCTGGGGGGTGCTGCTGTGTTCTATGAGTTGATTTTTACCTCAGACAGCGGCCATCTTGGAAATCTCCTTGGTAACGCTGTGATTCTTCCCTGAGGTGACAGACAAAGCACAGCCAGTGCTGCTGTGTTCTATGAGGTAATTTTTACCTCAGATGGTGGCCATCTTGGAAATCTCCTTGGTAACGCTGTGATTCTTCCCTGAGATGACTCAGCACAGCCTCTGGTCTCTTCTACCAGTTTTAGTGCTGTTACAGTTTTAGTGCTGTGAAACGCTGTGAATCTTCCATGAGGTGAAGACACATCACAGCCAGCACATCAGAGCACACCTCAGGTTTTTCAGCTCCCTCTGCAGCTGGGTGGGGTGGTGAATACCAGGGGCCCCCATGCTCTGCAATAGCAGCAAGGAGGTGACCAGTGTTTTTTTTTTTTGTCCTGCCTTGCAGGGTGGGTGACTCAGCGCTGACACTATGGAACTCAAGCTATGCCTGAGTTAACCCTTGATGCCCCTTCCCCTGCCACATCTGTTATGTTGGCTGTCCTGGGTTTCTTGCCAGGTTTGAAGCAGCTGGTGCCCGGATGGGGGGTAAAAAAGTGCCCCCTCCCTGAAGCCTGCTTCTGGGGATGACACAGAATCGCTGTTTTTTTCTGGTTCTGTTATGTCAGAGGCTGCGGGTTTAACCCTTATGGATAGTGAGGATGACTCTGCTGCAGTCAGTTGCTGGCAAGAATTTGTTGGAGCTCTTGTTTCTGCGGTGCGTGAGACTCTAAAAATTGAGGATGTGGCGGAGACACCTCCGTGTCAGTACCAGCAGACTACCACGCACCGCTGAAGGGTTTCCTTGTGTTCCTTATTTGGACTATATGTTATACAAGGAATGGGATGCACCGCAAAAAGTTTTGTCAAAAAACTTTGCAACCTGTTACCCCCTTGAGGGGGGCTTTAAAAAACAAAAACAAAGAAAAAACAAAACAAAGTAGGTCTCTCCTCCGCCAGTGGATCCCCCCTGTGTCCAGACTGCGCATGGCCACCACGTTGCCTGTGGAAGGGGCTCCTGCATTTCAGGATCCCGCTGATAGGAGAGTGGAGGCCGTGGCCCGCTCCCTATTCACGGTGGTGGGTTCGGCGGTGAGGCCGGCTCTGGCCGGGGCCCTGGTCAGGCCCCGACTTAAAGGGCGAAGCTCCTGCTGCAGGAGCTGGAAGAAGGACCTCTAAGGTGGCCTTGGTGATGGCCGTTAAGGGTGAACGGTCCTTTTGGGTCTTTCCCGACTGGCATCATTGAGGATGCCACGGGTGGTAAGCGCATGCTGTTCCCACAGTCTGGGAAGGGCTAGGGACCTCGCCCTGTACAAGGACCCTCCTTGCCTACCTCCGAGCGTTTTTTCGCTCGCCCTGTGCGGTGGGGGTAGGTCTACATGGTGCTTGAATCCCCGCTGCGGGGTAGCAGCGCACCTGATACCGCATGCCTAACAAGTCTGCGGACATACCTGCTTCCGCCTGAAGGTCTGCTCCCGCCCGTGTCTCGGGTGGGAGACTGGCTTCGCATTGCGAAGTGTTTTCCTTGGGGTACAAGATTGAGTTTCTCTCTTGTCTGCCAAACAGGTTTTTTCC